>NC_086444.1:208087224-208401108 GCF_028390025.1 Pseudophryne corroboree
CGAGTGACGTTAACCTCACAATACACGTTTGTGTTTGGATACAAGTCTCCTAGTGCCGCCTCTTTTGTTCAGAGCTGTATAGAAGGGGTACATCCCCTAGTGGAGGGTATATATATATATATATAGACAATCAATCACAGACTCTTAATAAAGAAATCACAGACACCAGCGGTATAGTGAACTTCAACGTTTCAATCCTGGATGGATTTTCGTCAGGAACAAGTTGAAGTTCACTATACCGCTGGTGTCTGTGATTTCTTTATTAAGAGTCTGTGAGTGCCGCACCATTGATTGTCTGCATTTCTAAATGTGAGGGCACCAAGACCAACTACCTGCAAGGTGGAGTGCCGGGTTTTATATTGTGTATATATATATATATATATATATATATATATATATACAAAACAGGAATGCCCGGCACTCTGGTATGCTTGTGTAAGGTTTATCGTGACCATTGTTTGTAATGCTTTGATCCAATACATGTTTGATTCATTCATCGCCGGAGTGCCGCTGCCTTTTGTTTCCTATATATATATATATATATATATATATATAATGTCAAATATTACCTTTAAACATAAGCTATATACTATTACGGACTAAGTACGCTATTGGCGCACTGAATACCGTAGGGGTACGCACTTAGCGTAGCAGACGCTAGGCCGTGGGCGCGACGCACGAGTGACACGCACGCTCACGGATTCACGCTTCGTATCAAGCACGCTATAGGCGTACCGAGTACCGTACTGCTACGCTATTGGCGTAGCGGACGCTGCGCCGTGAGAGTGAGACACGAGCGGCGCAGACGCTCACAGAATGACACACAGTAAACCTTATTAATAAAACACAGTATGAATATGCTTATACTCTAAACCTTAGTAGTCAAATACTACAATGATGTAACGCTTAAAAACCTTAACAATGTGTATGCTATTTGAGCGATTGAGACGCTAAGAAAAGCCCTTTGCAGTAAACAGTGAAAACACAAGACCTGGTTTGGATTTAAAACCGCAGCAGTTCTAACACTGCCGTGGATTGTTTAGAGAAAAGGGGAAAAACACAATACAAGTTATACACTACAAACTAACATCAAAATCTAACACAATAACAGAGAATAATATGAACAATAACAAACAAGAGTGAACAAATTGAAACGAATGGCGAACAGAATGGATAATAAAATGGCTACAGAGAAATATACATACGTGGGGATGATTCGCAAGCGCGTCCTGGATCCAGCCCTCAGCATTCAGAGAGAAAGCCTTCAGAGAGAGTGAGTGTCTGGCCAGGCAATGGTGGTCTTTATATACACAACATACTTTCACAATACAATGGTCCCTATAATCTCATTGTTCATTGGACACAGGAATGTGTCTCCACATTATAGGAAAGGTCATAGGTGGATTTGAACAGGTGGGCTGTGTCTTTCTCCAACTGCTCTGGTGGGAGGTATCCTCAGGATTCCCGCCGCATGTGTAATTTACAGCAAATACAATATATGTTCATAAACTACTTTTGCACATAACTATACGCAGGAGCGAGCGATCCTTTCCTAACCAACACCGAAATGTTACCCTTAAAATATCCTACAGCTGGATACTAGACACCACCTTTCAACCTTTATATGACCCTTCCTATCATGCAAAGAGGAATCTCTCTGTCCAGGAACCGTTTAAACTAAACATACTCGCTGACATTGTCTAGGGGAATATTAGCAATGAAACACACTATATGGGTTAAATATGCTACGATCGAGTCGCACGCTAGACGCTCACAAACTCCGCCGTAAATACACATCTTATGCGCACGAGACGCTTGTGCGTCCCTTACGCAACCTGCGGGGATGTGTACGCACGGGGGAGTGGGTGCACGAGCAGCGCTCGTGTGCATGAGGGGTTAGTACAAGGCATATGCATCATGATATTTTTCGACTTTGACAGTCCACCCTTTGGCAGTCAACAATAACTGCCACTTATCTAAACAACTAAGCAGAAAAATATATAATACCGTGAAATACCTATATATGATTGGGTGTAGGGAGGAGAGGAGAAGGTGGGAAATGTATGACCTAGTGGGATAGTAAAAGCATGTATGTATGAAATTCATGTCTGAGGGGTCATGTATCATCGTGCCGTACATGTTCTAAAATAAGCTTCGAGGTATTGCGAAGTATACATTGAATCCTTCTTATCCCGTATTAAGGGTCTGTAAGTGGGCTAACAAACTCTACCGAGCTCTTTTCGGCTTTTAGTTCCAACAAATGGGGTGCACCTTAGTTGATGATACATGATGGGGGAAAATATGTGAGTGCTAATATATGTGCCTATATTACCTGTCGACTATGTGTGTCACTACCTGAAGATCGTAGAGATGAAGATAAGAAACTTGCGTTATAAATGCATTCATATGATAATATATGTGATTGTCCTTGGATGTCTTGTTGATG
Organism: Pseudophryne corroboree; assembly: GCF_028390025.1. Taxonomy (NCBI): domain Eukaryota; kingdom Metazoa; phylum Chordata; class Amphibia; order Anura; family Myobatrachidae; genus Pseudophryne; species Pseudophryne corroboree. Next base: position 208,089,671 of record NC_086444.1, read on the forward strand.
TCTTGTTGATGTCTTGTCCGGGTTGCTGTATCTTTGCTGTAAGTGGCAAGCAAAGTTTTTCAAGTGTCCATAGAAAATTAAAGTCTCTAAAAGTTCATCAAATGTCTGTGAAAAAGTTCATCAATGGTCTGTATAAAGGGTCATCAAAATCTTCTTCCGAGTGGATGTCTTTTTACCTTGGAGAAAAACAAAGGAGAAACAGGTGAAAGTAACGGACCGTGGAATCACGTCTTATCAAAGCATTGTCTTGATTGATGGGTCATAAATTAAACCAGTTCTTGTTACAATGCCCTCGCTCCTCAAACTCATCAATTTGGTACTACGCTTGCAATTCATTAAAATCTGAACACATCTAAATATCAAACCAATCATTATGACAACTCCTAGGATACACAAGAGGAATTTCCCTACATTAACGATAACATTTTGGGCCCATTCTCCTAAACCTGAGAACCAATTGCGTGGGTTCAACCATGATACCCAGCCGGTCAGTTCATTACTCACAGAAGTAAGGGTAAGGTTGTGCCTCCTTCGGAACTCCCACTTCAATTGCAAGATATCGTCCATCTTTTGATCTATGACCTCGGTTGGGTCATCAGTGCAGTTTGTGATATATGTACAGCACTTTACACCATACTGAGTTTGCTAGGGTGACACAATACCCGCCTGTCACCGCTGTGATCAGTTCCGTTTTGTAAGCTTGTAATTCTCTCCCAGTATACCTGAAGGTGTCATCATACATCTCGGTGATATTGTCTATCAGGTTCGCTAGCGCAGTTATATACCTAAAATTTATAACTCCTCTGGCGGTACGGGTGATATCTAGCGTGAGTAGGAGTTGAATCCCGGTGGATTCGTGGATCAAATCAGAGGCTGCGTGCTCTGTCCTATCTATAAGGTGTCTCTTAACAATGTGTTCATAATGAGTGTGAGTGTAAGGAGCTTGAGCATTGCGGTGAACGTCTTTCATCTTTTCATGGGTATTACTTCTGGCAACACTCTTCCAATGTAACACAATCCCTCTGAGTTTGGGGCAAGCCACTTATACGCCTTTCTCCCACATATGAAATATGCATCATCGGGGAGGACATATGGGACAGAATATGACATCACCATATTACAAACCTTCCAGGTGAAAAATCCTATCCCTAACTCTCTCATTTGTCTAGTACACGTATCAGGCTGTATGATTTGCGCACAGTATCCTGGTGATACTTCTCCAACCCGCATGGTCTTACTTCCTAGAGTGTACCTATATTGAAAATATCTCCCACCGTTGGCTATTTGGCGTATAAGCTCTGAGTCTATGGGCATTCTATCGGTTCTGTGTGAAAATGCCATGGTTCTGTTGCTCCATGTCACTTCCCAATTTCCCGGCTTTCGGGGATTGGAAATGTTAAAACATATTAAGGACCTATCCACATGATATTGGTGGAGCTTCAAACTAGGAGGCCTAGAAATATAAAATTTCTTGTCCACCGGTCTCCCACCCCTTAATTCAAGTACCTCATCTATCGTTAAAGCGTATGGCACTAGTTCTGACTTTCTATGACCTGGAGGTACTTGTGAGCACACCCAGCATTCCGTTTGGTTTAAAACCTTACCCACTAATGAGTGATAGTCACTCAATGGATGATGGTCCATGTTGATATTAATGCTGGGCTGACATCTCTGGATGCACCCGTCCTCAACTATGTTTTCACAATTCCTACAGATACAATTCTCTTCAGCTAACAATCCTTCACAATGTCTCTTAGTGTCATGGCTACCAGATCATTTTCTGATACTCGCCTTTGCTCGGTGATTGTGTTGCTCTCGGAATTTCTACGAATCCATCCTGTCATCAGAACCCATTCCAGATCCTTTCTCGACCTCTCTGGTACTCTCACCAAAATAGACTGCTCTAGTCAACAACAGGGTCAACAGGAAAACACGGAATGCAGTCTCTTGGGGCAAGTCCATCTTGCAGGAGGAGAAAGAAAGAGTGGTAATGGGGGTAAAGAAAATATTTGAAGGGAAAGAAAATTGTTACGATAATTGTCCTCTAGTCTTGTTGTTCTTCTTCTTGCTCAGATGCCGTCTCAACAGTGCTGCCTCTCAGTCTTCCCAAAATGAACACTTCAGTGATACGATATTCTTTCTGAATCAACGACCTTTCTGTAAGGAGCATAAATCTTGCATTACCATTTGTTTAACTGTTGTGTGACATACCATCCGTAAAACATGACAAAACAAAAAGAGAGAGAACAATAGAAAAAGAGAAAAATTGTCAGATTTCCGTTCACCATCAGGCTGTCACACCAACATGTCCATCGGTATCTCTGCACAGTCTCCCCCACCAGTATTTCCACTCTCCACCCTCTGTGCGTGGCCAGGCACAATGATGCTAGTAAGATATACTGGGGTTGGGTAGACCTCTGAAAAAGACATACTAGACATGTGACGTTTGAGCTGTAGTTCTGCTGGTGAATGTCAGAGATGAAAAGGAAACATTTAAAGATAAATCACAGAGTTTACCTGGCCGCCCCTGTGTCTACAAAGAATGACCTACCAATTACATCGACTGTAACCTCAGGCTTACTATCAAGGCTAACAATCAACTTCACTGGCTGCAATTTACAGGTGCGGCCCAAAATTTTTCCTATATGATCCCTGATTCCAATTACGTGTGTCATACAGGGTGTCATAACTTTGCTCGTGTTCTTGTCTAGGAGGTCTGACTTTATGTGTGCTGTTACAGTTGCTGGCATAATGCCCTTCCCTTTTACACAGATAACAAACCCTTGGCTTCCTCCATGTGCCAGGGGCTGGGGGTTTTGGTCGATTTGATGCCTCTTCTAGTGCTTGGATGCTCATCACCATCAACCGCTCTCCCTGTTCTTCCCTGGTTCTTTGGATATTACGGTCATGCTCGATAGCGGACTCCCTTAATGCAGCCACTGAGATACCTCTCCAGTTAGGTTGAGTGGTCTGTACCCTTGTTCTCAACACTTCTTTTAAACCTTCCATTAATACGGACACCGCTACCTCTCTATGATGTACACTTTCCTCAATGTCCGCGATCCCAGTGTATCTAGCCATTTCCTCTAATGCTCGATGGAAATAATCAGAAGCAGTTTCACCTTCTTTTTGTCTAATGTAGAAAATTTTGTTCCACTTGACAACAGTTGATAAATATACTCCTAATTGCAGGTTGATCTGTTTAACATTCTCCTGATTGTATTCCTCAGTGAGAGGTACTTCTGCGTCTAACTTACAATCAGTGATGAATTTCGCAGGGTCAATATTGGAGGGTAGACATACCCTCAGCAATGTCCGCCAATCTTTATTATGGGGTTCGGCAGCGTTTCCTAGTTCTTTAATAAACCTTTGACATGCGACTAAATCTCTCCTGGGATTGGGAAATTCAGACATAATTGTCCTTAATTCTGTCCGGGACCAGGGGCAATGCATTGCAATGTTCCTGACGGGAGTGACTCCCAGAGTGTCAGTCTTTCCATTTGGGACTGCAATCACCCTGACAGGATTAAGTTCAACTACACCATCTTGTGTTGACTCTACAATGTGAGGTGCAATTGTCTGTGCATAATGTACAATACCGTACTTACCTGTGGACACGACCTCACCTGACCCTCCGTTAGGGGGCTTTACTACTGCCTTTACCGATTGGGCCGTGCCCACCTGGGTGTCTTGTATGGTGGCTGCTGGAGAAAGTGCCGACATCGTGCTGGGCTCACTTTCTTGCTTGTAATCCTGAGGGAAGTTTAACATGGGGTGCAACTTGCACGGGTTAGAATTTGTACATTTATCAGTTTTACTCCTATCGTCATTAACACATTTATTACGTTTACTCTTATTGTCATTAATACATTTATTAAGTGCACTATTATCATCATATTCCAGTATGCCATTCTCTGTAGCCATTGTTTCTCCAGTCGCCATCAGTTTCCTGCTAGTGTTGGAACCAGCTGTGTAAGCTAATTCCCTCTGTATATCACTCTCTCGTTGCCATAAATGTAAACAGTTTGTGTGTCTGACCCTTTGTTTTTGGGACTTTAACAGACAGATCCTAAGCCTTAGATTATGCAATACCTCTGAGTCAAAACTACCTATCCCAGGAAATGGTACTTTATCCCCCACAGTCATTCGTGTCCATTCATCACAAAAGGTCTCAGTGTGGGGACCATACTTCCCCCACATTACTAACCGAGCAGACCCCCGGGGTCTGCAAATCTCTGCAGTCTGAACCCTGACCGCTAAACGTCCCTGTGTTGTGCACTTGGCTTCCATTGTGGACCTTTTTAACACAGAAAAACTTCCTAAAATGCACCAAACACATAAGTCTACGGTGGAAATCCTTCAATCCCTTCCACTGAACTTCTTCTGCTCCGGGTATCCCCGGTCCGCCTTCTAGCAGACACGTGTAGCCGTTGCAGGCCCTACCTTTATTTTACACAAATCACGATTGCATGTGCTCACTACAACGCGTATGAGGATAAGATTTACGCACGAATATGCAACCTCATATCATGTTGCGTCAATTGTTTACACATACAACCGTGCGGTCCAATCGTACCACTTATAGACACTTGTTATCTATAAATGGTAGGATCATTGGAGTCTCTTCCGTCTGTGCTCCACAACAGTCGGAGCGTAATACCACGAAAACTTTTTTCACACTCCGTCGCACGTGTACACCTGGACCGTGCTCGCACGTTTTCACCTAGACCGTGCTTCACCAAGCTTCACCAAGATCACCAAGTTTCACCAAGATCACCAAGACCGCCAAGCGGGATTCAATACACTCATACCTTTTTCAGCCCACACTATCATTCTATAGTTTTCTAAACAGAAAAAAATCATTTCCTGTAAACTGATAGCTCTCCCCAGAGGCAATACAGAAAAAAAGGTGTTTTTAAACTAAATATTGGATACTGATCAATTTGTGCTATTATCGCGTGGCTACCGTATCGCCTAAACTAAAACAATGCTATTGTGTGATTTGTATTTAGTGGGCGTATCCGTACGCACGTTGCGTAATATACGCCACGTGTGTAGGCCTTTGCGTTGCGTACGCAATCTCGCACGTGGTCCGAGACACGTATGCAAAGGCCGGATACGTCTGCCGCAATACAAATAACACGCTACTATAAATGTAAACGATATTCAACTATAATCGCTTACCCACACCACACAGTATCTCCTGTATAAACCTTTATAACTGGGCCACGCTGCGTGTGTGTTTACATGTACTCCCTTAAATATTACTTTATATTTTTTAACTAAATAGCAACAAATTTCTCAGCACGGGTCAAAATGTATCTAATAATCAATGCTAATGGCAACAAGCTGTTAGGATCTCCTGCTCTGTGCTGCCACGTCGCCATGGCAACCGGGAGGCAAGTGTTAGCGAAGTAACCTGAGCGCAGCTGATACTCCGGTCCGGGTTTTTACTGTGTAGTGGTTACAGGCTCTGTGCACGGCAGGGAATCCGGCGCTGGTTTTGTGCTCACAGTCTGTGAGGTCTGAGTGGGGCGTGGACAGCACCTGCTATATAAACCATCCTCTCAGGCTAGGCAAATGCTGCTGAATCTTTGTTTGTTAGTCAGTTCCAGAGAGTTAGCTAGTACTGTGTGACTTTGTATTTACTTGTTGCTTACTGCGAATAGGCCTTGGGATTCGGTACTTCATTCTGCCAATCCGGACCTAGCAGTAAGACTGGAGTCAGTTGTTTGACCTGCTGGGGTTCTTTTGCTATTCTGTGAACCCAGCAGGTTTGCGGCTGTACTCTCAGACCTGCTTGCTTAATCCTCCCTCACTGTGCAGGGCGTCCAGGTGTCAGTTTAGTGGCAGTAAGCTGAACCTGTGCCCTGCAAGTGGGGGTTAGGATTGTGGATACTCTCCTTGTGTCTATATTTCTATCTCTGACCAAGGAGTTTATTCCCACACCCGTTGGTAACCCTTTGGGTTTTTTTCTGTTGCTCTTAGCAACATAATTTCAGGTGCTCCACATGTTAAATCACTACACATCGCTTCATTGTCCGCTCTATTCCATCTGAGCATTCCTGACACTAGGGAGACACCCAATTCCTGAGCCTTTAGGCTTCTCCGTTCACTTTGTGTTTATTAGTTATTCCATCACCTCCTGTGTATGTTATGTTATACTGTCTGTGAGTTCATTTGCTTCGCTTCCCTCTCTGTTCATACACCGGTATACTCCTGTTAGCACTGGTGTGCGTAACATATTCAGCAGCCCTACTCCTGTTGAAATTTTGTGGGAATATGGAGCATACCCCTCAAAATACTTTGCAACAGGTGGTCGATCAGGTGCAGGTCCTGACTCGACAATTTAATGAGATGTCCATTAAAATGAACACCCCACAGGCCGCTAGCGGAGCTCCCGCAGCAGCAGCGGCAAGTTCAGGGGTTAAGGAGCCGAAAGTAAATCTCCCGGATCGTTTTTCTGGAGATCGCTCGCAGTTCTTTTGTTTCAAGGAGAGCTGTAAGCTATATTTCAGTCTTAGGCCCCAGTCTTCTGGGTCGGAGATTCAGCGGGTGGGCATGGTGATTTCCTTGCTACAAGGAGACCCACAGGTCTGGGCATATTGGTTACAGCCTGACTGTCCATCGCTTAAAAGTGTTGATGCTTTTTTTACGGCACTGGGCATTTTGTATGATGACCCTGACAGGATGGCTTCAGCCGAGGCTCAGATTACGGTTCTTAAGCAAGGGCGACGGCCAGCTGAGGTTTATAGTACGGAGTTTCGGAGGTTGGCTCATGATACCCAGTGTAATGACCCAGCCCTGAGAAACCAGTACCGAAGGGGCCTTTCTGATCAGATAAAGGACCAACTGGTACAATAATCCTCGCCTGATAGCTTAGATCAGCTCATGCAGTTATCCATCCGGGTGGATAGACGGCTGAGAGAGCGTAGGCTTGAAAGGGAGACCGCAGTTTCCTTTTTTCCCAAGGGAACCTCAGACTCTGAGGAATATTCCGAGGAGCCTATGCAGATTGGGGCTACCCGCCTCTCCTCGCGTGAGAAGACGCGGAGGAGACAGCAGGGTTTGTGTTTGTACTGTGGGAATAAAGGTCATGTTGTAGTATCATGCCCAGAAAAAACGGAAAACTTCAGGGCCTGAGGGTGATGGGAAATATCCTGTCAGGCCAGAAGTCAGAATTTCCCAAAAATACTTTTCTCATTCCGGTGACTTTGGAGATCCTCGGTCAAACTGTCAAGACTGAGGCCTTTGTTGACAGTGGGGCCGATGGGGTTTTCATGGACCGTCAATTCGCCCTGGAACACTCTGTTCCCTCAGTACCTTTGGCATCAGAGATTGAGATCTGTGGGTTAAACGGGGAACCATTGTCCCAGGGTAAAATTACCTCCTGCACCAGCCAAATTCCTTTGTTTATTGGAGCCACACACTCTGAAAAATTGTCTTTTTATGTGACTGTCTGTTCTTTTGCCCCATTGGTTTTGGGGTTACCCTGGTTAAGGGCCCATAACCCTCAATTTGACTGGGTCTCTGGGGAGATTCTTAGTTGGGGTAGTGATTGTTTCAGGAGTTGCTTGAGCCTTCCAGTCAGGCTCTCGCAGCTAAGTTTGCCAGGATTGCCAGGATGTTATGCAGATTTTGCGGATGTGTTCTCCAAAAAAGTTGCGGAGGTACTACCTCCCCATCGCCCCTATGACTGTGCCATTGATTTGTTGCCAGATGCTAAGCTTCCCAAGAGCAGGTTGTACTCCCTGTCACGTCCTGAGACTCAGGCTATGGCAGAGTACATTCAGGAGAACTTGGCTAAGGGATTTATCAGACCCTCACAGTCTCCAGTTGGGTCGGGGTTCTTTTTCGTGGGTAAAAAGGACGGTTCGTTGCGACCCTGCATCGACTTCAGGGAATTGAACCGTATCACGATTAAAAACTCGTACCCACTGCCTCTCATTTCGGTTTTGTTTGACCAGCTTCGTACTGCCACCATTTTTTCTAAGATTGACCTACGCGGTGCTTACAATCTAATCCGAATAAGAGAGGGGGATGAATGGAAGACTGCCTTTAATACCCACTCAGGGCATTATGAATATTTGGTGATGCCTTTTGGGCTCTCTAATGCCCCGGCAGTCTTCCAGGAATTCATGAACGATGTGCTCAGGGAATATTTGGATAGATTCTTAGTTCCTAATCTTCTCTCATTTCCTGGAGGAACATCGGAAGCATGTACGCTTAGTCCTCCAGAAACTCAGAGACCACCAGCTTGGGGCGAAGCTGGAGAAGTGCGAGTTTGAAGTCCAGCAAATCGCATTTCTAGGGTATATTATCTCCTCAGAAGGTTTCCAAATGGAGGGTTCTAATGTACAGGCAGTCCTGGATTGGGTGCAGCCCACTAGTTTGAAGGCGCTTCAGCGTTTTCTGGGCTTTGCAAATTTTTATAGACGGTTTATCGCTGGATTTTCGTCTATAGTGGCCCCCTTGGTGGCACTCACTAAGAAAGGGGCGGATGTTGCTCACTGGTCTTGTGAGGCCAAAGCGGCCTTTGCCCGTCTCAAAAGGGCATTTGTCTCGGCCAAGGTGCTGCGACACCCAGATCCAGAGCGTCCTTTTGTGGTAGAAGTGGATGCCTCTGAGATAGGTATTGGGGCAGTGCTCTCTCAGATGGGGGTGTCTGATAATCGCCTTCATCCCTATGATTACTTTTCCCGTAAATTTTCGTATGCCGAGATGAATTATGATGTGGGTAACCGGGAATTGTTGGCTATAAAGTATGCACTCGGGGAGTGGAGACACTGGCTTGAGGGGGCTAAGTTTGTGGTCTCAAGTCTCACCGACCATAAGAATCTGGTATATTTAGAGTCAGCGAAGCAGCTCAATGCCAGGCAGGCACTATGGGCTTTGTTTTTTGCTCGCTTTAATTTTTTGATAACATATCGCCCTGGCTCAAAAAACATCAAGGCTGATGCGCTCTCGCTGAGTTTTGCTCCAGTTCAAGAGACCACCGAGGAGCCATTGCCCATTGTGTCCCCATCATGTATTAAAGTGGGCATTACCCAGGACCTCTTGTCATTAGTCCTTAGAGCACAGAAGCAGGCTCCTCCAGACCTTCCGGTAGGTCTCTTGTCTGTGCCTCCTAGGTTAAGACAGCGAGTGTTCCTGGAATTCCATGCCAAGAGGTCGGCAGGGCATCCGGGTATTGCCAGAACTCGGGAGTTGCTGTCTAGGGCGGTGTGGTGGCCCTCGGTGGCTAGGGATGTGGATCAGTGGGTTCGGGCATGTGACGTTTGTGCCCGAAATAAAACTCCTAGAGGGGTTCCTGTCGGCCCATTACATCCACTCTCTATTCCGTCTAAGCCATGGACCCACATTTCCATGGATTTTGTGGAGGACTTGCCCAAATCCTCGGGGATGACAGCCATTTGGGTTGTCGTTGACAGGTTTTCTAAGATGGCGCATTTCGTTCCACTGGTTGGGTTGCCATCGGCCAGACGCCTGTCTGAGTTATTTATGCAGCATGTTGTGCGCCTCCACGGGTTGCCACTTGATGTGGTCTCTGACCGTGGATCCCAGTTTGTGGCCAAATTCTGGAGGGCATTTTGTTCTGATCTCCAGATTTCTGTGAGCTTGTCGTCAGGCTACCATCCACAGTCTAATGGGCAGACTGAGAGGGTGAACCAGTCCTTGGAGCAGTTCCTCAGGTGTTATGTCTCCAAGTGTCATACTGACTGGGTTGCTCATCTGTCCATGGCGGAGTTTGCCTATAACAACGCGGCTCACTCTGCTACAGGGATCTCTCCCTTCCTTTGTGTGTGGGCATCATCCTGAGGCCAATTCTTTTGACCCCCTGGATTCCACGCCTGGTGGTTCCTCTGTTGTTTCGGTCCTTAGGGGTATTTGGAGGAAAGTGAAGAAAGCCCTTGTGTCTGTGTCATTAGTGACCAAAAGGGTTTTTGATAAGCGGAGAAGACCCTGCAGCTTCAAATTAGGAGACTTCGTCTGGTTGTCCACCAAGAATTTGAAGTTGAGACAGCCATCTCATAAGTTAGGCCCCCGGTTCATCGGCCCTTATAAGATCACCAGGGTTATCAATCCGGTGGCATTTCAGTTAGATCTGCCCTGTTCATTGGGTATCAATAAAACATTTCATTGTTCCCTTTTAAAACTGGCGGTTAGTAATCCTTCTTCCAGTGGAAGACCTTCTCCTCTTCTGATACGGGGACAGAGGGAGTTTGTGGTTGAAAGGGTTCTTGACTCCAAGATGGTTCGGGGTCGGCTGTCATTTTTGGTGCACTGGTAGGGGTATGGCCCGGAGGAGCGGTCGTGGGTGCGCAGTTGTGATCTTCATGCCCCCAGACTGATACGCTCTTTCTTCTCGCAGTTCCCTGATAAACCCGGTGGTAGGGGTTCTTTGACCCCTCGTCAGAGGGGGGGGGGGTACTGTTAGGATCTCCTGCTCTGTGCTGCCACGTCGCCATGGCAACCGGGAGGCAAGTGTTAGCGAAGTAACCTGAGCGCAGCTGATACTCCGGTCCGGGTTTTTACTGTGTAGTGGTTACAGGCTCTGTGCACGGCAGGGAATCCGGCGCTGGTTTTGTGCTCACAGTCTGTGAGGTCTGAGTGGGGCGTGGACAGCACGTGCTATATAAACCATCCTCTCAGGCTAGGAAAATGCTGCTGAATCTTTGTTTGTTAGTCAGTTCCAGAGAGTTAGCTAGTACTGTGTGACTTTGTATTTACTTGTTGCTTACTGCGAATAGGCCTTGGGATTCGGTACTTCATTCTGCCAATCCGGACCTAGCAGTAAGACTGGAGTCAGTTGTTTGACCTGCTGGGGTTCTTTTGCTATTCTGTGAACCCAGCAGGTTTGCGGCTGTACTCTCAGACCTGCTTGCTTAATCCTCCCTCACTGTGCAGGGCGTCCAGGTGTCAGTTTAGTGGCAGTAAGCTGAACCTGTGCCCTGCAAGTGGGGGTTAGGATTGTGGATACTCTCCTTGTGTCTATATTTCTATCTCTGACCAAGGAGTTTATTCCCACACCCGTTGGTAACCCTTTGGGTTTTTTTCTGTTGCTTTTAGCAACATCATTTCAGGTGCTCCACATGTTAAATCACTACACATCGCTTCATTGTCCGCTCTATTCCATCTGAGCATTCCTGACACTAGGGAGACACCCAATTCCTGAGCCTTTGGGCTTCTCTGTTCACTTTGTGTTTATTAGTTATTCCATCACCTCCTGTGTATGTTATGTTATACGGTCTGTGAGTTCGTTTGCTTCGCTTCCCTCTCTGTTTATACACCGGTATACTCCTGTTAGCACTGGTGTGCGTAACACTAGCGAGTAGATATGCAGAATACACAAAATACAGGTCTAAATGAATATAGTAATCAATGCTTCTAATAGTATGATTCATATTGGATAGCTATCTTGCAGAACATACATTGATATAAACACCCACACATAATTATAATATTATATCTATGTACCATTCACTGGTCTCCTGAGACTCATTTACTCATTAAGTGCTTCTAATTTGCATATGAATGTGCTTTTGACTGTCTGTGAAGGTGGTTTTTCACTGCCAGGAAAAAGCAGCCACACAGGTTAATTTGCATTTCAATGGCTATTTTACAACAAGCAGAGTTTAACTGAATCCTAGAGGTAAAGAGAAAAAAAACCTTTGTTTATCTGTATGTGGTTCTTACATCAAATATTCATCTTACTATTAACTTTTATTAAGCCCCATCTGAATCTATTTGTAATTGACTAAGGCATGGGTTAAATAAATGCATTGGTAACTCATAAATGGTGATTTCTTTTTGACCAAGGATGGCTGATTATTCCTGAGCAGACTGAAAATCAGCCATTTAGGGGGGAAAAATGACCTTCCCAAAATGGCCACTGCTCCTTCCCCTTCCACATCCATGAGGGTTACACAAAATGGAGGACAGACTATGCGGCCTCCTTTGTCACAAAAAAAATCACCATGCAAGCCCCTGAAGTTATTTTAGGCCTGAGTTAAAAAACAAACAAAAAACAACACTATATCAAGGCTTTTGCAGCAACTTTTAAATATACTTTTAAACCTACTTAAACAGATAAGCAATCCAATCTGAATCAAACACAATATGACTCATTTGAACCTTGTTTTGCAACAATATAATCAGATATGCAGAGTACAGGTGTATGCTTGTATTCAGAAATTCACAGACTTTAAAAATAGCTTTACGTTCTTACCTTCCGGATCCCACCAGCATCCCTACAAACCTTGCAGAGCAGACACTTATCTAATCAGCACCAATGTATCCCCGACCACAAAACGGCTAACAGGGGATACTACCTTCCCGGCCTTTGCTGATAGATAAAAAGTCTGCCTTGATCTGCAAGGCAGCGGATATGATGAGTACGCTATTGGCGCACTGAGTACCGTAGGGGTACGCACTTAGCGTAGCAGACGCTAGGCCGTGGGCGTGATGCCCGAGCGACACGCACGCTCATGGATTCACGCTTCGTATCAAGCACGCTATAGGCGTACCGAGTACCGTACTGCTACGCTATTGGCGTAGCGGACGCTGCGCCGTGAGAGTGAGACACGAGCGGCGCAGACGCTCACAGAATGACACACAGTAAACCTTATTAATAAAACACAGTATGAATATGCTTATACTCTAAACCTTAGTAGTCAAATACTACAATGATGTAACGCTTAAAAACCTTAACAATGTGTATGCTATTTGAGCGATTGAGACGCTAAGAAAAGCCCTTTGCAGTAAACAGTGAAAACACAAGACCTGGTTTGGATTTAAAACCGCAGCAGTTCTAACACTGCCGTGGATTGTTTAGAGAAAAGGGGAAAAACACAATACAAGTTATACACTACAAACTAACATCAAAATCTAACACAATAACAGAGAATAATATGAACAATAACAAACAAGAGTGAACAAATTGAAACGAATGGCGAACAGAATGGATAATAAAATGGCTACAAAGAAATATACATACGTGGGGATGATTCGCAAGCGCGTCCTGGATCCAGCCCTCAGCATTCAGAGAGAAAGCCTTCAGAGAAAGTGAGTGTCTGACCAGGCAATGGTGGTCTTTATATACACAACATACATTCACAATACAATGGTCCCTATAATCTCATTGTTCATTGGACACAGGAATGTGTCTCCACATTATAGCAAAGGTCATAGGTGGATTTGAACAGGTGGGCTGTGTCTTTCTCCAACTGCTCTGGTGGGAGGTATCCTCAGGATTCCCGCCGCATGTGTAATTTACAGCAAATACAATATAAGTTCATAAACTACTTTTGCACATAACTATACGCAGGAGCGAGCGATCCTTTCCTAACCAACACCGAAATGTTACCCTTAAAATATCCTACAGCTGGATACTAGACACCACCTTTCAACCTTTATCTGACCCTTCCTATCATGCAAAGAGGAATCTCTCTGTCCAGGAACCGTTTAAACTAAACATACTCGCTGACATTGTCTAGGGGAATATTAGCAATGAAACACACTATATGGATTAAATATGCTACGATCGAGTCGCACGCTAGACGCTCACAAACTCCACCGTAAATACACATCTTATGCGCACGAGACGCTGGTGCGTCCCTTACGCAACCTGCGGGGATGTGTACGCACGGGGGAGTGGGTTACGAGCAGCGCGCGTGTGCATGAGGGGTTAGTACAAGGCATATGCATCATGATATTTTTCGACTTTGACAATATATATATATATATATATATATATACAGCGTAGATTTACGGCGGCACTCAGACAGTCTCATCAATATGAAAAATCAGGTCATTTATTTAGACCATGGAAACCGACATGTTTCGGGGCAGAACCCCGTCCTCAGGGTCAGACAGCAAGTAATTACTTGCTGTCTGACCCTGAGGACGGGGTTCTGCCCCGAAACATGTCGGTTTCCATGGTCTAAATAAATGACCTGATTTTTCATATTGATGAGACTGTCTGAGTGCCGCCGTAAATCTACGCTGTATACTTGTGACCCAGAGTCACCCGGAGGGCACCGCAGCAGTTATACTTCAGGCTCAAAGGAGTGCCGAGCCTCCCATAACCAGTATATATATATATATATATATATATATATATGTATGTACACTGCTCAAAAATATAAAGGGAACACTAAAATAACACATCCTAGATCTGAATGAATGAAATATTCTTATTAAATACTTTGTTCTTTACATAGTTGAATGTGCTAGAGATTATTGACGCTTCTGATGAAGGACATCTGGTCCAATACGCGTTAAGCGTGGCTCTTGCTTTTAATTTGTGACTGACCCTGGGACATCTGGACACAATCACCTTCTGTTACCCTGCATGCTATTAGCCACTTGGAGAGACCGTGCACATCTTCCAATACCACCTGCTGTGGCTGCGAGGAATCTTTGGGTGATATACCATCTGTGTTATCCTATGGAGTCTTATATGACATGCTTTTGTTCTTTTAACTTCTTGTAAGTTTTATCTGTGCATTAAAACCAGTGCGTGTTTTTACAAAAAGTACTACACCATGGTCTGTGTTTAATGGTGCCTCTTATTTCATGCCCATTCATATTGGGGAAAGAGGCACTTATCTTTCAGGTGTCTCTGGGATATCATCCATTCCATTCGAATATTGGTGTTTGATATAAGGATCTCCTAGAGTGAATCTCTATCCTCCATTTACCAGCCTATGAGGAATACCATTCAATTAAGGGTGAATTCATTTCATACTAGCTGATTATATTTATATTTTTCTTGCATGTCACTTGGTGAGCGCTACTTTCATGTGTGAAAACTTTCTTTTTCCATAGTTGAATGTGCTGACAACAAAATCACACAAAAATTATCAATGGAAATCAAATGTATTAACCCATGAAGGTCTGGATTTGGAGTCACCCTCAAAATTAAAGTGGAAAAACACACTACATGATGATCAAACTTTGATGTAATGTCCTTAAAACAAGTCAAAATGAGGCTCAGTAGTGTGTGTGTCCTCCACGTGGCTGTATTACCTCCCTACAACCCACACAAGTGGCTCAGGTAGTGCAGCTCATCCAGGATGGCACATCAATGTGAGCTGTGGCAAGAAGGTTTGCTGTGTCTGTCAGCGTAGTGTCCAGAGCATGGAGGCGCTACAAGGAGACAGGCCAGTACATCAGGAGACGTGGAGGAGGCCGTAGGAGGGCAACAACCCAGCAGCTGGACAGCTACCTCCGCCTTTGTGCAAGGAGGAACAGGAGGAGCACTGCCAGAGCCCTGCAAAATGACCTCCAGCAAGCCACAAATGTGCATGTGTCTACTCAAACGATCAGAAACAGACTCCATGAGGGTGGTATGAGTGCCCGACATCCACAGGTGGGGGTTGTGCTTACAGCCCAACACCGTGCAGGACGTTTGGCATTTGCCAGAGAACACCAAGATTGGCAAATTCACCACTAGCACCCTGTGCTCTTCACAGATGAAAGCAGGTTCTCACTGAGCACATGTGAAAAACAAGTCTGGAGACGCCAAGGAGAACGTTCTGCTGCCTGCAACATCCTCCAGCATGACCGGTTTGGCAGTGGGTCAGTAATGGTGTGGGGTGGCATTTCTTTGGGGGGCCGCACAGCCCTCCATGTGCTCGCCCGAGGTAGCCTGACTGCCATTAGGTACCGAGATGAGATCCTCAGACCCCTTGTGAGACCATATGCTGGTGCGGTTGGCCCTGGGTTCCTCCTAATGCAAGACAATGCTAGACCTCATGTGGCTGGAGTGTGTCAGCAGTTCCTGCAAGATGAAGGCATTGATGCTATGGAGTGGCCCGCCCGTTCCCCAGACCTGAATCGAATTGAGCACATCTGGGACATCATGTCTCGCTCCATCCACCAACGCTACGTTGCACCACAGACTGTCCAGGAGTTGGTGGATGCTTTAGTCCAGGTCTGGGAGGAGATCCCTCAGGAGATCATCCGCCACCTCATCAGGAGCATGCCCAGGCATTGTAGGGAGGTCATTCAGGCATGTGGAGGCCACACACACTACTGAGCCTCATTTTGACTTGTTTTAAGGACATTACATCAAAGTTGGATCAGCATGTAGTGTGTTTTTCCACTTTAATTTTGAGGGTGACTCCAAATCCAGACCTCCATGGGTTAATACATTTGATTTCCATTGATCATTTTTGTGTGATTTTGTTGTCAGCACATTCAACTATGTAAAGAACAAAGTATTTAATAAGAATATTTCATTCATTCAGATCTAGGATGTGTTATTTTAGTGTTCCCTTTATTTTTTTGAGCAGTGTATATACACATACACTTGCAAATACTACCCTCTATTTGACAGATCCTGGTGAGCAAGTTGTGCAAACATTACTTACTTACTGTAAGTTTGTGGTGGCTGCTGGTGAGCGGAGATATACACGCTGGGGCAGTGTGAGGATGGAGGGAGCTGCTGTGGCTGAGCATGTGCGGCCAGCAGCTACCCCCAGACACGCTCTTTGCCGAGAGCTACACTGCTCTCTGCTACTGTAGCAGCTCCGCGGTCGCGGCTTTTACAGAGACGGAGACACTGCTGTCTCCGTCTCAGAAATGTAAAGTTTAGATCATCAGGGGGGGTTTCCAGGTACTCGGAACCCCCCCTGCGTGCGCCACTGTTACTATTAGGTGCACGGCAGCCATGGACACACTGAACGCGGCGGCATTTCAAATGAAGCGCCGGCCGCCAGCCAACCAGAGCTGGCGGACCGGCAGCCAATCAGGGAAGCGGCCGCAGCAGTTGCTCCTGATTGGCTGCCGCTGCTGTGTCAGCTTCCCTACATTTAAAGTGCCGCCGCATTCAGCGTGTGTCCATGGCTGCCACCCGCCTAATAGTAAGTAGTATTACTTACACCCACCCTCCCGCACCTGCGTAATGTAATCCAGTGAATCCCGGGATTGGAGGCTCCAATCCCGGGATTCAAATCCCGGCATTTGTGGGCCCAAATCCCGGGATCCCGCCGATATACACACACACACACACATTATAGACAATGTAGGTCTGGCACTCCACCAACTTGGTCAATGATTGCCCGGGTGCCCTCCTCAAAAATAATGATGCATAAAGAACAAAAAACAGCAGCACTTCTGGATTTGTGAAAAAAAAATTAATTCTTGATTAAAGTGTCAGCCAAAGTTTCGGGCCCATAGCCCTTTGTCAAGGTTCACACCTTAACAAAGGGGCTACGGGTCCCGAAATGTTGTTTTTTCTATGTGACACTTTAAACAAGAAAATTTTTTTTCCATAAATCCCATGGCTTACATATTACATATATGGTGCCACCCTCATGGGCGCGATGAGGTGACCTTCACAAGGATGGGTGAGTGAGGCTTACGGGATGGGGCTGAAATGCCGGTGGTCAGAATACCAACAGTGGCATCCCAATAGTTACAATCCTAACAGCCTAAACCTAACCCTCTTCCCCCCACAGCCTAAACCTAACTCTCCCCAGCGGTGCCTAAACCTAACACCGCCTTCCTGCAGTCTAAACCTAACTCTCCCCAGCGGAGCTGCTACACGTTACACCACAAAGGAGCCGCTTATACGCGATAAACGACAGAGGAGCCGCTTATACACGTTGCACCACAGAGGAGACGCTTATAAACGTTACACCACAGAGGAGACGCTTATACACGTTACATACACATCACACTGCAGGGGAGATGCTTATACATGTTACACCGCAGAGGAGACTCATACACGTTATACCGCAGAGAAGACGCTTATAAACGTTACACCGCCTAGGAGACGCTTATATGCGTTACACCGCAGAGGAAACGCTTATACACGTTATACCACAGAGGAGACACTTATACACGTTAAACCACAGAGGAGACGCTTATGTAGCCCTACTCCCCCCCCCCCTGGTCGAGCCTTCTAGTTCAGCAGGCGGGCCTCCACCCAAGCGAGTATACACTCTGGCTTGCTTGGGTAAGCCGTTCCAATTTAGGATATTGAGTGTAGGTGGTTAAAGTAGTGTCCAACGTAATGGTAATAGCGATATGTATATAATTAGTGTAACCTAGGTAACTTTCCTCACCTGAATCCTCCAACTGACTAACCTCGTCCTTGGTTCTTCTCTTTTCTTTAGATTCCCTTTCTAGGTATCCCTCCCATGACGGAAACAACCAACTACAGTGGGTAAGTAATATTTCTTTATATATAAACCATTCAAGATATATCGAAAGTGATTACTGAGCATTTATAACACTACTCCTCCATCGGCAGCACCTATACATATATACCGTCTTATATTCACTATGACTCTAAATTACAATATCTCTGCATGCATTACAAAAAAAAATTAGTTAACCACGGCCATACTTACTATGACCATGGACCCGGGATTTGGTAAACTACCCTCTGCGCAGAATAAACATGAAACCTGAAAATACCTTGTTCGTTATAGGCGAAAGTTATTACCATTCGCCTCGTCAAGTAGCTTTTGTTATAACTCAAAAGTGTATGTACTTGAGCGGATGTGGTCCGTACTCTTCGGAAATG
This sequence comes from Pseudophryne corroboree, assembly GCF_028390025.1. Classification (NCBI taxonomy): domain Eukaryota; kingdom Metazoa; phylum Chordata; class Amphibia; order Anura; family Myobatrachidae; genus Pseudophryne; species Pseudophryne corroboree. Next base: position 208,108,209 of record NC_086444.1, read on the forward strand.
ATGAGAAATGCGGAAACTTGTAGTAGTAGCTAGTAAAGTCTCATGCGCTTATTACAGATAACGGCTTATAGCTTAGCTGAAAAGTTTCTGGAATCTATCCCCTGAAGTATTCTTTCTTGAGCCCCTCCTATCTTGACCCTTCACCCTTTCTGGGCACTTAGACAATAGCGGAACCTCTGTAGACTGTCTTTAAATTATACTAGGTGCTCAATACCGTCTTTTACCTACGCTCAACCATATGCTGTAGGCGGAACTTTGCGATGAGCCTACTAGAGTAGAGGTGTGGTTAAAACTCTTCGGAGACACCCCATCCAATCAGCGGGAGGGACTGATGCAGTCATTCGGGTCCCTACTACTTAGTCTCTTAGGACAACTCTAACGATCTCTGGCAGTCTCTTCCTATAGTACACGAGCAATGGGTGAGGGTGCTGAGAGAGGCATATATAGCTGTGTCCTACCTTCCCTCGCAATAGCCTTTCCAATCACCACTATCACTATAATAATAATGTCTTGACGGTGCGGCCTTCAGAGAAGTTGGCACCTTTCATTAACACTCTGGGGGAGAGTCACAAAAGTGGAGAACCCAATCACTGTCCCAGCGCTTGCACGAGATAGTAACAAGGTGAAATTCAACCCTCCAAATCTGTCAGATGATGGAGACGCTTCTAAGGGCCATTCAGGCCTGCACATTCACCTATGATATATACAATTGAGGGGAAATGCACCTGACTCAAGCTTGTGTTGTTATTCATGCAAGTTAGACAAATAGATATGGTGCGCTGTCTCTTCGGCCTCTCGGATATGGGCTCCTCTTATTATTTATTTACCTCCTTTACCCTCCAACTGCAAGTTTTGGTAATGACAAGGGGAAGGGTGCATACAGTACAATGCTACTGCTATAGGTAGGGATTTTCCAAGACTAACAACCTGGCTCATCTGAAATGGGTCTGGGAATTACAGAGGTATGATTTATGTTGCTCCCCCTATCTCCCAGGCTGGAGCTATTTGGTTACCTGCTGTCTCCACTGTCATTTAACAGTCAGGCTTTCTGATCAGCTGTACAGGGGGACTATCCCTGGACGAACAGGCAGGCTTACTACTCAGCTGGATAGTGGGGCGATCCTCTGATCCTCTGCTGGCCCGCGTCCGGTTCACCTGCGTCACTCCCTGATTCCGCCCCTCCGTCTCCGGCCTCCTCTCCCTCGTCCCTCTGTCTCTAGGCAGCCGCTGGGCGGGTGACTGCCGTGATGGTTTTGCTGGGCTTCAGTCAGCACAGGGGGGACAGCTTTCCTTCACTCTCCCTCACCGATCTCCGGTCAGGTCAGTCCGCTCTCCGTCCCCTCAGCCGCCGTAATCGCCGTCCTCCTCAGCTACTGCTACTCTCTCTCCTTTGCGAGCTCTCTCCCGTTGTCGCCAACGCTCACCCCGCGCGCTGTTTTTTCTATCAGGCTAGCAGTCTCGTGCCCTGGCTCCCGCAGCTGATTTCTGGAACCTGTCCCATGCACACTGCCCACCAATGTGATTTAAACACCATTCTGGCCTCTTTGTCCCCTACTAAGGATACTGTAACATTACCTTAGTTAACTATACAAATATAGTAAATATATAACTTATTATACAATACTATATATTTAATAATTAAATACTTTCTAACTCAGCCTACAGGGTTACACTTTGAAACGTTACACCGCAGAGGAGACTCTTATACACGTTATATCGCAGAGGAGATGCTTATAAACGTTACACCGCCGAGGAGACGCTTATACACATTACATATATTGGATAGGGGGCACACTGACACACACATACTGTACAGCAATCAGGGGCATACTGACAAGCAAACACACTGTACAGGGAGAGCTGCTTCTGCACATACCTCTGTGTCTGTCATAGCTCCAGCACTCCTTCCATTTCAGATGCTGCACTGATTCCCTACCCCTGTTCCCTGGCATTGGTGAAGGGCTGTAGAGAAAGTGCAGTCCCCTGGGAGCAGGCAGTTTCAGATCTCCAGGAGCGTGTTAGCACCCGGCAGCGATCAGCAGGGGGAAGCGGCGGGCTGCAGTGAGAGTCTTCAGTGACGAGTCTTCAGAGGCTCCCTCAGCGATCCTGCGTCTGCATAGGGCCGGGCCTGCAGGCTGCTACTCCGATCCTCCTCTTCCATTTGCTGGCTTGGCCGGGGTTCCGGGGGGACTGAGAGGGTGGGGTGATGGTACTGCCGCCCGTAGTGTTTCTCCTCCGGCATCCCAGCAGCATCCCGGGCCAGCGCAGCGTGGTCACGCTGCAGGAGGGGAACCAGGAATTGTGTGCCGCCCACTGGTTCCTCAGCATCGCTGCAAAGGGGACAATGTCCCCTTCAGCAGCAGCTGACTTGGTTGCTCCTCTGCGTGTCTGTGGGCCCCCTGAGATTTGCCTGTGGGCCCTAAGCACCTGCTTTGGTTGCCTGGCGGTAAATCTGCCACTGACTACATGCCCCTATATGCTGCAGTAAATTACTACACTATATACCCTATATGGTACACTACATCACTACACTACATCCCCCTATTAGCTACATCAAATCCCCCATCTAGGAAGTTGATACTGCTAACTGTTGGAGGTTGTGCAGGCTCTTAGGGCCTAATTCAGAGTTGATCGCAGCAGCAAATTTGTTAGCAGTTGGGCAAAACCATGGCCCTCATTCCGAGTTGATCGCACGTAGCAACTTTTTGCTGCTCGTGCGATCAACTTGACGCCGCCTATGGGGGAGTGTATTTTAGCATGGCACGGCTGCGATCGCTTGTGCAGCCCTGCTATGCTAAAAAAAGTTTCCTGGAAAACAAGACCAGGGTCAGGCTTACTGACCCTGTGCGACGGATCCAGCGACGATTGACGTCAGAAATCCACCCTCCAAACGCCTGGACACGCCTGCGTTCGGATCTCCACGTCCAGAAAACAGTGAGTATCCATCCTGGAAAGCCTCCCGCCTGTCAGTCTTCTTGTGATTGCGCTAGCGACCACTTTCTTCTTTCTTCTGGTCGTTGCCCGGCGAGATTTGGGTGGGGTGTGTTCAAACTGAAATCTAAATTGCAGTGTAAAAATAAAGCAGCCCGTATTTACCCTGCACAGAAACACAATAACCCACCCAAAGCCAACTCTCTCTGCACATGTTATATCTGCCCCCCCCTCCACCTGCAGTGTACATGGTTTTGCCCAACTGCTAACAAATTTTCTGCTGCGATCAACTCTGAATTACCCCCTTAGTTTCCACTGTCAAGTGTATAGCTAGCAAAGTGAGCCTTTGATTTCTGTAACATCGGTGACTGCACCTGTTAACAAGCAAAAGCCTGGGGCATCATGGCCTCTCAATGGTGTGTAGCCGGCAGCTTGTTATCAGTTAGTGCTGGGCAGGCAGCCGGGATCATAGCCTGCTGAAAAACACAGCACCAACAGCTCGTTTCTATAGCTTGCAAGGTGCACCGCACGCTAGTCACAGCACTGCATGACAAAGAAGAGCATTTAAAACAGTAGCCGCCATAGGAGAGATCCCAGGTACTGGAGCTCACCCGTACAGAGTTGGAGCCAGCTGTGGGCAGACAGGTGGGTCTGAGACATTGCCCCGGGAGCAGACTGCTGTCTCACTGGAGCAGCACAGCACTGCCAGTAAAAGAAACAACTAAAAACCCTGCTCCTCTGTAACTCCTCTGCGTAATCTAGTTACAATTATGCCACATTGCTACAATAACACTGAGCGATCATGTTGTTTACTCAATTGTTACAGTATAGTTTTGTTTTATACAGTATTATAGATACTTGTTTTGCACTAAATAACTTACATGCTCTGGATTCAATATTATTTTTTTTTGTTTTTGGGTTTTCTCAGCATTGGTGTTTCTATGGTGGGTGTAATGTGTGCGGTGCACACGGGTCCCTGGGTCCAGGAAAGGCCCACGCTGCATCTATTTTTTTATATTTACCTTTGTGGAGTCCAACGTTGGGCGCTGCAGTTGCAGCAAAAACCACAGCCAAAATTGCCGCTGCGCATGCGCAGTAGTAAAACTGGTCTCCGGAACATGGCGCGCACCATGTTTCCAGAGACCTGCGCTTGCGCAGTAGGCTCCAGCACAATGTCGGAGGCTACTGCACCGTGCAGAGGAGGGGGCCCACCCGGAGGTGCTGTTACAAGCCGCTAGCGGCACATCTGTATTACTTCACTCTAGCAGCTAGATTCCTGCATGTATTTCTGTGTTCAGCCTAAGATGTTGCATAATTAGTAGTTTGCCTCTGTGTGTCTAGCTGTCCAGCTGCACGTCCTTTACTTTAATCATTACATCTCTGGATTCCTGGGGTTGATTGGAGCAGCCACCTGTATATTCCCTTCCTGGTCACTCCCAATCTGCTGGTGATAGTTCCTGCTACATGTGAGAACATGTCAGCCCTGTGAACTTCTGTGATTCAAATACCTTGTCTAGATCATTTTCCTGGTTGGATCCAGCTTGCCTAGAATTCAGGTTTAGTTTGGGACTTCCACATAGGCTTTTGCCTTTTGCACTTATTTCATTATTGTTACCTCCTTGTGCATTGTTGCATTTATACATGGTTTGGTTGCTTAAATCACGCATTGTTGCATTTGTTGCATTTTTATACAGTCTGTGTTCTATACCACCCTGCGCATTGTTGCATTCACATACAGTTTGTTATTATTCCAACCTGTACATTGTTGCACTCACGTGCATTCGTTTATAATCTCTGGCTGTTCATTGAACAGTATTATCAAGGTTGTGTTCAGTGAACATCTCACAGTACTGCATTTACTCTTTCCCAGACTCCAATAGTCACCTTGTAATTACATAAGACCTGGGGGCATCTGAGTATGGGGTGGACCTAATCCACCCTGGAAAGGCAGCTGCTTAAGGTGAAGCCTAGTATCACAGGAGGCTAAAAGACTGCTGGGCAAGGGTAATTGCATGACCATCACTAGGAACCACCTGGTAGCCCTTAGAACACTGTAGTCCATGTAACAGGTGCACATGGGCCCCCTCCTCTGTTTAAATGCCCCTGTTTCTCAGGCAACTGGTGGTGCAGCTTGCTGATGTCACTTCCAGGTGATTACTGCGCAGCAGCGGGGGCAACGTGATTGAGATGGTGCTTTTTTCAGGGTGAGTATCGTTATTGATCATGTATGTACACTAATCTTGAGAAAAGCGCATTAAAGTGCCAAAACATTGATAACCTGATGTATATGTTGCTGTGAAACTATTTATGTGACCTGAGTGCCACCATTGGAGGAAGTGTGCATTGTAAGCTGGTTGGCTGAAAATCATGGAAGGCACCGAGCAATAACTTGCATGAAGAATACATATATATATATATATATATATATATATATATATATTTAATGAAGCATGTACAGGTGCGCGGGTGACTCTTTAATATACAATCCACAGACCAACAATCCGGGCTTGAAGCACAGGTAAAATTAATTACCGCAGCACGTCTCTCCTATATTCACTCCGAACTCGGGGAGAAATGTTTTCTAGAAATAAAGATGAGGAGAAGGTGCGCTCATAGTGCAAATCAGTACTTTAATGAATAAAACACCGGTATATAAAATCCAGCACAGGTAGTTAAAAACTGGTACCCTAAATACCCACACTGTGGGCTGATTACCACATGGTGAGTATATATTCCAGAAAGCTGTAGCTGTGATCGCGTGGTCTGCCAGACGTTCGTTTGCTGCAAGTGTGCTGAATGATCTGCTCGATTCCTCGGCACGGTGGCTTAACGGGTCCTGGCTAATTCAACGGCCGGATACGGTGCTTTGTCCCGGACTGCGGTAGGCGATCACAGCTACAGCTTTGTGGAATATATACTCACCATGTGGTAATCAGCCCACAGTGTGGGTATTTAGGGTACGAGTTTTTAACTACCTGTGCTGGATTTTATATACCGGTGTTTTATTCATTAAAGTACTGATTTGCACTATGAGCGCACCTTCTCCTCATCTTTATTTCTAGAAAAAAACAAATATATATATATATATATATATATATATATAATACACACATATATATATATATATATATACACACACACACACACACACACACACACACACACACACACACACACACACACACACCCACAGTATATATACAGGCATGCACAGTAAATATGTATAAATATATGTATTTATATACTGTATCATACTGTGTAGTAGTGTCACTCCTGAATGTTTACACACATACTGTACACACACACACACACACACACACACACACACACACACACACACACGACATGGATAACCACTTATTTTCATCCTAATCTGTAATACAGGAAATACATTTTAATTTCACATGCGTTTAGAATTTGCACTTTTATTTATCATGTTTTTCAAACTTTTTTTCAATTTTTTTTTTGGGCATTGATTAGGTAATTGGTGGGTTTAACATATGGTAAGCTGTAAAGTACTGTATTTCTAATATTAGAATATTATTTCTTATATTAGATTACATGTCCTAATCTGCAGTGTGACAGCTGAAATATCTTTAGCCTTCATCATGTGAATGTTTTGTATAGACGGCTTAGTTCTTTGTACTCTACCTCTGCTGAATTGTTTTATGATGCGATCACTGAGATCTGCATCACAGCTATTCCCTTGGTAACAATACATCCTCAGGGCTATGACATAAATGAGTGAATCACGGAAGAGATTAGTTCCATCTTAACATTATGGTTATTCCATATGGACAGTAAATAATGCAATTAGCAGAAAAGTGGAACATACTAAATTATGCAAACATACCTGGAGAATCATGTTCCCTTATAATATGGTATATCTACTAGTTAGAACAGTTATATATTCTAAAGGAAAGAGGTAGGTGCTTTATGGCACTATAAAAAAAGAAAAAGAAAAGATAAAAAGGATAGAATTGTAATATATTACACAATATACTGTATATGTACCACTTGCAAAATTGTCACAAGATAAGCAAATGTCAATAAGGTTTCTGCAAATACCTTATAACAAAATATGCAAAAATCAGACAGCACTACAAACCTGTCCTATTATAAGATCAAAAAATAACTAACTAACAGGAGTAAGGGATCACAGTCACAAACTGTGACATGCCCCAGAAGCTGCAACACTTCTGCATTTGAGTCCGCACCCCCGGTTACCGCCCCCGTAAACGGTCCCTGGCTGTCAAAGATTTTGTGAAAAAATCCTCTTTGCGACGCTGTTGCAAGACTATCACAAACTCAGACACAAGCCCAGTTGAAACATCAGCCATTTGCAAAAAATTGGCACTGCGTCTCTCAATCAGACCCAGAGTCCTAATAGTGCCTGGTAACCAATCCTTGTCTCTGGTCCTGGGTTCCAGAACACTGGGCCAAGAATAAATCCACATTTAGGAACAGCTTCCAGATAAATCTGCACTCTTTGCTATTAGTAATGATATACAGTAGCCAAGCTGACCGCAGCAGGTTACGTAATTGATACAGCCATAGCACATGCCGCGTTTCACTATAAAAATAGGTAGTTACTGTACCTAAGAAAATGTTGCAGAGGCACTGAGTGACCACTTTGTGAGTCAGCCCTCAGGGCGCCGAAAGGAGAAGGTTGGGCTATCTAAGAAGGCATAGCCATTTACCTATGATGGAGTTGCATGCACCCTCCAGCAGAGAACTCAGGGCCTGATTTAAGCTGATGCAATGTTAAAATATAATCTGCAACCATGGCCTCAGTGCTCCCAGAAAACACCCCCCATCCCCACCCAATGGCTCAGGGCACTGTGTGCAACGACGCCGGATCCCTTCTCCACATGCTCAGAACAAGTCCCGCGCATGCACAGGTGCCGCTCCATTAGAGATGTATGCAAACCATTGGATTTGCGTACATCTCTGAATTAGACCTTCAGTTTGAGACGGCCCAGGTACTGAAGGGGGCATGGCCAAAAATGAGAGTCGTGCCCATGCCTCTCCAGTGAAAAACAATAGAAAATGTTATGCACTGCACCGGGAAGGTTTCTACGGGGGCTGCTCTTTGCCTCTTATTGGGGCATGTCCCCTGGCCAGAGAACATTTTTAAACGTTGGAATATATATGTACAGGTGGTATAGCGGATACCTTAAAGTACAAACAGAATAAATTCATTAATCTGTGAAGTGGAATATTGAAGAAAGGTGTAGTACTGCCGTACTCACACTTAAAACACTGGTCATGTGGAGTGGAGCTTGAGCGGAGCGTGGTGTCGCACCGCTCACCAGCCAGTGACTTTATCTGGTAGAGGGTAGCAGTGCAGATGCAAGTGGTAGCAGGCTCTGTAACCTGTAAGGGACAACCTCTGTAGCTGTAAACTGAGATGTCACTATAACACAGTGACAAGATGGCGCTATGCATGCGCAGTACAATATTTGGCAGCCATCTTGGTTAGGGTATAAAGCCTCATTGTAAGAACCAATAGCTTGTGCAGAAGTGCACACCTACTTCAACAGTAAATTCACATGACAATATTTATTTTCACTTTGCAGGTTTAGGCAAAAAATGTATCACATACATATTAAAAATGCAGATTGTGATAAATATGTCTGAAAAGGTTATATGTGAATTGGCATTCACTAAAAAATCATTTCTGTGAATATCTGCAGGAAATGAGCTCCAAGTGGATCTGCTCCAAAGAAGAGTCATACTCACCCTCTACCTTTCCAATTACTATTAATACCCCTTTCAATGTGGAGAATGAATCAAATATTGCCTCTGAGAACCAAACGAGCATATCAGGTATATTGACTTATTATCCAGCTACTTTGACAGCTGAAGCAGAATAACCATTTCCTAATTTCCTGGCTTGCAGAGCATTGGCAGAATGCCTGCAGAGACAATACATACATACTGTACTGATGTCCACAGTACTGCACTGGTCAACATCATTAGTGGTTTAAAAACCCAGCTACAAAGCATGAAAGGAAACATTTGGCAATATCACCAGCAAAGGATGATAAGGCATCCTCCTTTTGTAAAAGTCTGTAAATGTAACTAATGTAATGACTGTTTACTTAAACTGAAATAATGAATTTAATTCAGCACCAATTGAAAGTAATTTAACCTCCACCAACATTTTCAGTTCCATACCTCTAACCATCCTGCACTTGTGTCCCAGACTTTTAGGCCGTGTACACACGGTAAGACCTTTTCTTCCGATTCTGACTATATAGTCAGAATCGGAAGAAAAGATAGTGCAGATCGCAAGGTGACAGTCACCTTGCGATCCCGATCCGATGCGCGACCCCGCGCGATCGGCTTCGGCCGAAAAAATAGACTGTGCAGGCAAGTCAATCCTGACTATCTCTATAGAAGAGATAGTCAGGATTGACACTTAGCCAAAATCGCACCGAACCAGGATCGCAAGCACACTCATTATGTGCTTGCGATACTGGCTAAGTGCCGACCCGGCCCCCCGTCGCACAGTGAGAATCGGATAAGTCCGAATCTCACCGTGTGTACACACCCTTAGTCACGCAACATACAGTAAGTCAACAAAGCAAGCCACCTGTGATTGGCCCATCGTCACAGAATAATATAATAACTATACATCAAGCTCTCACCCCAAATTATCTCATTCTCACAATATAAGCCTCATGGACATACAGGCCTAGGAAGATAGTAAAAATGCTACAGGTAATCAAGCCACAACCTAAGAATGATAATGAACTGTACTGTGTAACTTTTAAGATGTATTTTCTCTTTAATTTTTGCACACAGATATTGCATGTTTTTGGAAACAAATGTTATAAGTGAATATAGTCACAAGACAAAACTGAGGGTGTGATTTGTCACAAGTTCAACTACTGAGTGCCAAATGACATATGTATGTACAAAACTTTGTTACTTTTGGGCCTTAACAGCGACTTTGAGCTGCAGTGGTTTTTATGAAATATAAATTTTATAAAATATAAGTTTTATTGAGTTAAGATATTTTATATTTTTGGTCTTGTATTATTTTTCTGGTTCAGGTGTATTCTATTAGGCACTATTTTTACTATAAAACTAGCTAGGTCAGAAAGTTCATGAGCATGCATAATGTTTCTAAATGTATTCTTTAGCTTTTTGCAAAGATCACATGTATGTCACTACTTCTCTGCACTAAAGGCACTTTAAAGATCTTGGTCATAGAGGTTACTATGACAACGTGTAACAGGAAGTCCCCACGAGAGTAAATTAACTTAGGAAAATGTACATCGTGTGGAACTAGAGGTCCGGGCTGAAGGAGGTGAAAGATCGCGGGACGCACTTCCGGTGGGAACGGAACTGACATCATCCACAGACACGCCGTGGAGCAACATACAGAAAGACACAGGGGACTGTGCGATATGCCGTCGGCGGAAGTGGGGCAGGCGCCATATTGGAAAAGACGGAAGTGACCCGACGGCCATATTGGGATGGGAAATGTACGGGTTTGAGACCGGGACTATGTGTTGTTTATAGAACTACAACTAATGGAAGTACAACTTATTGTAGATACACAGAGGGAAGGGTTAATTATGCACACCTGTACCGCATTACTTATTGCACTGGGTATAAATTGCACATGACACAGGTTACCCCATACACCTTGACAAGGATCCCTAGAGGATTGAAACGCGTTACCTGGCGAGGAGAGTACTCTGGGATTGCTTAGACGGGGCCCCGTTATGCATGTACCATCATATTCCTGGACAATTATCCAATCCGGGTATGCTCTCTAGAGTTTTTAAGAATTTTTTTTTTTTATAAAAAGTGTTTTTATACTGTCCAAAACCGGTATATTATTTCACTTTACCTCGAGGATTTATCCTGGAAGCTGAATGTGAATTTCAAAAGAGAATAAAGACCCACCTGCTCTGCACTATGTACAAGGTTTAGTCTGTGAGTGTTTTGGTGAAGGGGGCATTCCCTGCCTCTATTTTTCTTTGTGATGGAGTCATGAGAATGAATTGTTCTATACGCCTTACACAGGTCATTATTTGTGAGTTTATTGCTGAAGGGGGCATCCCCTGAGATCTATGGTGACGGTTCTTTCACCGATGAAGGATTATTCATGCCTATTTCTTTTCTCACTATTGTGAGTGGTTAGATTTAGGGGGTCAAAACCGCGACACAAATTTATATATCACTATTAGTGTGGTGACATATTGTCTATCTCTGAATGTGCAATTATACCTAAACAGTATTATGCGAGGATCTCTGTGTTTTTTGTTTTGCTTCCCTTTTATGTTTAAACGTCGCTCTCGAAGAAAAATTTAATTTTGAAGAGAAGTGTGTTAAACCAGGGGAGTACATCTTTTATCATTACTTGTCATAAGTCTTATTTTATTATTTGGGCGCACATATGAACCAGAGATAAATTGTTGTTTATATGTATGTATATGTCTATACGCCACTTGTGTCTCTCTATGGTTAGAGAGGCACTATATGCCTCAAACCTTCCACTACAAATTCACCAGATACAGTACATGTAAAAGTGTTTTCAGAGCGCCTAGTAACACTGAGGGAAGCTTTCCGCTGTGGATGTCATCCATTTCAGTTTTATGCTTACCTCCTGCAGTGATGGCCATTTCCTGTCCAAACATCTTATTTCTAAACCCTTATCTCCTTAAAGTCCTCCACCCCTGTTTCCTCTCTGCCCCCCATTTCTTCTTTGCCATGTTCAGTTCCCTCCTCTGCATCCCTCCTTGCCTCCCCTCCTCTCTCTCCATCATTGACTTTGCAACCCCTTTTAAATTTGAATTCATCTTTCAGGACATAACCTCCCATCAGGCTCCACTCAGCCCACCCCCTCCAGGTCCGTCCAATCTAGTCTCTTCCCAACCACTCCCTCCATCATGCCAACTATTACTTATTTCCCTCCTGTTACCCTTTCCAACTGATTATCTCATCCCACTCTCTCTTCCAGGATTAATCTTATGTTGCTCCTCACCTCTGGAACTCTAACCCTCTCCCTATTAGACTCTCAGAGCCAAATGTAATAGAGTGAGAGTTTCAGGAAGTTAAAGATTTGGTAAGGTTTTTCATTATTTTTTAAAGTGGCAATCATTTACACTGCAAAACCAGGTTGATCTTGCTATCTAAATGATTGGCACTTTAAAAAAAACTGCAAAACCTTACCAAATCTCTCACTTTCTGAAACTCTCACTCTATTACATTTGGCCCTCAGCCTCTGTACAAAAAGAGCAGGGCCCTCTTAATTCTAATGCTCTCTCATTCCTCATTTACACAATCATCTTTATCCTTTGCTAACAGCTGCACTGTACCTTCTGGTTTAGCCAGCACTGCTGTAGACCCCATTACTATAGAGGTCCCCTCTCCCCCAGGGAACCCTGGCAAGGGGTGACTAGTTGGGGGGGGGGGTAATGCTGCGGCCTCAGGGACCTGTATAGAAGTGTCCCCTGGCCGCGGCATTACCTCACTGGTGGAGCCCGGTGCAGGTGCCAAAAATACGGGAGACCCCTACGTATTCCCCCCCCCCGTATTTTTGGAACAGGACCTATCCAAGAGCCTGGTGCTGGTTGTTAAAATACGGGGGAACCCTACACATTTGTTTCCCCATATTTTAGAAACCAGGAACGGCTCAAAGAGCCCGGGACTGGTTATGCTTTTTTTTTTTTTTTTTTTTTTTGGGGGGGGGGACCTGCACGTCTTTTTATTTATTTATTTTTTTACTTTTTGAAATATTTAAACACTTTACAGACAGAAGCATACATGGATCTCACTGATCTGTGCATGATTCTGTCAATCCCACCAGCCAGAAGCTGGTCTACTTATTGGCAAGATTTTGGTAATGTTTTAGGTGCGAGTTGTATACAGCACTTGCATCCTATTACATTGACCGAGTTCTATGTTTGCAATGGCAAAACACCTGGAGCTTTGCCATTGCGAGTTTTGGGACTGCAGGAAACATGGAACCTAATTCAGACCTGAATCAGGTCTGAACTGCGCCGGTGCATACCAGACAGCCGATGGCCATCTCAGCCCTGCGATCGCTTGTGCCTGATTAACAGGCAGAGGCGGTCGCAGGGCGGGAGGGGGCGGGCCTGCGGCATTTGGCTGCCGTTTTAGGGACGCGGTCCAGGCATTGCCGGCGTCCCTGGTCTGTACGGGGGGGCGGTCCGCGTCGGCTACATGACGTCACACGCAGCCGCTGTGACCCGATCAGCGATGAGTAGCTCCATGCCAGCGAACAGGAGCTGCGATGGTAGGGAGCTACTCGTCAAGTACAAAAGCATCACCACTGTGCAATGCTTTTGTACTTGTGCGGCAGGGCAGAGCCAGACATGCAGGGCGGACTAGCCCTGTGCTGGGCATCCCCCCGCATGTCTGTGTAACTGATCGTAGCCATGCAAAATTTTGTACGGCTACGATCGAGTCAGAATTAGGCCCATGGTCTATATCTAGCATCAGTTTCCTAAAGCACTAATATTGGCAAATTGACCCAGTAGTAGTGTTGTTTGTGGCAACAGTGGAAATTTATTCTGATACTCAGCATTCAGACTATAGGGGTAATTCAGACCTGATCGCTGTTCTGCAAATTCGCTAGGCAGATGATTATCGAACGACTGCACATGCATACGGATTGTGATGTGCATGTGCGAAGCCAAACTGCAAAAGAAATCAGTGTCTGTTTTATAGCTAGGCGAACGCAGGATGCAGACGTTTGGGGGTGATAACTGACCATTTTCTGGGAACGTCAGGAAAAATGCAGGCGTTCCCAAGCATTTTTAGGAAGGGTGTGTGACATTAGCTCTGACCCAATCAGCCTGTTTCTTTCGCATTGTATGAGTGAGTCCTGGGCTACGCACACACTGCACAGACTGGAAAAATCATTCGATGGTGAGTGAGTTGCGAACGGATTTGCAGCTGACTGGCATTTGCAAAGCTTTTCGCATGGGGTATGCAGACTTGCACAGGGCGGAATTTCACTCTGTCTGGGTGGCAACTACTCGATCGCAAACCTCTGCAAATTCGCAGAGGAGCGTTTGGGTAGCAGTTGATTTACTGACGAACACAATACCGACAGTCATAATCCCGACACCCATTGACCAACAGTCAAAAGGCAGACACGGTCAAAATACCGACATTAATTATTCCGACATGTTCAAAAATGCTGACAGTCAGAATACCGTCATTTAAAATGCCGACGTGTCAAAATGCTGTCATGCTTTTGTAAGGAATTTTTCCCCAAAACAGACTTGTTCATACTTTACCTTCCCAGTGGACCTTGAGGGGGAATATAATAGTGTGCCCAAAGCATGGCAAGCGCAGTGAGTCGACATTGACACAAAAAAAGGGGGGACATGGCTTGGCCAGATAACCAGGAGGACACACTTTTGTGGAGCTCTGACGGACTCCTCTAATTAAAGGTTTTATTGCCCTGCCCCCTCCCATCTAAATTTACCCGATTGCCCTCTCAGCCCTGCATTGGCGGGATAGTGCTGCGGAGCCGAGGGACGGGGTTTCCCCGTCTTTGCGGGTTACGGCCCTCACACCTCACTGAAGCCGGGACCTAGATTTCTGCTGCTGCTGCCCGTGACCTAAAGAGAATGGAGGATGGACCTGCATCTCTTCCTCTCATACACCACGGGGCTCCCCTACCTGTTACAGTGCTGTAACTGGAGGACGGAGTGGACTTGGTGCGGCGCCAGTTTCTCCCTGTGCTGAGGATCCCGGGATGCGGCTGGCCGCAGCGGAAATTATGGTGGGCGGCCATCTTGCCTGACGGGAATGGAGTGAGGGCAGCGGCTTGTGCGGGCGGCAGCATGGAGACCTGCATAAGCTGGTGTTAGGGGTGCTACCAGGGTGGTACTAGGTGGCGCTGTTGCTCTTGCCCAGCAGTCATTTAGCCTCCTGCAGCCAAAGACTTTGCCTATAGTAGCCACCTTTCCCGGGAGGATTAGGTCCGCCCAGTACTCAGATGCCCCCATTTTTCTATGATAGACAAGGCTGCTGTGGGAGGCTGGGCAAAGCAAGTACGGAACTGGAGTCAGACTGGGACACAAAAGGAAGGACCAGGCACACAGGACAAACAATAACTTTAGCACACTACAGTGTGCAATTGGCATGGGATCACTGCGGCAGATAGTACTCACTAGTGCCACAGTACTGGAGATGGGAAACCAAGCATTGGGTACTGAACTGTAATGGCTGAGGTGATAGCAGTGCAGTCCCTGGTAGCATCTAAATATAATACAGGCAGAAATACAGGAACAGATAGCACGCAATACAGGAACTCACAAATGGACTTGCTGGACCGGACTGCGGAGCAGCGCCGGCACAGGCATAAAAACAGGCAGGGCTGGAATACTGAAGGGACTGCTAACAGTGACACCAATGGTACATATATAACATGGTGGAATATATGCTACGAGTGACACAGAAAGACATATTGTGGGACCAGACTGACAAGACACGAATAATAACACAGGGTACAAACTAAAGCTCTATATGAGCAAATACAGACTGGAGTACACCGGATTGTGCATAGAATCAGGTACATAAACAGAATCTCTTAACAGAGACAGTGTAGACTGGAGCATCCAGGATCAGGCACTTACAAGGAAAAAGCAGGCTAAGAGCATCACAGGATTACAAGAAATGTTAAGGGTTCATCAGGGTTTGTCAGGATAGACTGAGTAGATCAGGTTTGTACAGATTCAGGATATGGACTGAGTATAACCAGCAGCTAGGTGCTAGGCAGGCAGGGTAATAAAAGACACAATATTCAATCAGGACAGCCAAAAAGGACAAGCCCCCTTAATGAGGAGAGTCAATGCAGGTGAGCAGCCTGACACACAGAGCCTAGTGCTGATGGTCTAATTATGCAGCAGCTGGACTGCACACAGAAGACATAGGAGTCTGGCTGCAATTACACAGACCCACCAGAGGTGGCTTGTAAGAGCTGGGTGACAGATCTGAGTCTGGGCTGCAGGCTTGAGAGACAAGGATTCGATTGGCAGGAGGTAAGTGTGGAAGGGGAGACACTGTTCTTAGTCCTCCCCACCTTCTTCTCTCCATATTACCTTGTTACTGCTGGGACATACATAATATGGTGGGCTGTGAGCTACTAAACCACCTGTGAGGTGGTGTAGCTGTGGATTCTGTATTGTACATGCGCCCCCCACCACCAGACTCACACACCTGTTCACTCACATACAGAGCCGGATTAAGGGTGGGGGGGAACCGGGGAGTATGTACCCCGGGCCCACCTTTTTAAAGGGGCCCCCCACCACTCGCCACAGATCGAATCCGATCTGTGCTGCCAGCGCTCCCAGCTCCTCACTCCCTTGTGAGCCATGGCGCTGACGCCGCATTTCAGTACAGGACAGCTGAGCGACGGCTAAGCTGTCCAATACAGTGTGAAACAGGCAGCCTGCGGCTCAGTCATTGGAAAGGAGAAGCATGGGATCCCTGGCAATGCGTGGAGCTGAGCCAGCGCAGGCGGAGGTACGAGCTTGCAAACTGCTTGGAGGAGACGCAGAGATAAATGAGCTCTCCCTCTCCTGTTGTGTCAGGGGCAGAACAAAAAGTAAGCCCGGCTGAATTAAACTGCTGCTGTAAATTAGGGTCTGACTATGTATGTATGTATATATATATATATACTGTACTGGTGCCTTCACAATAATAGCAGTATTATTTCTTAGAGGGTGCGGCGCTCAGGCTGAATAATAACACAAAGAGTCCAAAGCGATTAAAGTTGTTGTAACCCTGTATAATATTGTTTAATGATTGTGATTGTAGGGTATGTATTGATATGTGGGATGTGATAATAATAATACTGTATCATATCCAAGTCGCACATATGTGCACCTGTAGGTAAAATCGGCTGATTGTTATTGGGGCCCTGCAAGGGGAGAACAAACTTTACTGCTGCCCGCGAGCTCACTGAGGAGAGGGAGAGCGTGCTGCAGAGAGGACTGCCCAGAGGGGGGAGAAGCGGGACCTCGCGCTAAACGGCGGCGGTAGGTGGTGCAGGAGAAAAACAGACAAGCGGCTGGGAGAAGGAGGGAGAGAGTACCTTGCGGGGGACAGCGGAGCCGGGGACCGAAACAGGCGGAAGATCTTGACGTGATAGGCGCTGGCAGAACGGGAGCCGAGGCACTGTAAGAGCGGACTGAGGAGGGAGTTGTATGACAGGGGAGGTGTTGCCTATCCTCCCTGAAGGTGGAGCCCGCCCTGTGAGTGACAGCCACTGAGCAGATAAGCCATAATTAGCACAAGGTTGTGAATGAATAAAGGGGCTGGTTGGGAGGCGGAGCCACACATTAATTATAGAAATAGGATGCTGGACTCATTGTATGGCACTAAAAGATGAGTACTTATGCCATACCTCTGCCCCACTATGTAACACTTGCCTTAAATTAGTAAGGACACCATCAAATAAAGACCTGTTACAAACCCCTTTGTATAGGAGCCCAATCAGTTCAAGGAGAGTGACAGACTGATAGGGAAAGAAGAGCTGATTGCTTAGTATTCAGAGACCCATTATTGTTACAATTCTATATATGGTGACAAGTGGGGCCGACGTACTGTATTCCCATATCAGCGTAGGAGCATTGTCTCCCCAAGATTAGGAAATCGTACATGTCCACACAGAGACAAAAGTACCTATTTGGATCTATTCCCCTTACCACTGTATGGACCATATTTGACTGCATTGAATCTAGCCCGCTCCAGTATAGGAGGAAATACAGGGGTAAATTATAGACAATAAATAATTCAGAGAACTAATTTTGCACTCTGCATGAAAGACCATCATATCCGCAGCACATATATGTATCTATATATCCCCAGTTGATTGGAGTGGACAACCGTTATTGCAGCTAAAGTCAAGGATGAATTGCTTTGGTCGTTCCGAATGATGGCTAATAGGATAAATATAATCCTATACTACCCCACTGCAGAGGAGCTTGGATAGCTGCTGGAAGGTTGATTAGGAACCAGGAAATACGTATAAATCCCTCTACAGTCACAGGGTAACGAATCCTGGAGGAACCAAAACCAATTCTACTACAGTGAGTATGCCGATGTGTTTCTTTGATTGAGTAGGTTATACTAGACAATCTAAGGATTCGAGCAATTATACACCTGGAAAGACACAAAGATTATTCAGGGAGAGGCAGAAATATCAAACCCGGGTTTGCAACATTCAAGAACCTTACTACTCCTGTGACCACGGTCCACTTTCCCCCCAGTTGGATACCAGTATAACAAGGGTCTTAACCCGATAACTGGAGCAAGTTGGAGTGACTAGCGATCTATGTGCCCTCAATACTGATTCAGCTCCCTTCCCGGGAACGAAAGAGCTACATTCAGGAATTGCTGTTCTACTATTTGCGAGTACCTATGCCTCAAAATTAACATTACGGGCCCCAACTGTGCACCAACCTAACAGGTATATTTCGTATGCAATGATAATACACTGAAAAATAATACATAGATAAAGTAGGGTTGAGGTGATTCAGTGAGGAATATCGAATATTAATTTCAACCACTTTTTGGTGTAACCGGTTCCAAATTTTTTGTATTGCATGCGCCTGTATTGTAAAATAGATATATATTTTTATTGTTTTATAAAGTGTGTGTGTATAGAGTATAAAGGAAAAGAGCAGACCTCATTGTAAAGGGGTTAGATATCTGTAAATAAACAACTTACCTGTTAAAGTAGAGCTTGGGCATCCGGGAGTTATTGTCGAGAGAGATCTGGAAAATAAGAAAGGCACAGATTTAGATGAATTCACTGGATAAATAAGGTGAGAAGTTCACATCCCCTGTCTGAGTTTGTTTATACCCCTACTGTTGATAACAATTGACACTCCATACCCAAAGACTGGACGGCTTTCCCAAGCAAGCCAGGGTGTACAAGCTTGGGTGGAGGCACGCCAACTGAGAGGTAGGGTTACATTTTGGAGGCACTGCTGAGATCCCAAGACTCAGGAAATGGTTGTAGGATAATGGAGATCATGACCGGGGATGATGTGTATCAATGGTGTAAAGAGAAGGATGTGGATACGGGCTGCAGTGTGGGATTGGCTGGAAATTTTTACACCATTACAGATGATGATGTATTAACAGAATTGTCAGTGTTATATGGAATATGTCAACCTACCATAGTTGACAAAAAGAAGGGACAATTTGGAGATACTTTTGCTCTTCTATTGACTAATAAAAACCCCTTGGAGCCTGACTGGCCACCCAGGATGATTGTATTAAAGTGTGTGCCTGGTAGAAGAGTACAACTTCTTTGGCCTATCGCTACTGAAGGGGACTCTGCTCCTGGGGGAGATGCTAGAACAGGAGCGACAGCAGGGATAATAAGAACAGAGAGCGATGGATCCCAGAATGAAGCCGTTGTGGACAAGGTTGTTAGCCAGTTGGAAAGATGGCACTATGAGGGGGGTTATCGGCGACTGAGAATTTTCTCCGGAATAGTGCCAGTGCCCGCTGGTGAAGAAACTTATGAATTATGGAGGGAGGCTGCTATCCAACATTCGGAGGAGTGGCCTTGCTCAGATGCCATAAAAAAAGAACGGGTGGTGGAGAGCCTTCGGGGTCCAGCCATGGGAGTGATCCAGGCTACTAGACGGAGTAACCCGCAAGCTACGCTAAAGGAATATTTTGAAGCGTTAGATTTTTCATACGGTACTCTTGAAGATGTGGGTGATTTACTAGCACGGATGAATCATACTTTCCAAGAGCATGGGGAAACTCTCACTAATTATATTTATAGGGTGGATAAACTGATTTATAAATTAGTTGAAAAGGGAGGAATGGATGGGAATGAAGTGAATGAGAGGCGAATGCAGCAAGTTCTGAAAGGAGCCCTGACCACCAACCCGGTTGCTCAACAATTACGATGCTCTATGCGCAGTAGCCCAGCACCCACCTTGAGCGAATTGGTAAGGGAAGTAAAATTGGAGGAAGTACAGATAGAGAATCGGGAGAAAATCATAAAGAAGGTGAAAGTAGTGGTGCCTACTCCCAATCCCACTCCTCCAGCCGCGAATGATAGGCTATTAACCTTGTTGGATGAACAGAACAAGAAAATAGACCAGCTTATAGCGCTACAAACTGAGATTCAGAATCGACCCTACATGCCCTCGGGCATGGGAAGAGGAATGACCCGTCGGAATCCATTGCCTGTTACTTGCTACCGGTGTGGACAAGTAGGACATCGTTCATTTGAGTGTCCCATGAATGAATCAGCTGAAAGAGGGAATCATTACAGTTCTCGGAGAAGGGCAGATCAGTTGGAAAACTCCAACGGGAGCACTGTGATCCCCTCACAGGCTCCCCCACAATAAACGTAAGAGCTATGGGGAGTTATCAGTGGTCAGATATTACAACTAGTCTGATGGGACAGGCCCCCAGGGTCAAGGCAATTATAAATGGGCACAATTGCAACGTTCTGATGGATAGCGGATCTCAGATCTCTATAGTCTTTGAGTTGTGGTATCGGTCTCATTTGGCCGATATTCCTATACTGCCGCTTAGTGGTCTTACCATCTGGGGCTTGAGCGAACAGAAATATACCTACTTAGGATATAAAAGCGCTCATATCACGTTTGAGCCTGGGTTAAACATTCCCAATGATACCGTTCCATTAGTAGCCTTAGTGTGCCCTGACTCTCCTGGAGACAACGGAGAACTGCCGGTCATTGTCGGAACCAACACCAACATGTTCAAGAACTTGATGAAATGGTGCGACAAGCAAGATAAAGAACTACAGGAGGATGCAGTACGAGAAGTGGGGGAGGATGGCAGGTGTAGGTGTACTAGAATGGACACTATTCGTGATAACTCCCCTGATCCTGAAGGGATGTCAGGTGATTTTCCATCCTCATTCATTGATTTGGAGTCTTGCTTCGAGGGTAGTGATGCCACTATAGAAATGAAGAATCAGTTATTGGCACAACTACGCAGTAGAGCTGAGGTTTTTTTCAAGTGGAGATTGGGATCTGGGCACGGCATCAGGAGTGGAACACCATATTAGATTGACCGACGCTACCCCGTTTCGGGAGCGCTCTCGGAGACTCGCGCCTGCTGATTTTGAGGACGTGCGGCAACATCTACGACATTTGTTAGAAAACAAGGTGATCGCGAACTCAGAAAGCCCGTATGCGTCTCCCATAGTAGTAGCTAGGAAGAAAAATGGGGAGGTGCGTTTGTGTATTGATTATAGGACTCTGAATAGTCGCACCATTCCCGACCAATATACAGTTCCTCGAGTCGATGAAGCCTTTGACTGTCTTCAAGGCAGTCATTGGTTTTCAGTTTTAGATCTAAGATGTGGCTACTATCAGATCCCCATGAGTACCCAAGATCAACAGAAGACTGCCTTTATTTGCCCAATCGGATTCTATGAGTTCCTTAAAATGCCTCAAGGAGTTAAAGGGGCACCTGCTACCTTCCAAAGAACCATGGAAAAGACGGTGGGTGACATGTGTTACCTAGAAGTGCTCGTGTACCTGGATGACATCATTGTGTTTGGGAAGAGCATCGAGGAACATAATGAAAGGCTGCTCAAAGTATTGGACCGATTGAAAGCCAGAGGATTAAAATTATCAGTAGACAAATGTAAGTTTTGTCAGCAGACTGTGAAATATCTTGGCCACATTGTCAGTCGAGAGGGTATTGCCACAGACCCAGCCAAACTAGAGGCTGTACAGAAATGGCCAAGGCCTACTAACCTAAAGGATCTTAGATCTTTCTTAGGATTTTGTGGCTATTATAGAAAGTTTGTGCGACACTATTCAAAGATTTGCAGACCATTGATGGAACTCACTAAGGGATATCCACCCCATAATAGTAAGAGGCCCCACCGAACAAACAATAAAGTACAGTACTACCGACCACAAGGCTCATTCGGGAAAAGGTGGGACAGTCAATGTGAAGAGGCGTTTCTACAACTGAAATATTGTTTGACTCATGCCCCTGTTTTGGCATATGCAAATCCTGAGCTTCCGTATGAAGTCCATGTCGATGCGTCACTCGATGGGATTGGGGGAGTTTTATATCAGTTGCAGAATCAACAGTTAAGATCGGTTTCCTATGTAAGTCGAGGGTTATCGCCTAGTGAGAGAAAGTACCATATGCATAAGTTAGAGTTTTTGGCACTGAAGTGGGCTATCGTGGAGAAATGCCATGATTATTTATATGGGGTACACTTTACGATGCAACCGATAATAATCCTCTAACATATATTCAAACCACAGCTCGATTGGATGCTACTGGACACAGGTGGCTTGATGCTTTATCTAATTATGACTTTACTATTAAATACCGACCGGGTCTGGTGCACAAAGATGCGGATGCGCTGTCACGATTGCCTCATACCTCTGAGATAGAGGCGGATGATGAATGGATAGAAGTTCCTGCAGCCGATGTACGAGGGTTGTGTCATCAAGTATCTGTAGGGCAATACTCAGATCATGCGCTTATCACTTCATTAGGGGTATCCAAGCAAGTCATACCACCACTTTACTGTTGGTTGAATCAGGTCGACCTGGACGGTGTGGATATTGTGGGAAATCCTCAGATGGCATCTGAGCAAAGAGAGGATAGGGTCATATCCCCAGTCATACAAAATTATCTCTGATGCTGATGGAAGTAATAGCCGAACCAATCTTACAAACTCTTCCAAGATGCTGTTAAAACAACGCCAAAAGTTGATCCTACAACAGGGGGTCTTATATCGACGTACACGGACGCCAATTGGAGGATATAAGCTACAATTGGTATTACCGGATAAATACAAGCCATTAGTAATGGAAGCGTTACACAACAATCACGGTCATCTGGGATACGAGAAGACTCAGGGGTTAATTGCGGATCGGTTTTACTGGCCGTTTATGAACAGGGAGATCGATCAGTTCTGCCGAACCTGTGGGAACTGCTTAATGAGGAAGACACTGCCTAATCCTGCAGTGGCCCCTTTGACGAATATAATAAGTTCTGGGCCTATGGATTTAATATGCATAGATTTCTTGTCGTTGGAAGGGCCAAAAGGGAAGGATAGCAACATTTTGATCATTACGGATCATTTTACAAGGTATGCACAAGCATATGTGACGCAAAATCAGAGAGCTGTAACAGTGGCTAAAACATTATGGGAAAAGTTCTTCACTCACTACGGACTTCCCGCTAGGATACATTCCGATCAGGGTAGGGACTTTGAAAGTCGGTTGATCAAGGAATTGTGTGATTACTGTGGCATAAGAAAATCTAGGACTACTCCGTACCACCCACAAGGAGATCCACAGCCAGAGTGATTCAACCGCACGTTGTTGAATATGTTGGGGACTTTGAACAGTAAAAGCAAGCTTCAGTGGAACCATTACATCGCTCACCTCGTGCATGCTTATAACTGCACTCGGAATGAGGCTACGGGATACTCCCCCTATTTCCTAATGTTCGGTCGCTAGGCCCGATTGCCTATTGATATTTGCTTAAAGACTAAGACTGCCGACTCTTCATTGGCAACTCATTCTCAGTAAATTAGACGGCTTCGACAGCAATTACAGGATGCTTATTCTCTAGCTCAGTTAGAATCTCAGAAATCAGGAGATAAGAATAAAGCAAGACATGATCGACGAGTGAAACAACATACATTAATGCCAGGAGATCGAGTACTGGTACGGAATTTGGGGGTTCCTAGGAAACAAAAATTGGCTAATCGATCGAAGACTGGGCGTTATGTTGTCCTAAAGCAACTACCAAATATTCTGGTGTATCAATTAGCCCCTGAAGCTGGGTCTGGACTGGTGGTAACGTACCATAGACAACACCTGTTACCCATAACCCAGGATGTCCGTTGGGAGGACGATGAAAAAGTGGATAGTCCAAAGGAATCGCCCATGACTCCTACTGATGTATTTCCCTCTACGAAGGAGTGGAAAGACAGTGAAGAAAGTAGCAGCTTGGTAGAAAATGGACTGGGACCTGGGTATTATTATAAGGATTCTGTCATTGTTCCTCTAGATACTGGGCAAGGAACTGTTAATGAAAGCGAGCAGTCTCCAACAACTATATCATCTACCAATGTATATTCACCGGATGAGTGGGTAGAAGAGGAGAATGTTGAGGATTGGGGAAGTGTAAACAGGTTACTAATGGAGATGTCTCTATTAGAGAAGGCAACAATAGAGGATTGGGAGAGGAGGATATTCCGCGACCACAACGGGAAAGTCGTGAATGGCGGCCACCGAAGATATTTACCTATGAGCAGTTAGGGGAACCCAAACACATTCCATTGGTGTTACACCCTAGTTTGGTGACGACATGGCCATATTTCGAATATGGCAGATAAATTGCTTCCAAAAGTAGGGGATGATTTACTATGCCTCTAGGTGGTGATCAACACTGTTATAATCAGTGAGATCACCAGGGGGAGAGTGTAACCCTGTATAATATTGTTTAATGATTGTGATTGTAGGGTATGTATTGATATGTGGGTTGTGATAATAATAATACTGTATCATATCCAAGTCGCACATATGTGCACCTGTAGGTAAAATCGGCTGATTGTTATTGGGGCCCTGCAAGGGGAGAACAAACTTTACTGCTGCCCGCGAGCTCACTGAGGAGAGGGAGAGCGTGCTGCAGAGAGGACTGCCCAGAGGGGGGAGAAGCGGGACCTCGCGCTAAATGGTGGCGGTTGGTGGCGCAGGAGAAAAACAGACAAGCGGCTGGGAGAAGGAGGGAGAGAGTACCTTGCGGGGGTCAGCGGAGCCGGGGACCGAAACAGGCGGAGGATCTTGACGTGATAGGCGCTGGCAGAATGGGAGCCGAGGCACTGTAATAGCGGACTGAGGAGGGAGTTGTATGACAGGGGAGGTGTTGCCTATCCTCCCTGAAGGTGGAGCCCGCCCTGTGAGTGACAGCCGCTGAGCAGATAAGCCATAATTGGCACAGGGTTGTGAATGAATAAAGGGGCTGGTTGGGAGGTGGAGCCACACATTAATTATAGAAATAGGATGCTGGACTCATTGTATGGCACTAAAAGATGAGTACTTATGCCATACCTCTGCCCCACTATGTAACACTTGCCTTAACTTAGTAAGGACACCATCAAATAAAGACCTGTTACAAACCCCTTTGTATAGGAGCCCAATCAGTCCAAGGAGAGTGACAGACTGATAGGGAAAGAAGAGCTGATTGCTTAGTATTCCGAGACCCATTATTGTTACAATTCTATATATGGTGATGAGTGGGGCCGACGTACTGTATTCCCATATCAGCGTAGGAGCATTGTCTCCCCAAGATTAGGAAATCGTACATGTCCACACAGAGACAAAAGTACCTATTTGGATCTATTCCCCTTACCACTATATGGACCATATTTGACTGCATTGAATCTAGCCCGCTCCAGTATAGGAGGTAATACAGGGGTAAATTATAGACAATAAATAATTCAGAGAACTAATTTTGCACTCTGCATGAAAGACCATCATATCCGCAGCACATATATGTAGCTATATATCCCCAGTTGATTGGAGTGGACAACCGTTATCGCAGCTAAAGTCAAGGATGAATTGCTTTGGTCGTTCCGAAAGACGGCTAATAGGATAAATATAATCCTATACGACCCCACCGCAGAGGAGCTCGGATAGCTGCTGGAAGGTTGATTAGGAACCAGGAAATACGTATAAATCCCTCTACAGTCACAGGGTAACGAATCCTGGAGGAACCAAAACCAATTCTACTACAGTGAGTATGCTGAGGTGTTTCTTTGATTGAGTAGGTTATACTAGACAATCTAAGGATTCGAGCAATTATACACCTGGAAAGACACAAAGATTATTCAGGGAGAGGCAGAAATATCAAACCCGGGTTTGCAACATTCAAGAACCTTACTACTCCTGTGACCACGGTCCACTTTCCCCCCAGTTGGATACCAGTATAACAAGGGTCTTAACCCGATAACTGGAGCAAGTTGGAGTGACTAGCGATCTATGTGCCCTCAATACTGATTCAGGTCCCTTCCCGGGAACGAAAGAGCTACATTCAGGAATTGCTGTTCTACTATTTGCGAGTACCTATGCCTCAAAATTAACATTACGGGCCCCAACTGTGCACCAACCTAACAGGCATATTCAGTATGCAATGATAATACACTGAAAAATAATGCATAAATAAAGTAAGGGTGAGGTGATTCAGTGAGGAATATCGAATATTAATTTCAACCACTTTTTGGTAGAGATGTGCACTTGAAATTTTTCGGGTTTTGTGTTTTGGTTTTGGGTTCGGTTCCGCGGCCGTGTTTTGGGTTCGACCGCGTTTTGGCAAAACCTCACCGAATTTTTTTTGTCGGATTCGGGTGTGTTTTGGATTCGGGTGTTTTTTTTTAAAAACACTAAAAAACAGCTTAAATCATAGAATTTGGGGGTCATTTTGATCCCAAAGTATTATTAACCTCAAAAACCATAATTTCCACTCATTTTCAGTCTATTCTGAACACCTCACACCTCACAATATTATTTTTAGTCCTAAAATTTGCACAGAGGTCGCTGGATGACTAAGCTAAGCGACCCTAGTGGCCGACACAAACACCTGGCCCATCTAGGAGTGGCACTGCAGTGTCACGCAGGATGGCCCTTCCAAAAAACACTCCCCAAACAGCACATGACGCAAAGAAAAAAAGAGGCGCAATGAGGTAGCTAAGATAAGAAAGAAGGGTGAACTCTGGCGCAATGGGGTTGGTCAGCCCAATCAAATCCCTATACCTGCCCACAACACAGGTAACAAATACAATGAGAAAAAGGAGTAAGGGAATGTGATCAAGGGCGCCCAAAATTTAGGAAGAAAGTCTGGAAATAATGAACATCATAAAAAATAAATAAATGATAAAAACATGAAATAAATGTAATAATAATGGTTGCAACAATACTTATGGATTCTTCTAGATATTCTTAATCAGTTGTCCATCTATGGTTTAAATCCTCAGAAAGTCCTCAGTTGATATGTGAAAACAAGAATTTAAGAAAAAAACCAATGTGTAGTACAATTAATAAGGAAATGTCTTAATAAATGGTGTCCGGAAAATGAGGCCCTGGTGAATAAGGGGCTTGATAGTAGGAAGGATAGATTCTCGCCACCAATATTCTCAGAATTCAAGACGTACCAAAACTCACATATTGTGAAGTAGGAACAAACATATAGCGGTATCTTTATTTGATCGGATAATTTTAGGTACAGCGTACCTCACTCACATGTCCAGTAGATGTTCTCCACATATAAAGGTATCTTTAAAAATCTTTAAGAACGGTCCAATGAAGTGAGTTTAAAAGAAAAAGTTTTTATTTGACATAAGTCAAAAAATAATAAAATTACAGGTAATTACAATTTGACCTTGTTCTTCGGGCAAAGAGTGGGGGTGTCGGGAGATATGGTTGGAAAATCTCCAAATACAAGAAGGTAGTCCGGAATCCCCTCTGTAAACAGGTACCCCCAAAAAATACCTTAAGATGGTCAAAAAACCTGTTTGAAAGTGTGAATCCACGCTCAGCATGCACCAACGCCGTTTCAACCGTGTAGGTCTTTTTCAAGGTGTATGTGCTGAGTGTGGATGGAGGCTATTTAACCTATCAAACAGGAAATGATCATTTTGCAATGCATGATGGTAAGAAACGTATTTCATCATTCTATTGTTTATAACAGTGAATATAAAATGAGGACAGTACTTATAAACTAACAGCTTATGTGTGTGTTAAAAATGTGGAGTTTTATAAAGCTGCACCTAATTAAACAGAAACAACGTAAGAAGGAGAAAGAACCGCTGGACCGGAAGTTGCCTTGGTCCGCGTTGCGTTCCAAATGAACCGGAAGTGGGAACATGCGTTCCACACAACCGGAAGTGCGTTTCACCGAATGTATGCGCTAAACCGGAAATGACTGCGGTTTCACGTGACACATGCAGGAAGCGAGGCCATGCGTTCCACCCGGCGGGGATTGCGTTCCACAAGGCAGTGTTAGGTGGATACGTGGCAATGGAATGTGTCAATGGTACATTCCACCCAGACTTTTGCAATAAAGCCATGTATTTGATATGGTTAATCGGTGAATAAAGTTAAAACATACAATACCGTTGGGATAATGTAACGGTCTCAAAATACAGCATAATTATAAATACATGTAATGGCAGATAAATGAGGATAAACATATAACGATAATTTATGCATAAATAAGAAAAAGGAGAAAGAGAGAAAAAAAAAATGAAAAGGAGGTGTTTTACAAGAACCATTTTAACTCAAAGTCAGAATTGAGACCGGCGGGCATAATTGTATCAAGTTTGAAAATCCATTGCATTTCTGCCCATAGCGAGATTCCCGTCCGTGTCTCTGTCTTTCCAAGTGGCTTTAACATGTTGTATGCCAATGAAAGACATAATATGTTTCGTGGATGAATTATGTTTTTTTTAAAAATGATCTGAAAGTGTGCGTGTGGTAACGCCTTTTTTGATGTTTCTCAAATGCTCGGCAAGGCGTGTCATGAGGGATCTCCCCGTTCTTCCTATATAGACTAAGCCGCAGCTGCACTTTATGTAATATACCACATTGGTTGTGTGGCAAGTAATAAAATCTTTTATTATATATTTGTTATTGTTATGAGTAAATTCAGTATATTTTGAAATTGTTGATGGTACGGACCGGCAAACCAGGCAAGTCCCACATCGATGAAATCCCTTCGTTCTAATTGGATTGAGGGAGTCAAAAGGCAGAGAACTTTTTACTAATGTATTTTTTAAGTTATTGCTTCTTCTGTATATGAATTTCGGTTTGTCGGGTATAATGTTCTTCAAAACCGGGTCTCTTAATAACAGATGCCAGTGTTTTCTTATGATCTGTTCTTGTTTTCTGGAATCAGAACTGAACCCAGATATAAAGGCCAGATCGCTTGCATTGGTCTTGATTTTACGCTGTGGTTCTAAAATGTCCTTTCTTTGTATATTTTCAACTTCACATTCTGCTTTTTCTAATAGTTCTTTATTATAACCTTTATCCAGGAATTTCTTTTTCATTGTGTTTTTTTGAATTTGATAATCATGGTTATCACTACAGTTCCTTTTTAAACGAAGGAACTGTCCTTTAGGAATACCTTTTAACCAGTTGGGGTGGTGTTGACTGTTATAGGGGATAAGGCTATTGCAGTCAGTTGGTTTG
Organism: Pseudophryne corroboree; assembly: GCF_028390025.1. NCBI lineage: Eukaryota > Metazoa > Chordata > Amphibia > Anura > Myobatrachidae > Pseudophryne > Pseudophryne corroboree. The sequence continues at coordinate 208,137,377 of NC_086444.1, forward strand.
GAATACCCTTTAGTGAGTATCTTATTGTCTTTAATGAAGATGGTGAGGTCAAGGAAGTTTATGTTTTCTTGACTGATGGTAAAAGTCAATTGAATGTTTAAAGAATTCGAGTTTAGAGAGGAACAGAAGGTGTCTAACTCCAAACGGTCTCCGTGCCAAATAAAGAGGATATCATCGATGTATCGGCACCATGACACCAGGTTCGCACCGGCTAGAGGGCTATTCCAGACCGCATCTTCCTCCCACCTTGCCATGAATAAATTAGCATAGCTTGGTGCGAACCTGGTGCCCATAGCGGTGCCGACCTTCTGAAGAAAATAATCCCCTTGAAAGAAGAAAAAATTGTTTTCCAAAATAAATGAAATACTTTCAATAATAAATTCAATTCTTTCAGTGGTCATTGCGGTTTTCTCTAAATGCCATTTGGTGGCTTCAATGCCAGCCGTATGGTCGATGATGGTGTATAACGAAGTAACATCGGCTGTTACTAGATAATAATTTTCTTCCCATCGTATTTTACTTAGTTTGTTGATTATATCGGTGGTGTCTTTTAAATATGATTTCCCTTGAACTACTATTGTTTGTAAAAAAAAGTCGACCATCTCTGATAGATTGGTAGTGAGACTTCCAGTGCCCGAAATGATAGGTCGTCCTGGGGGTTTCTCAGCATTCTTATGTACTTTGGGTAAAGTGTAGATCGTGGGGGTTTTGGGGTGTTGTATGTTTAGAAATTCAAACTCCCTTTTACTTAGTACCCCTTTTTCCAGATATTTGCTGATGAGTTTACCGTAGTTAGTTTTAATTTTAGCAGTCGGGTCAGTTCGTAATTTTTGATATGTTCCATTTGAATTAAGTTGCGATACTATTTCATCCTTGTAGTCAGTTTTGTTTTGGATGGTAATGCCACCTCCCTTATCGCAAGGTTTAATTATGATTTCCTTATCTTCTTTAAGAGATTTAAGGGCCTGTTTCTCCTTGATTGAGATATTGGTTCGTAAACGCTTTTTTGAGGGTGTTTTAGACAATTTCATATGATGGACGTCTTCTAAGACAGACTTGGTAAAACTGTCTATCATACACCCTTTCAGATGTACTGGATGGAAGGTGGATTTCTTCCTAAATGGCGTCATACCTTCATCGTCCTTTTGTGTCTCTGCGGTGTTAGTGGCGAAAAACTTTTTTAATAGAAGTTTTCTTGAAAATTTATGAATATCAATATGTGCCTCAAAAGGGTTCGTCTTTGCTGTAGGGGCAAATTTTAAACCCTTTTGGAGGATACGTGTTTCCTCTGTGGTGAGGGTCCTTGAGCTCAAATTGAAAATTTTAACTTGATCCAAGTTGACTGGATTAGTAACTGTAGATTTTGCTGATTTTTTGCGTCTGTTGTTTCTCCCCCCTCGTTTGCCCCTCTTTTTCCTTATTGGAACCTGGTATTCCTGTACCTCTCTTTCTGTCCTAAAAAAGGTCCCTGATCTTGTCTGAAATTCTGTGGTTCAAATCTGTTGTACATGTTGACTGGGGGTCTGGTATCCCATCTGTTATTACGATAGTTTGGTCGATATGTTCTTTTAGGATATATCCAATTGTTGCGAGGTGGAAAGTCCCTGCCTCTGTTGTAATAATCGTAATTATCCCTTGGATGATGTTGGTAATTTTCGTAGACTGGAATTCTCTCCTTATTTTCTTCTTCCTCATATTCTTGTTGATCTTCAAAGTATGTTTTCTTCTTATTCTTGTTTTTCTTCTTCGTTAATTGGAAAGAGGGAATATCAGTGGAATTGGGTTGATCTTTTCTGTCTCTGATTTTCTTCTTTTTGAGGGTTTTTCCACCATTTCTATAGAACTCATGGTCCCTTTTTAATTTCCTTTGTTTTTTCTCTATTAATAATTTGGTGTGTTTGTCAATCCTAATTTCCAGTTCCTTGTCGAGAATAGTGTATTCGGGAAGTTCCTGAAAAGGCTTGACAAGGGTTTGAAGGTTTTTTATTTGATCATTGAGATTTAAAAGCTTATCCCTTCTTTCCTTTATAATTAGATGCATTAAAGAGAATGAGCATGTGTCGATGATTTTAGCCCATTCTTTTTTAAAATGCTCGCTAGAGTCATTAAAGGTGGGCTGTTTTTTGAATCTCAACCCTTTCGGGATGATATCATCTTTTAAGTATTTATCTAAGGTTGCAACTTCCCACCATAATGCATTTTCTTTTATGAGTAGGTTTCCTAATTTGTTCATGGCTGTTTCAAGGTCTTCATCGGTAATATCTTCACTTTCCTCACAACAATCTAATAGGAAGGCTTCTTTAAGAGAATTCTGCCTGACTTCTAAATGTCTAAACATGGCTGCTGCCTAAGTTCAACAAATTGGGGTAGAAATAATCAAGATAAGAAAGAAGGGTGAACTCTGGCGCAATGGGGTTGGTCAGCCCAATCAAATCCTGGATGACTAAGCTAAGCGACCCTAGTGGCCGACACAAACACCTGGCCCATCTAGGAGTGGCACTGCAGTGTCACGCAGGATGGCCCTTCCAAAAAACACTCCCCAAACAGCACATGACGCAAAGAAAAAAAGAGGCGCAATGAGGTAGCTAAGATAAGAAAGAAGGGTGAACTCTGGCGCAATGGGGTTGGTCAGCCCAATCAAATCCCTATACCTGCCCACAACACAGGTAACAAATACAATGAGAAAAAGGAGTAAGGGAATGTGATCAAGGGCGCCCAAAATTTAGGAGGAAAGTCTGGAAATAATGAACATCATAAAAAATAAATAAATGATAAAAACATGAAATAAATGTAATAATAATGGTTGCAACAATACTTATGGATTCTTCTAGATATTCTTAATCAGTTGTCCATCTATGGTTTAAATCCTCAGAAAGTCCTCAGTTGATATGTGAAAACAAGAATTTAAGAAAAAAACCAATGTGTAGTACAATTAATAAGGAAATGTCTTAATAAATGGTGTCCGGAAAATGAGGCCCTGGTGAATAAGGGGCTTGATAGTAGGAAGGATAGATTCTCGCCACCAATATTCTCAGAATTCAAGACGTACCAAAACTCACATATTGTGAAGTAGGAACAAACATATAGCGGTATCTTTATTTGATCGGATAATTTTAGGTACAGCGTACCTCACTCACATGTCCAGTAGATGTTCTCCACATATAAAGGTATCTTTAAAAATCTTTAAGAACGGTCCAATGAAGTGAGTTTAAAAGAAAAAGTTTTTATTTGACATAAGTCAAAAAATAATAAAATTACAGGTAATTACAATTTGACCTTGTTCTTCGGGCAAAGAGTGGGGGTGTCGGGAGATATGGTTGGAAAATCTCCAAATACAAGAAGGTAGTCCGGAATCCCCTCTGTAAACAGGTACCCCCAAAAAATACCTTAAGATGGTCAAAAAACCTGTTTGAAAGTGTGAATCCACGCTCAGCATGCACCAACGCCGTTTCAACCGTGTAGGTCTTTTTCAAGGTGTATGTGCTGAGTGTGGATGGAGGCTATTTAACCTATCAAACAGGAAATGATCATTTTGCAATGCATGATGGTAAGAAACGTATTTCATCATTCTATTGTTTATAACAGTGAATATAAAATAAGGACAGTACTTATAAACTAACAGCTTATGTGTGTGTTAAAAATGTGGAGTTTTATAAAGCTGCACCTAATTAAACAGAAACAACGTAAGAAGGAGAAAGAACCGCTGGACCGGAAGTTGCCTTGGTCCGCGTTGCGTTCCAAATGAGCCGGAAGTGGGAACATGCGTTCCACACAACCGGAAGTGCGTTTCACCGAATGTATGCGCTAAACCGGAAATGACCGCGGTTTCACGTGACACATGCAGGAAGCGAGGCCATGCATTCCACCCGGCGGGGATTGCGTTCCACAAGGCAGTGTTAGGTGGATACGTGGCAATGGAATGTGTCAATGGTACATTCCACCCAGACTTTTGCAATAAAGCCATGTATTTGATATGGTTAATCGGTGAATAAAGTTAAAACATACAATACCGTTGGGATAATGTAACGGTCTCAAAATACAGCATAATTATAAATACATGTAATGGCAGATAAATGAGGATAAACATATAACGATAATTTATGCATAAATAAGAAAAAGGAGAAAGAGAGAAAAAAAAATGAAAAGGAGGTGTTTTACAAGAACCATTTTAACTCAAAGTCAGAATTGAGACCGGCGGGCATAATTGTATCAAGTTTGAAAATCCATTGCATTTCTGCCCTAGCGAGATTCCCGTCCGTGTCTCTGTCTTTCCAAGTGGCTTTAACATGTTGTATGCCAATGAAAGACATAATATGTTTCGTGGATGAATTATGTTTTTTTTAAAAATGATCTGAAAGTGTGTGTGTGGTAACGCCTTTTTTGATGTTTCTCAAATGCTCGGCAAGGCGTGTCATGAGGGATCTCCCCGTTCTTCCTATATAGACTAAGCCGCAGCTGCACTTTATGTAATATACCACATTGGTTGTGTGGCAAGTAATAAAATCTTTTATTATATATTTGTTATTGTTATGAGTAAATTCAGTATATTTTGAAATTGTTGATGGTACGGACCGGCAAACCAGGCAAGTCCCACATCGATGAAATCCCTTCGTTCTAATTGGATTGAGGGAGTCAAAAGGCAGAGAACTTTTTACTAATGTATTTTTTAAGTTATTGCTTCTTCTGTATATGAATTTCGGTTTGTCGGGTATAATGTTCTTCAAAACCGGGTCTCTTAATAACAGATGCCAGTGTTTTCTTATGATCTGTTCTTGTTTTCTGGAATCAGAACTGAACCCAGATATAAAGGCCAGATCGCTTGCATTGGTCTTGATTTTACGCTGTGGTTCTAAAATGTCCTTTCTTTGTATATTTTCAACTTCACATTCTGCTTTTTCTAATAGTTCTTTATTATAACCTTTATCCAGGAATTTCTTTTTCATTGTGTTTTTTTGAATTTGATAATCATGGTTATCACTACAGTTCCTTTTTAAACGAAGGAACTGTCCTTTAGGAATACCTTTTAACCAGTTGGGGTGGTGTTGACTGTTATAGGGGATAAGGCTATTGCAGTCAGTTGGTTTGGAATACCCTTTAGTGAGTATCTTATTGTCTTTAATGAAGATAGTGAGGTCAAGGAAGTTTATGTTTTCTTGACTGATGGTAAAAGTCAATTGAATGTTTAAAGAATTCGAGTTTAGAGAGGAACAGAAGGTGTCTAACTCCAAACGGTCTCCGTGCCAAATAAAGAGGATATCATCGATGTATCGGCACCATGACACCAGGTTCGCACCGGCTAGAGGGCTATTCCAGACCGCATCTTCCTCCCACCTTGCCATGAATAAATTAGCATAGCTTGGTGCGAACCTGGTGCCCATAGCGGTGCCGACCTTCTGAAGAAAATAATCCCCTTGAAAGAAGAAAAAATTGTTTTCCAAAATAAATGAAATACTTTCAATAATAAATTCAATTCTTTCAGTGGTCATTGCGGTTTTCTCTAAATGCCATTTGGTGGCTTCAATGCCAGCCGTATGGTCGATGATGGTGTATAACGAAGTAACATCGGCTGTTACTAGATAATAATTTTCTTCCCATCGTATTTTACTTAGTTTGTTGATTATATCGGTGGTGTCTTTTAAATATGATTTCCCTTGAACTACTATTGTTTGTAAAAAAAAGTCGACCATCTCTGATAGATTGGTAGTGAGACTTCCAGTGCCCGAAATGATAGGTCGTCCTGGGGGTTTCTCAGCATTCTTATGTACTTTGGGTAAAGTGTAGATCGTGGGGGTTTTGGGGTGTTGTATGTTTAGAAATTCAAACTCCCTTTTACTTAGTACCCCTTTTTCCAGATATTTGCTGATGAGTTTACCGTAGTTAGTTTTAATTTTAGCAGTCGGGTCAGTTCGTAATTTTTGATATGTTCCATTTGAATTAAGTTGCGATACTATTTCATCCTTGTAGTCAGTTTTGTTTTGGATGGTAATGCCACCTCCCTTATCGCAAGGTTTAATTATGATTTCCTTATCTTCTTTAAGAGATTTAAGGGCCTGTTTCTCCTTGATTGAGATATTGGTTCGTAAACGCTTTTTTGAGGGTGTTTTAGACAATTTCATATGATGGACGTCTTCTAAGACAGACTTGGTAAAACTGTCTATCATACACCCTTTCAGATGTACTGGATGGAAGGTGGATTTCTTCCTAAATGGCGTCATACCTTCATCGTCCTTTTGTGTCTCTGCGGTGTTAGTGGCGAAAAACTTTTTTAATAGAAGTTTTCTTGAAAATTTATGAATATCAATATGTGCCTCAAAAGGGTTCGTCTTTGCTGTAGGGGCAAATTTTAAACCCTTTTGGAGGATACGTGTTTCCTCTGTGGTGAGGGTCCTTGAGCTCAAATTGAAAATTTTAACTTGATCCAAGTTGACTGGATTAGTAACTGTAGATTTTGCTGATTTTTTGCGTCTGTTGTTTCTCCCCCCTCGTTTGCCCCTCTTTTTCCTTATTGGAACCTGGTATTCCTGTACCTCTCTTTCTGTCCTAAAAAAGGTCCCTGATCTTGTCTGAAATTCTGTGGTTCAAATCTGTTGTACATGTTGACTGGGGGTCTGGTATCCCATCTGTTATTACGATAGTTTGGTCGATATGTTCTTTTAGGATATATCCAATTGTTGCGAGGTGGAAAGTCCCTGCCTCTGTTGTAATAATCGTAATTATCCCTTGGATGATGTTGGTAATTTTCGTAGACTGGAATTCTCTCCTTATTTTCTTCTTCCTCATATTCTTGTTGATCTTCAAAGTATGTTTTCTTCTTATTCTTGTTTTTCTTCTTCGTTAATTGGAAAGAGGGAATATCAGTGGAATTGGGTTGATCTTTTCTGTCTCTGATTTTCTTCTTTTTGAGGGTTTTTCCACCATTTCTATAGAACTCATGGTCCCTTTTTAATTTCCTTTGTTTTTTCTCTATTAATAATTTGGTGTGTTTGTCAATCCTAATTTCCAGTTCCTTGTCGAGAATAGTGTATTCGGGAAGTTCCTGAAAAGGCTTGACAAGGGTTTGAAGGTTTTTTATTTGATCATTGAGATTTAAAAGCTTATCCCTTCTTTCCTTTATAATTAGATGCATTAAAGAGAATGAGCATGTGTCGATGATTTTAGCCCATTCTTTTTTAAAATGCTCGCTAGAGTCATTAAAGGTGGGCTGTTTTTTGAATCTCAACCCTTTCGGGATGATATCATCTTTTAAGTATTTATCTAAGGTTGCAACTTCCCACCATAATGCATTTTCTTTTATGAGTAGGTTTCCTAATTTGTTCATGGCTGTTTCAAGGTCTTCATCGGTAATATCTTCACTTTCCTCACAACAATCTAATAGGAAGGCTTCTTTAAGAGAATTCTGCCTGACTTCTAAATGTCTAAACATGGCTGCTGCCTAAGTTCAACAAATTGGGGTAGAAATAATCAAGATAAGAAAGAAGGGTGAACTCTGGCGCAATGGGGTTGGTCAGCCCAATCAAATCCCTATACCTGCCCACAACACAGGTAACAAATACAATGAGAAAAAGGAGTAAGGGAATGTGATCAAGGGCGCCCAAAATTTAGGAGGAAAGTCTGGAAATAATGAACATCATAAAAAATAAATAAATGATAAAAACATGAAATAAATGTAATAATAATGGTTGCAACAATACTTATGGATTCTTCTAGATATTCTTAATCAGTTGTCCATCTATGGTTTAAATCCTCAGAAAGTCCTCAGTTGATATGTGAAAACAAGAATTTAAGAAAAAAACCAATGTGTAGTACAATTAATAAGGAAATGTCTTAATAAATGGTGTCCGGAAAATGAGGCCCTGGTGAATAAGGGGCTTGATAGTAGGAAGGATAGATTCTCGCCACCAATATTCTCAGAATTCAAGACGTACCAAAACTCACATATTGTGAAGTAGGAACAAACATATAGCGGTATCTTTATTTGATCGGATAATTTTAGGTACAGCGTACCTCACTCACATGTCCAGTAGATGTTCTCCACATATAAAGGTATCTTTAAAAATCTTTAAGAACGGTCCAATGAAGTGAGTTTAAAAGAAAAAGTTTTTATTTGACATAAGTCAAAAAATAATAAAATTACAGGTAATTACAATTTGACCTTGTTCTTCGGGCAAAGAGTGGGGGTGTCGGGAGATATGGTTGGAAAATCTCCAAATACAAGAAGGTAGTCCGGAATCTCCTCTGTAAACAGGTACCCCCAAAAAATACCTTAAGATGGTCAAAAAACCTGTTTGAAAGTGTGAATCCACGCTCAGCATGCACCAACGCCGTTTCAACCGTGTAGGTCTTTTTCAAGGTGTATGTGCTGAGTGTGGATGGAGGCTATTTAACCTATCAAACAGGAAATGATCATTTTGCAATGCATGATGGTAAGAAACGTATTTCATCATTCTATTGTTTATAACAGTGAATATAAAATGAGGACAGTACTTATAAACTAACAGCTTATGTGTGTGTTAAAAATGTGGAGTTTTATAAAGCTGCACCTAATTAAACAGAAACAACGTAAGAAGGAGAAAGAACCGCTGGACCGGAAGTTGCCTTGGTCCGCGTTGCGTTCCAAATGAACCGGAAGTGGGAACATGCGTTCCACACAACCGGAAGTGCGTTTCACCGAATGTATGCGCTAAACCGGAAATGACCGCGGTTTCACGTGACACATGCAGGAAGCGAGGCCATGCGTTCCACCCGGCGGGGATTGCGTTCCACAAGGCAGTGTTAGGTGGATACGTGGCAATGGAATGTGTCAATGGTACATTCCACCCAGACTTTTGCAATAAAGCCATGTATTTGATATGGTTAATCGGTGAATAAAGTTAAAACATACAATACCGTTGGGATAATGTAACGGTCTCAAAATACAGCATAATTATAAATACATGTAATGGCAGATAAATGAGGATAAACATATAACGATAATTTATGCATAAATAAGAAAAAGGAGAAAGAGAGAAAAAAAAATGAAAAGGAGGTGTTTTACAAGAACCATTTTAACTCAAAGTCAGAATTGAGACCGGCGGGCATAATTGTATCAAGTTTGAAAATCCATTGCATTTCTGCCCTAGCGAGATTCCCATCCGTGTCTCTGTCTTTCCAAGTGGCTTTAACATGTTGTATGCCAATGAAAGACATAATATGTTTCGTGGATGAATTATGTTTTTTTAAAAAATGATCTGAAAGTGTGTGTGTGGTAACGCCTTTTTTGATGTTTCTCAAATGCTCGGCAAGGCGTGTCATGAGGGATCTCCCCGTTCTTCCTATATAGACTAAGCCGCAGCTGCACTTTATGTAATATACCACATTGGTTGTGTGGCAAGCAATAAAATCTTTTATTATATATTTGTTATTGTTATGAGTAAATTCAGTATATTTTGAAATTGTTGATGGTACGGACCGGCAAACCAGGCAAGTCCCACATCGATGAAATCCCTTCGTTCTAATTGGATTGAGGGAGTCAAAAGGCAGAGAACTTTTTACTAATGTATTTTTTAAGTTATTGCTTCTTCTGTATATGAATTTCGGTTTGTCGGGTATAATGTTCTTCAAAACCGGGTCTCTTAATAACAGATGCCAGTGTTTTCTTATGATCTGTTCTTGTTTTCTGGAATCAGAACTGAACCCAGATATAAAGGCCAGATCGCTTGCATTGGTCTTGATTTTACGCTGTGGTTCTAAAATGTCCTTTCTTTGTATATTTTCAACTTCACATTCTGCTTTTTCTAATAGTTCTTTATTATAACCTTTATCCAGGAATTTCTTTTTCATTGTGTTTTTTTGAATTTGATAATCATGGTTATCACTACAGTTCCTTTTTAAACGAAGGAACTGTCCTTTAGGAATACCTTTTAACCAGTTGGGGTGGTGTTGACTGTTATAGGGGATAAGGCTATTGCAGTCAGTTGGTTTGGAATACCCTTTAGTGAGTATCTTATTGTCTTTAATGAAGATGGTGAGGTCAAGGAAGTTTATGTTTTCTTGACTGATGGTAAAAGTCAATTGAATGTTTAAAGAATTCGAGTTTAGAGAGGAACAGAAGGTGTCTAACTCCAAACGGTCTCCGTGCCAAATAAAGAGGATATCATCGATGTATCGGCACCATGACACCAGGTTCGCACCGGCTAGAGGGCTATTCCAGACCGCATCTTCCTCCCACCTTGCCATGAATAAATTAGCATAGCTTGGTGCGAACCTGGTGCCCATAGCGGTGCCGACCTTCTGAAGAAAATAATCCCCTTGAAAGAAGAAAAAATTGTTTTCCAAAATAAATGAAATACTTTCAATAATAAATTCAATTCTTTCAGTGGTCATTGCGGTTTTCTCTAAATGCCATTTGGTGGCTTCAATGCCAGCCGTATGGTCGATGATGGTGTATAACGAAGTAACATCGGCTGTTACTAGATAATAATTTTCTTCCCATCGTATTTTACTTAGTTTGTTGATTATATCGGTGGTGTCTTTTAAATATGATTTCCCTTGAACTACTATTGTTTGTAAAAAAAAGTCGACCATCTCTGATAGATTGGTAGTGAGACTTCCAGTGCCCGAAATGATAGGTCGTCCTGGGGGTTTCTCAGCATTCTTATGTACTTTGGGTAAAGTGTAGATCGTGGGGGTTTTGGGGTGTTGTATGTTTAGAAATTCAAACTCCCTTTTACTTAGTACCCCTTTTTCCAGATATTTGCTGATGAGTTTACCGTAGTTAGTTTTAATTTTAGCAGTCGGGTCAGTTCGTAATTTTTGATATGTTCCATTTGAATTAAGTTGCGATACTATTTCATCCTTGTAGTCAGTTTTGTTTTGGATGGTAATGCCACCTCCCTTATCGCAAGGTTTAATTATGATTTCCTTATCTTCTTTAAGAGATTTAAGGGCCTGTTTCTCCTTGATTGAGATATTGGTTCGTAAACGCTTTTTTGAGGGTGTTTTAGACAATTTCATATGATGGACGTCTTCTAAGACAGACTTGGTAAAACTGTCTATCATACACCCTTTCAGATGTACTGGATGGAAGGTGGATTTCTTCCTAAATGGCGTCATACCTTCATCGTCCTTTTGTGTCTCTGCGGTGTTAGTGGCGAAAAACTTTTTTAATAGAAGTTTTCTTGAAAATTTATGAATATCAATATGTGCCTCAAAAGGGTTCATCTTTGCTGTAGGGGCAAATTTTAAACCCTTTTGGAGGATACGTGTTTCCTCTGTGGTGAGGGTCCTTTAGCTCAAATTGAAAATTTTAACTTGATCCAAGTTGACTGGATTAGTAACTGTAGATTTTGCAGATTTTTTGCGTCTGTTGTTTCTCCCCCCTCGTTTGCCCCTCTTTTTCCTTATTGGAACCTGGTATTCCTGTACCTCTCTTTCTGTCCTAAAAAGGGTCCCTGATCTTGTCTGAAATTCAGTGGTTCAAATCTGTTGTACATGTTGACTGGGGGTCTGGTATCCCATCTGTTATTACGATAGTTAAATCTCTTAAAGAAGATAAGGAAATCATAATTAAACCTTGCGATAAGGGAGGTGGCATTACCATCCAAAACAAAACTGACTACAAGGATGAAATAGTATCGCAACTTAATTCAAATGGAACATATCAAAAATTACGAACTGACCCGACTGCTAAAATTAAAACTAACTACAGTAAACTCATCAGCAAATATCTGGAAAAAGGGGTACTAAGTAAAAGGGAGTTTGAATTTCTAAACATACAACACCCCAAAACCCCCACGATCTACACTTTACCCAAAGTACATAAGAATGCTGAGAAACCCCCAGGACGACCTATCATTTCGGGCACTGGAAGTCTCACTACCAATCTATCAGAGATGGTCGACTTTTTTTTACAAACAATAGTAGTTCAAGGGAAATCATATTTAAAAGACACCACCGATATAATCAACAAACTAAGTAAAATACGATGGGAAGAAAATTATTATCTAGTAACAGCCGATGTTACTTCGTTATACACCATCATCGACCATACGGCTGGCATTGAAGCCACCAAATGGCATTTAGAGAAAACCGCAATGACCACTGAAAGAATTGAATTTATTATTGAAAGTATTTCATTTATTTTGGAAAACAATTTTTTCTTCTTTCAAGGGGATTATTTTCTTCAGAAGGTCGGCACCGCTATGGGCACCAGGTTCGCACCAAGCTATGCTAATTTATTCATGGCAAGGTGGGAGGAAGATGCGGTCTGGAATAGCCCTCTAGCCGGTGCGAACCTGGTGTCATGGTGCCGATACATCGATGATATCCTCTTTATTTGGCACGGAGACCGTTTGGAGTTAGACACCTTCTGTTCCTCTCTAAACTCGAATTCTTTAAACATTCAATTGACTTTTACCATCAGTCAAGAAAACATAAACTTCCTTGACCTCACCATCTTCATTAAAGACAATAAGATACTCACTAAAGGGTATTCCAAACCAACTGACTGCAATAGCCTTATCCCCTATAACAGTCAACACCACCCCAACTGGTTAAAAGGTATTCCTAAAGGACAGTTCCTTCGTTTAAAAAGGAACTGTAGTGATAACCATGATTATCAAATTCAAAAAAACACAATGAAAAAGAAATTCCTGGATAAAGGTTATAATAAAGAACTATTAGAAAAAGCAGAATGTGAAGTTGAAAATATACAAAGAAAGGACATTTTAGAACCACAGCGTAAAATCAAGACCAATGCAAGCGATCTGGCCTTTATATCTGGGTTCAGTTCTGATTCCAGAAAACAAGAACAGATCATAAGAAAACACTGGCATCTGTTATTAAGAGACCCGGTTTTGAAGAACATTATACCCGACAAACCGAAATTCATATACAGAAGAAGCAATAACTTAAAAAATACATTAGTAAAAAGTTCTCTGCCTTTTGACTCCCTCAATCCAATTAGAACGAAGGGATTTCATCGATGTGGGACTTGCCTGGTTTGCCGGTCCGTACCATCAACAATTTCAAAATATACTGAATTTACTCATAACAATAACAAATATATAATAAAAGATTTTATTGCTTGCCACACAACCAATGTGGTATATTACATAAAGTGCAGCTGCGGCTTAGTCTATATAGGAAGAACGGGGAGATCCCTCATGACACGCCTTGCCGAGCATTTGAGAAACATCAAAAAAGGCGTTACCACACACACACTTTCAGATCATTTTTAAAAAAAACATAATTCATCCACGAAACATATTATGTCTTTCATTGGCATACAACATGTTAAAGCCACTTGGAAAGACAGAGACACGGACGGGAATCTCGCTAGGGCAGAAATGCAATGGATTTTCAAACTTGATACAATTATGCCCGCCGGTCTCAATTCTGACTTTGAGTTAAAATGGTTCTTGTAAAACACCTCCTTTTCATTTTTTTTTCTCTCTTTCTCCTTTTTCTTATTTATGCATACATTATCGTTATATGTTTATCCTCATTTATCTGCCATTACATGTATTTATAATTATGCTGTATTTTGAGACCGTTACATTATCCCAACGGTATTGTATGTTTTAACTTTATTCACCGATTAACCATATCAAATACATGGCTTTATTGCAAAAGTCTGGGTGGAATGTACCATTGACACATTCCATTGCCACGTATCCACCTAACACTGCCTTGTGGAACGCAATCCCCGCCGGGTGGAATGCATGGCCTCGCTTCCTGCATGTGTCACGTGAAACCGCGGTCATTTCCGGTTTAGCGCATACATTCGGTGAAACGCACTTCCGGTTGTGTGGAACGCATGTTCCCACTTCCGGTTCATTTGGAACGCAACGCGGACCAAGGCAACTTCCGGTCCAGCGGTTCTTTCTCCTTCTTACGTTGTTTCTGTTTAATTAGGTGCAGCTTTATAAAACTCCACATTTTTAACACACACATAAGCTGTTAGTTTATAAGTACTGTCCTCATTTTATATTCACTGTTATAAACAATAGAATGATGAAATACGTTTCTTACCATCATGCATTGCAAAATGATCATTTCCTGTTTGATAGGTTAAATAGCCTCCATCCACACTCAGCACATACACCTTGAAAAAGACCTACACGGTTGAAACGGCGTTGGTGCATGCTGAGCGTGGATTCACACTTTCAAACAGGTTTTTTGACCATCTTAAGGTATTTTTTGGGGGTACCTGTTTACAGAGGGGATTCCGGACTACCTTCTTGTATTTGGAGATTTTCCAACCATATCTCCCGACACCCCCACTCTTTGCCCGAAGAACAAGGTCAAATTGTAATTACCTGTAATTTTATTATTTTTTGACTTATGTCAAATAAAAACTTTTTCTTTTAAACTCACTTCATTGGACCGTTCTTAAAGATTTTTAAAGATACCTTTATATGTGGAGAACATCTACTGGACATGTGAGTGAGGTACGCTGTACCTAAAATTATCCGATCAAATAAAGATACCGCTATATGTTTGTTCCTACTTCACAATATGTGAGTTTTGGTACGTCTTGAATTCTGAGAATATTGGTGGCGAGAATCTATCCTTCCTACTATCAAGCCCCTTATTCACCAGGGCCTCATTTTCCGGACACCATTTATTAAGACATTTCCTTATTAATTGTACTACACATTGGTTTTTTTCTTAAATTCTTGTTTTCACATATCAACTGAGGACTTTCTGAGGATTTAAACCATAGATGGACAACTGATTAAGAATATCTAGAAGAATCCATAAGTATTGTTGCAACCATTATTATTACATTTATTTCATGTTTTTATCATTTATTTATTTTTTATGATGTTCATTATTTCCAGACTTTCCTCCTAAATTTTGGGCGCCCTTGATCACATTCCCTTACTCCTTTTTCGCAATGAGGTAGCTGTGTGAGTAAGCTAAGCGACCCTAGTGGCCGACACAAACACCTGGCCCATCTAGGAGTGGCACTGCAGTGTCACGCAGGATGGCCCTTCCAAAAAACACTCCCCAAACAGCACATGATGCAAAGAAAAAAAGAGGCGCAATGAGGTAGCTGTGTGAGTAAGATAAGCGACCCTAGTGGCCGACACAAACACCTGGCCCATCTAGGAGTTGCACTGCAGTGTCACGCAGGATGGCCCTTCCAAAAACACTCCCCAAACAGCACATGATGCAAAGAAAAAAAGAGGCGCAATGAGGTAGCTGTGTGAGTAAGATAAGCGACCCTAGTGGCCGACACAAACACCTGGCCCATCTAGGAGTGGCACTGCAGTGTCACGCAGGATGGCCCTTCCAAAAAACACTCCCCAAACAGCACATGACGCAAAGAAAAAAAGAGGCGCAATGAGGTAGCTGTGTGAGTAAGATAAGCGACCCTAGTGGCCGACACAAACACCTGGCCCATCTAGGAGTGGCACTGCAGTGTCACGCAGGATGGCCCTTCAAAAAAATACTCCCCAAACAGCACATGACGCAAAGAAAAATGAAAGAAAAAAGAGGTGCAAGATGGAATTGTCCTTGGGCCCTCCCACCCACCCTTATGTTGTATAAACAGGACATGCACACTTTAACCAACCCATCATTTCAGTGACAGGGTCTGCCACACGACTGTGACTGAAATGACGGGTTGGTTTGGACCCCCACCAAAAAAGAAGCAATTAATCTCTCCTTGCACAAACTGGCTCTACAGAGGCAAGATGTCCACCTCATCATCATCCTCCGATATATCACCGTGTACATCCCCCTCCTCACAGATTATCAATTCGTCCCCACTGGAATCCACCATCTCAGCTCCCTGTGTACTTTCTGGAGGCAATTGCTGCTGGTCAATGTCTCCACGGAGGAATTGATTATAATTCATTTTAATGAACATCATCTTCTCCACATTTTCTGGAAGTAACCTCGTACGCCGATTGCTGACAAGGTGAGCGGCGGCACTAAACACTTTTTCGGAGTACACACTTGTGGGAGGGCAACTTAGGTAGAATAAAGCCAGTTTGTGCAAGGGCCTCCAAATTGCCTCTTTTTCCTGCCAGTATAAGTACGGACTGTCTGACGTGCCTACTTGGATGCGGTCACTCATATAATCCTCCACCATTCTTTCAATGGGGAGAGAATCATATGCAGTGCCAGCAGACGACATGTCCGTAATCGTTGGCAGGTCCTTCAGTCCGGACCAGATGTCAGCATCAGCAGTCGCTCCAGACTGCCCTGCATCACCGCCAGCGGGTGGGCTCGGAATTCTGAGCCTTTTCCTCGCACCCCCAGTTGCGGGAGAATGTGAAGGAGGAGATGTTGACAGGTCGCGTTCCGCTTGACTTGACAATTTTCTCACCAACAGGTCTTTGAACCCCAGCAGACTTGTGTGTGCTGGAAAGAGAGATCCAAGGTAGGTTTTAAATCTAGGATCGAGCACAGTGGCCAAAATGTAGTGCTCTGATTTCAACAGATTGACCACCCGTGAATCCTTGTTAAGCGAATTATGGGCTCCATCCACAAGTCCCACATGCCTAGCGGAATCGCTCTGTGTTAGCTCCTCCTTCAATGTCTCCAGCTTCTTCTGCAAAAGCCTGATGAGGGGAATGACCTGACTCAGGCTGGCAGTGTCTGAACTGACTTCACGTGTGGCAAGTTCAAAGGGCAGCAGAACCTTGCACAACGTTGAAATCATTCTCCACTGCGCTTGAGACAGGTGCATTCCACCTCCTATATCGTGCTCAATTGTATAGGCTTGAATGGCCTTTTGCTGCTCCTCCAACCTCTGAAACATATATAGGGTTGAATTCCACCTCGTTACCACTTCTTGCTTCAGATGATGGCAGGGCAGGTTCAGGCGTTTTTGGTGGTGCTCCAGTCTTCTGTACGTGGTGCCTGTACGCCGAAAGTGTCCCGCAATTCTTCTGGCCACCGACAGCATCTCTTGCACGCCCCTCTTGTTTTTTAAATAATTCTGCACCACCAAATTCAAGGTATGTGCAAAACATGGGACGTGCTGGAATTTGCCCATATTTAATGCACACACAATATTGCTGGCGTTGTCCGATGCCACAAATCCACAGGAGAGTCCAATTGGGGTAAGCCATTCCGCGATGATCTTCCTCAGTTGCCGTAAGAGGTTTTCAGCTGTGTGCGTATTCTGGAAACCGGTGATACAAAGCGTAGCCTGCCTAGGAAAGAGTTGGCGTTTGCGAGATGCTGCTACTGGTGCCGCCGCTGCTGTTCTTGCGGCGGGAGTCCATACATCTACCCAGTGGGCTGTCACAGTCATATAGTCCTGACCCTGCCCTGCTCCACTTGTCCACATGTCCGTGGTTAAGTGGACATTGGGTACAACTGCATTTTTTAGGACACTGGTGAGTCTTTTTCTGACGTCCGTGTACATTCTCGGTATCGCCTGCCTAGAGAAGTGGAACCTAGATGGTATTTGGTAACGGGGGCACACTACCTCAAGAAATTGTCAAGTTCCCTAAGAACTAACGGCGGATACCGGACGCACGTCTAACACCAACATAGTTGTCAAGGCCTCAGTTATCCGCTTTGCAACAGGATGACTGCTGTGATATTTCATCTTCCTCGCAAAGGACTGTTGGACAGTCAATTGCTTGGTGGAAGTAGTAAAAGTGGGCTTACGACTTCCCCTCTGGGATGACCATCGACTCCCAGCAGCAACAACAGCAGCGCCAGCAGCAGTAGGCATTACACGCAAGGATGCATCAGAGGAATCCCAGGCAGGAGAGGACTCGTCAGAATTGCCAGTGACATGGCCTGCAGGACTATTGGCATTCCTGGGGAAGGAGGAAATTGACACTGAGGGAGTTGGTGGGGTGGTTTACGTGAGCTTGGTTACAAGAGGAAGGGATTTACTGGTCAGTGGACTGCTTCCGCTGTCGCCCAAAGTTTTTGAACTTGTCACTGACTTATTATGAATGCGCTGCAGGTGACATATAAGGGAGGATGTTCCGAGGTGGTTAACGTCCTTACCCCTACTTATTACAGCTTGACAAAGGCAACACACGGCTTGACAAATGTTGTCCGCATTTCTGTTGAAATACCTCCACACTGAAGAGCTGATTTTTTTGGTATTTTCACCAGGCATGTCAATGGCTATATTCCTCCCACGGACAACAGGTGTCTCCCCGGGTGCCTGACTTAAACAAACCACCTCACCATCAGAATCCTCCTTGTCAATTTCCTCCCCAGCGCCAGCAACACCCATCTCCTCCTCATCCTGGTGTACTTTAACACTGACATCTTCAATCTGACTATCAGGAACTGGACTGCGGGTGCTCCTTCCAGCACTTGCAGGGGGCGTGCAAATGGTGGAAGGCGCATGCTCTTCACGTCCAGTGTTGGGAAGGTCAGGCATCGCAACCGACACAATTGGACTCTCCTTGTGGATTTGTGATTTCGTAGAACGCACAGTTCTTTGCTGTGCTTTTGCCAGCTTAAGTCTTTTCATTTTTCTGGCGAGAGGCTGAGTGCTTCCATCCTCATGTGAAGCTGAACCACTAGCCATGAACATAGGCCAGGGCCTCAGCCGTTCCTTGCCACTACATGTGGTAAATGGCATATTGGCAAGTTTACGCTTCTCCTCCGACGATTTTATTTTAGATTTTTGAGTCCTTTTTTAACTGATATTTGGTGTTTTGGATTTTACATGCTCTGTACTATGACATTGGGCATCGGCCTTGGCAGACGACGTTGATGGCATTTCATCGTCTCGGCCATGACTAGTGGCAGCAGCTTCAGCACGAGGTGGAAGTGGATCTTGATCTTTCCCTATTTTTGGAACCTCAACATTTTTGTTCTCCATATTTTAATAGGCACAACTAAAAGGCACCTCAGGTAAACAATGGAGATGGATGGATACTAGTATACTTATGGATGACGAGCGACTGCCGACACAGAGGTAGCTACAGCCGTGGACTACCGTACTGTGTCTGCTGCTAATATAGACTGGATGATAATGAGATAAAATTAAAATATATATATATATATCACACTAGTACTGCAGCCGGACAGGTATATATTATGTAATGACGGACCTGCTGGACACTGTCTGTCAGACTCAGCACTGCAGACTCCTAAAGTAAGCTACTAGTATCAAGAAGATAGAAAAAAAAAACCACGGGTAGGTGGTATACAATTATGGATGGACGAGCGACTGCCGACACAGAGGTAGCTACAGCCGTGGACTACCGTACTGTGTCTGCTGCTAATATAGACTGGATGATAATGATATAAAATTAAAATATATATATATATATATATATATATCACACTAGTACTGCAGCCGGACAGGTATATATTATGTAATGACGGACCTGCTGGACACTGTCTGTCAGACTCAGCACTGCAGACTCCTAAAGTAAGCTACTAGTATCAAGAAGATAGAAAAAAAAAAACCACGGGTAGGTGGTATACAATTATGGATGGACGAGCGACTGCCGACACAGAGGTAGCTACAGCCGTGGACTACCGTACTGTGTCTGCTGCTAATATAGACTGGATGATAATGAGATAAAATTAAAATATATATATATATCACACTAGTACTGCAGCCGGACAGGTATATATTACGTAATGACGGACCTGCTGGACACTGTCTGTCAGCACTGCAGACTCCTAAAGTAAGCTACTAGTATCAAGAAGATATAAAAAAAAAAAACCACGGGTAGGTGGTATACAATTATGGATGGACGAGCGACTGCCGACACAGAGGTAGCTACAGCCGTGGACTACCGTACTGTGTCTGCTGCTAATATAGACTGGATGATAATGAGATAAAATTAAAATATATATATATCACACTAGTACTGCAGCCGGACAGGTATATATTATGTAATGACGGACCTGCTGGACACTGTCTGCAGAATGCGTTTATAAAAACACCACACGACGAGTGTTTAACTTTTTCAGGCAGACAATCACAATATACTGGTGGTCAGCAGACAATCACAATACTGGTGGTCAGTGGTCACTGGTCAGTCACACTGGCAGTGGCACTCTGGCAGCAAAAGTGTGCACTGTACTTAAAATATGTACTCCTGCTATAACTGCTCCCCAGTCTCCCCCACAATTAAGCTGTGTGAGCAGTGAGCACTCAGCACAGTCAGATAATGATATACAGTATTACATATGATGCAGCACACTGGGCTAAGCACAGATATGGTATGTGACTGTGTCACACTGTGTATCGTTTTTTTTCAGGCAGAGAACGGATTAATTAAACTGGTGGTCACTGGTCACACTATCAGCAGCAAGTAGTACTCCTCCTAATAATATGCTCCCCAAAATTTGTGTCTCTCTCTAGTACTCTAGTCTAAACGGAGAGGACGCCAGCCACGTCCTCTCCCTATCAATCTCAATGCACGTGTGAAAATGGCGGCGACGCGCGGCTCCTTATATAGAATCCGAGTCTCGCGATAGAATACAAGCCTCGCGAGAATCCGACAGCGGGATGATGACGTTCGGGCGCGCTCGGGTTAACCGAGCAAGGCGGGAAGATCCGAGTCGCTCGGCCCCGTGTAAAAAAAAACTGAAGTTCGGGCGGGTTCGGATTCCGAGGAACCGAACCCGCTCATCTCTACTTTTTGGTGTAACCGGTTCCAAATTTTTTGTATTGCATGCGCCTGTATTGTAAAATAGATATATATTTTTATTGTTTTAGAAAGTGTGTGTATAGAGTATAAAGGAAAAGAGCAGACCTCATTGTAAAGGGGTTAGATATCTGTAAATAAACAACTTACCTGTTAAAGCAGAGCTTGGGCATCCGGGAGTTATTATCAAGAGAGATCTGGAAAATAAGAAAGGCACAGATTTAGATGAATTCACTGGATAAATAAGGTGAGAAGTTCACATCCCCTGTCTGAGTTTGTTTATACCCCTACTGTTGATATATGAGAACTCATAACAATTGACACTCCATACCCAAAGACTGGACGGCTTTCCCAAGCAAGCCAGGGTGTACAAGCTTGGGTGGAGGCACGCCAACTGAGAGGTAGGGTTTCTGTTACGCACACCAGTGCTAACAGGAGTATACCGGTGTATGAACAGAGAGGGAAGCGAAGCAAACAAACTCACAGACAGTATAACATAACATACACAGGAGGTGATGGAATAACTAATAAACACAAAGTGAACGGAGAAGCCCAAAGGCTCAGGAATTGGGTGTCTCCCTAGTGTCAGGAATGCTCAGATGGAATAGAGCGGACAATGAAGCGAGGTGTAGTGATTTAACATGTGGAGCACCTGAAATGATGTTGCTAAGAGCAACAGAAAAAACCCCAAAGGGTTACCAACGGGTGTGGGAATAAACTCCTTGGTCAGAGATAGAAATATAGACACAAGGAGAGTATCCACAATCCTAACCCCCACTTGCAGGGCACAGGTTCAGCTTACTGCCACTAAACTGACACCTGGACGCCCTGCACAGTGAGGGAGGATTAAGCAAGCAGGTCTGAGAGTACAGCCGCAAACCTGCTGGGTTCACAGAATAGCAAAAGAACCCCAGCAGGTCAAACAACTGACTCCAGTCTTACTGCTAGGTCCGGATTGGCAGAATGAAGTACCGAATCCCAAGGGCTATTCGCAGTAAGCAACAAGTAAATACAAAGTCACACAGTACTAGCTAACTCTCTGGAACTGACTAACAAACAAAGATTCAGCAGCATTTGCCTAGCCTGAGAGGATGGTTTATATAGCAGGTGCTGTCCACGCCCCACTCAGACCTCACAGACTGTGAGCACAAAACCAGCGCCGGATTCCCTGCCATGCACAGAGCCTGTAACCACTACACAGTAAAAACCCGGACCGGAGTATCAGCTGCGCTCAGGTTACTTCGCTAACACTTGCCTCCCGGTTGCCATGGCGACGTGGCAGCACAGAGCAGGAGATCCTAACAGTTACATTGTGTTTGTGTTATTATTCAGCCTGAGTGCCGCACCCTCTAAGTAATAAATATTTTTTATTTTTTTGGGGATAAGTCATCTATCTGCCTCTTTATTTGGGGCCCTACTGTCAGGGGCCCCCATAGTCTTAATCCAGCTCTGCTCACATACACAAAGTCTGTAAAATCAAGCCTTATTTCTCTGGACCCTATGTGAACTGTGGAATTGGAGCTCCCCCCTGTAGTGAATTCTTTAATTACACCTTTCCCTTTTTTCAGACTTGCTTGTATTACAAGTTTAATACCTCTCAAAGGGAAGCTACGCGAGTCCGTCTTTCTCTCCAGGGAGACAACGCCTTCTTTAATATGTAAGGCCTTCTTGTGGAGTGATGGCTGACACTTTCTGATGCATTAATCCCATTATGCGACCATACCCTACTGCACTTCTGATGAATACTGATAGCCCTGTGCCACTGTATCATTATGTTTTGCTTAAGAGACTATACTGTTCGATCTCCAGTGATGTGATTGGAATTGGTCCTCTCTCTTTAATGGATTCCGAGCTCAGTTGGGACTGTTCTGTTTTTATGTATGTTGCTGTGGGGTTACGTCTCCCTAATGGGACAAGAGGAGTTGCATTCGTATGATCTGCTTAGTTCTGTGCCTCTCTATGCAGGTTCTGAACCCATCAATTTCTCATAGGTGCTAGAGCACAACCTACGAAACTCTCCATTGGGAAGCTTTACCCTGCGACATTGGCAGCCTTTTCATGAGTCTCAAAAAATGCAAGGGAGTAAGGAGCACCACCTGCTTGAATGAGGCCCAGCTCTGTTCTGATCTTAGGCAATATTTTAATCTCCAGGAAGATTCGGACATGTCGGCTCTGCCGACACCCACCTTCCCGCTCAATCAGTAGCCTCGGAGGCATCCGCTGAAGTTAGAGTCTCGTCAACTGCTTCAGACATGGAAGGAAAGCAGGACATGCAGAAAGTTCTTAAGCTATTACAATCCTTGCCCCCTAAAGCGGATTTCACTTCTTTGGAGAGTACACTTCGGGAAGTAGTACACTCTGAGGTCTCTACGCTCAGGTCAGAGTGGACACAGCTGGGCTCTCGAATTGAAACACTGAAACTAATGGAGAGGAATCTAATGCTTTTCAACGTGCTCTAGTGAAAACTATTAAACTCCAAGCGGATGAAATTCAGAATCTACAGATGGAGCCGCGCTAGTCGTGGCTCCGTCTGTAACTAGGCGTGCCATGTGGGCGCATCTGGACGCTGTTAGCGTCTCTGTCTGGACGGGCGCGCGTGCCCGGACGGAGACGTGCCCTATTCATTTTAATGAAGAGCGTCTCCGTCCGGGTGGGTGCGCGCGCTCAGACAAAGACACTTACAATGGGAAGCGGTTCTGTGCACTCCTGGCGTGACTAGGTCATCTGTACATGACCATCTGGATGAATTTGATAATAAGGGGCATTGGAATAACTTGCGGGTGAGAGGCAACCCTGAGGACATCTCACATCAGAGCATTCCAGATGTTCTAAACAAAATCTTCAACGAAGTCCTGGAAAATGACCCGAATGAATCCAGTGTTTTTGACAGGGCTTATAAGGCATTGGGACCTTGAGGCCTGCAGTCTGAGCGCCTGAGAGATAATCTGTCACCTACACTACTTCAATCAGAAGGATGAAATTCTTAACTCCGGAATTCAGAGGGTCTTGAATTCAATGGCACACCTCTTCAAGTTTTTCAAGATCTTTCCTTCCATACCTTGCAATCCAGATGTCACCTGAAACCCTTAACATATTTCCTCCGCAGGCGAAATATAAAGTACAGGTGAGGGTTCCCATTCAGTCTTACAGCTACTAATGCAGAAAATCAGCCACAACCCAGGTTTCTGAGGATGTTCCACCTTTCTGCTCTACATTAGACACAGACCTTGTTCAAATCCCTGACTGGCAATCTCTACGCTCGCGGATCGGCCCTCCTCAAGCCCGTCGGGTTGACCAGACTTTTCAAACAGTGGGTTCACCCTCATCATCGCAGAAACGTAATCACTCCTTCCCATCCTCTTCATCATCCTCACCAGCAACGAAGACGTGAGTCTTGTGCTTAGCTCCTTCCACCTTCATCTACTAGCCGTACGAGCTATAAGTGGATCATGTGAGTATGGGCCACTCCTTTGAGCACCTGTTGGGTGAGTTTGAATTCTATTATTGGGCTTGCCCCTGAAGATACTGGACAGATACATTTTGAGACTGTTTTTATAAGTTTCCTCCTTATTTTTATAGTACACTACTGGAGTGACCATTGTTCCACGAGAAATGTCATTCAGACTGTTATTGTTCTTGATGTAAGCAATAACTGAATGTTTTCACAATGGTTTTTTTTGTTCTCTATATAGGTAGGGTTATCTAATGCTACTGATATAGTGTTTTACGGTCTTTGAACTTTTGTTGTCACTGATTTACTGTTAAACCTCTAATTTTTCCACAGACTTACTTATTGGACTTGAGAGGTCTCTCCGTTTATATTATGACTATGGTTTGTGTCGGAGGTTTGGTCCATTCCACTGCTCGGTTCCCCAGGAGTGGTGTTTTGCGCCTCATTTCAATTTTTATTTATTTGCATCACTGTATTATGCCTTTATGTCCTACTGCTATTTTTCTGGTTTTTTTTTCCTCTTTCCTTTCTCTCTCTGGATCTCTCCTCTCTGCCCAGTACACCCGGGTTTGACAAAGCTCAAATCCTCTCCTCTGTAGATTTAATTCTTGTGATGATAAGTATGCTCTTCTTCTTAACACTTTGTAAATGGCTCTTTTAAAAGTAGTTTTGATTAATGCACAGGGACTCAGTATTCCTGAGAGAAGGTCGCAGACCTTAAGGGAATTGAAGGCTGAGAAAGCCGATGTTGTTTTCGTGCAGGGAACCCATTTTAAGGAAGGGTCTGCCCCTTCTCTCAGGAATAGAGATTTTCCCATAGGCCATTTTTCTAATAACGTTGAAGGTAAAACTTTGGGTGTGGCAATCCTATTAACTACGCATATTGGGGGTAATTCCAAGTTGATCGCAGCAGGAACTTTTTTAGCAGTTGGGCAAAACCATGTGCACTGCAGGGGGGGCAGATATAACATTTGCAGAGAGAGTTAGATTTGGGTGGGTTATTTTGTTTCTGTGCAGGGTAAATACTGGCTGCTTTATTTTTACACTGCAATTTAGATTGCAGATTGAACTCACCACACCCAAATCTACCTCTCTCTGTACATGTTACATCTGCCCCCCCTGCAGTGCACATGGTTTTGCCCAACTGCTAAAAAATGTCCTGCTGCGATCAACTTGGAATTACCCCCATTACTCTCACAAATGTTGTAAGCTGCCAACTGATTCCTGGTAGGGCTTTGCTTGTAAATTGTGCAATAGCCAATTGTGCTTTCACTTTTCTTAATGTTTATGCTCCAAATAGAACACAACTGGCTTTTTTTGACAAAGTACTTAACCTGACCTTACCTTATTTGATTTTTGGTGGCGATTTAAATTGGTCCATGGACCCTCGTTTAGACTCCTCTAACTCCGCACCTCACTAATTAGATAAACTTCATCATAGGGTATGGAAAACTCTCCATCATTTTCAACTCATTGATGTATGGCGCATCCAAAATCCCTCTACACGAGACTATACTTTATATTCACACCCGCACAATACTTACACCAGGCTTGATTATCGATTTATCTCGCATAGATTCATGCATTTGGCTGAAGTTTCTACTGTGGGAAGTATATCCTGGGTGGACCATGCACCTATTTCTCTAAAAATCCATTTGTCACTTACACATTTGAATTCTTACACTTGGAGATTGAACGAATTGATCCTCCAGGATCCTCACTGCCAACAGCAGATTAGGGAGCCGATAACGGATTATATTACTGCTAATGATAATGCAGAGGTTTCAAAAATAAGATTTTACTTACCGATAAATCTATTTCTCGTAGTCCGTAGTGGATGCTGGGGACTACGTCAGGACCATGGGGATTAGCGGCTCCGCAGGAGACAGGGCACAAAAATAAAGCTTTAGGATCAGGTGGTGTGCACTGGCTCCTCCCCCTATGACCCTCCTCCAAGCCTCAGTTAGGATACTGTGCCTGGACGAGCGTACACAATAAGGAAGGATTTTGAATCCCGGGTAAGACTCATACCAGCCACACCAATCACACTGTAGAACTTGTGATCTGAACCCAGTTTACAGTATGACAACGTAGGAGCCTCTGAACAGACGGCTCACAACAATAACAACCCGATTTTTTTGTAACAATAACTATGTACAACTATTGCAGACAATCCGCACTTGGGATGGGCGCCCAGCATCCACTACGGACTACGAGAAATAGATTTATCGGTAAGTAAAATCTTATTTTCTCTAACGTCCTAGTGGATGCTGGGGACTCCGTCAGGACCATGCGGATTATACCAAAGCTCCCAAACGGGCGGGAGAGTGCGGATAACTCTGCAGCACCGAATGAGAGAACTCCAGGTCCTCTTTAGCCAGGGTATCAAATTTGTAGAATTTTACAAACGTGTTCTCCCCCCGACCACGTAGTTGCTCGGCAGAGTTGTAATGCCGAGACCCCTCGGGCAGCCGCCCAGGATGAGCCCACCTTCCTTGTGGAATGGGCATTTACATATTTTGGCTGTGGCAGGCCTGCCACATAATGTGCAAGCTGAATTGTACTACACATCCAACTAGCAATCGTCTGCTTAGAAGCAAGAGCACCCAGTTTGTTGGGTGCATACAGGATAACAGCAAGTCAGTTTTCCTGACTCCAGCCGTCCTGGAAACCGATATTTTCAGGGCCCTGACAACATCTAGCAACTTGGAGTCCTCCAAGTCCCTAGTAGCCGCAGGTACCACAATAAGCTGGTTCAGGTGAAACGCTGACACCACCTTAGGGAGAAACTGGGGACGAGTCCGCAGCTCTGCCCTGTCCGAATGGACAATCAGATATGGGCTTTTGTGAGACAAAGCCGCCAATTCTGACACTCGCCTGGCCGAGGCCAGGGCCAACATCATGGTCACTTTCCATGTGAGATATTTCAAATCCACAGATTTGAGCGGTATAAACCAATGTGATTTGAGGAATCCCAGCACTACGTTGAGATCCCACAGTGCCACTGGAGGCACAAAAGGGGGTTGTATATGCAGTACTCCCTTGACAAACTTCAGGACTTCAGGAACTGAAGCCAATTCTTTTTGGAAGAAAATCGACAGGGCCGAAATTTGAACCTTAATGGACCCCAATCTGAGGCCCATAGACACTCCTGTTTTCAGGAAATGCAGGAATCGACCGAGTTGAAATTTCTTCGTGGAGCCTTCCTGGCCTCACACCACGCAACATATTTTCGCCACATGTGGTGATAATGTTGTGCGGTCACGTCCTTCCTGGCTTTGACCATGGTAGGAAAGACCTCTTCCGGAATGCCTTTTTCCCTTATGATCCGGCGTTCAACCGCCATGCCGTCAAACGCAGCCGCGGTAAGTCTTGGAACAGACATGGTACGTGCTGAAGCAAGTCCCTTCTTAGCGGCAGAGGTCATGAGTCCTCTGTGAGTATCTCTTGAAGTTCCGGGTACCAAGTCCTTCTTGGCCAATCCGGAGCCACGAGTACAGTTCTTACTCCTCTACATCTTATAATTCTCAATACCTTGGATATGAGAAGCAGAGGAGGAAACACATACACCGACTGGTACGCCCACGGTGTTACCAGAACGTCCACAGCTATTGCCTGAAAGTCTCTTGACCTGGCGCAATACCTGTCCAGTTTTTTGTTCAGGCTGGACGCCATCATGTACACCTTTGGTCTTTCCCAACGGTTCACAATCATGTGGAAAACTTCCCGATGAAGTCCCCACTCTCCCGGGTGGAGGTCGTGCCTGCTGAGGAAGTCTGCTTCCCAGTTGTCCACTCCCGGAATGAACACTGCTGACAGTGCTATCACATGATTTTCCGCCCAGCGAAAAATCCTTGCAGTTTTTGCCATTGCCCTCCTGCTTCTTGTGCCGCCCTGTCTGTTAACGTGGGCGACTGCCGTGATGTTGTCCCACTGGATCAATACAGGCTGACCTTGAAGCAGAGGTCTTGCTAAGCTTAGAGCATCATAAATTGCCCTTAGCTCCAGTATATTTATGTGGAGAAAAGTCTCCAGACTTGATCACACTCCCTGGAAATTTTTTCCCTGTGTGACTGCTCCCCAGCCTCTCAGGCTGGCCTCCGTGGTCACCAGCATCCAATCCTGAATGCCGAATCTGCGGCCCTCTAGAAGATGAGCACTCTGTAACCACCACAGGAGAGACACCCTTGTCCTTGGAGATAGGGTTATCCGCCGATGCATCTGAAGATGCGATCCAGACCATTTGTCCAGCAGATACCACTGAAAAGTTCTTGCGTGGAATCTGCCGAATGGCATCGCTTCGTAATAAGCCACCATTTTTCCCAGGACTCTTGTGCAATGATGCACTGACACTTTTCCTGGTTTTAGGAGGTTCCTGACTAGCTCGGATAACTCCCTGGCTTTCTCCTCCGGGAGAAACACCTTTTTCTGGACTGTGTCCAGAATCATCCCTAGGAACAGCAGACGTGTCGTCGGAAACAACTGCGGTTTTGGAATATTTAGAATCCACCCGTGCTGTCGTAGAACTACTTGAGATAGTGCTACTCCGACCTCATACTGTTCTCTGGACCTTGCTCTTATCAGGAGGTCGTCCATTTTCTTCGAAGAAGAATCATCATTTCGGGCATTACCTTGGTAAAGACCCGGAGTGCCGTGGACAATCCAAACGGCAGCGTCTGAAACTGATAGTGACAGTTCTGTACCACGAACCTGAGATACCCTTGGTGAGAAGGGCAAATTGGGACATGGAGGTAAGCATCCCTGATGTCCCGGGACACCATATAGTCCCCTTCTTCCTGGTTCGCTATCACTGCTCTGAGTGACTCCATCTTGATTTGAACCTTTGTAAGTGTTCAAATATTTCAGATTTAGAATAGGTCTCACCGAGCCTTCTGGTTTCAGTACCACAATATAGTGTGGAATAATACCCCTTTCCTTGTTGTAGGAGGGGTACTTTGATTATCACCTGCTGGGAATACAGCTTGTGAATTGTTTCCAATACTGGCTCCCTGTCGGAGGGAGACGTTGGTAAAGCAGACTTCAGGAACCTGCGAGGGGAAACGTCTCGACTTTCCAATCTGTACCCCTGGGATACTACTTGTAGGATCCAGGGGTTCTGTACGGCTCCAGCGTCATGCTGAGAACTTGGCAGAAGCGGTGGAAGGCTTCTGTTCCTGGGAATGGGCTGCCTGCTGCAGTCTTCTTCCCTTTCCTCTATCCCTGGGCAGATATGCTTATGGGGACGAAAGGACTGAGGCTGAAAAGACGGTGTCTTTTTCTGCATAGATGTGACTTAGGGTAAAAAACGGTGGATTTCCCAGCAGTTGCCGTGGCCACCAGGTCCGATGGACCGACCCCAAATAACTCCTCCCCTTTATACGGCAATACATCTTTGTGCCGTTTGGAATCTGCATCACCTGACCACTGTCGTGTCCATAAACATCTTTTGGCAGATATGGACATCGCACTTACTCTTGATGCCAGAGTGCAAATATCCCTCTGTGCATCTCGCATATATAGAAATGCATTCTTTAAATGCTCTATAGTAAATAAAATACTGTCCCTGTCAAGGGTATCAATATTTTCAGTCAGGGAATCCGACCAAGCCACCCCCGCGCTGCACATCCAGGCTGAGGCGATCGCTGGTCGCAGTATAACACCAGTATGTGTGTATATACTTTTTAGGATATTTTCCAGCCTCCTATCAGCTGGCTCCTTGAGGGCGGCCGTATCTGGAGACGGTACCGCCACTTGTTTTGATAAGCGTGTGAGCGCCTTATCCACCCTAAGGGGTGTTTCCCAACGCGCCCTAACTTCTGGCGGGAAAGGGTATACCGCCAATAATTTTCTATCGGGGGAACCCCGCGCCTCGTCACACACTTCATTTAATTTATCTGATTCAGGAAAAACTATAGGTAGTTTTTCCACACCCCACATAATACCCTTTTTTGTGGTACTTGTAGTATCAGAAATATGTAACACCTCCTTCATTGCCCTTAACAAGTAACGTGTGGCCCTAAAGGAAAATACGTTTGTTTCTTCACCGTCGACACTGGAGTCAGTGTCCGTGTCTGTGTCTGTGTCGACCGACTGAGGTAAAATGGGCATTATAACGTCCCTGACGGTGTTTTAGACGCCTGGACAGATACTAATATGTTTGCCGGCCGTCTCATGTCGTCAATCGACTTGCAGCGTGTTGACATTATCACGTAATTCCTTAAATAAGCCATCTATTCCGGTGTCGACTCCCTAGAGAGTGACATCACCATTACAGGCAATTTGCTCCGCCTCCCAACATCGTCCTCATACATGTCGACACACACGTACCGACACACAGCACACACACAGGGAATGCTCTGATAGAGGACAGGACCCACTAGCCCTTTGGGGAGACAGAGGGAGAGTTTGCCAGCACACACCAAAAACGCTATAATTATACAGGGACAACCTTTATATAAGTGCTTTTCCCTTATAGCATTTTAATATATGTAGTCATATCGCCAAATCAGTGCCCCCCCCTCTCTGTTTTAACCCTGTTTCTGTAGTGCAGTGCAGGGGAGAGCCTGGGAGCCTTCCCACCAGCATTTCTGTGAGGGAAAATGGCGCTGTGTGCTGAGGAGAATAGGCCCCGCCCCCTTTTCGGCGGGCTTCTTCTCCCGTTTTTCTGAGACCTTGCAGGGGTTAAATACATCCATATAGCCCCCAGGGGCTATATGTGATGTATTTTTAGCCATAAAAAAGGTATTATACATTGCTGCCCAGGGCGCCCCCCCAGCGCCCTGCACCCTCCGTGACCGCTGTGTGAAGTGTGCTGACAACAATGGCGCACAGCTGCAGTGCTGTGCGCTACCTCAGGAAGACTGAAAAGTCTTCTGCCGCCTGCATCTGGACCTCTTCCATCTTCGGCATCTGCAAGGGGGGTCGGCGGCGCGGCTCCGGGACGAACCCCAGGGTGAGACCTGTGTTCCGACTCCCTCTGGAGCTAATGGTGTCCAGTAGCCTAAGAAGCCAATCCATCCTGCACGCAGGTGAGTTCACTTCTCTCCCCTAAGTCCCTCGATGCAGTGAGCCTGTTGCCAGCAGGACTCACTGAAAATAAAAAACCTAAAAACTTTTTCTAAGCAGCTCTTTAGGAGAGCCACCTAGATTGCACCCTGCTCGGACGGGCACAAAAACCTAACTGAGGCTTGGAGGAGGGTCATAGGG
This sequence comes from Pseudophryne corroboree, assembly GCF_028390025.1. Taxonomy (NCBI): domain Eukaryota; kingdom Metazoa; phylum Chordata; class Amphibia; order Anura; family Myobatrachidae; genus Pseudophryne; species Pseudophryne corroboree. The sequence continues at coordinate 208,168,616 of NC_086444.1, forward strand.
GGAGGAGCCAGTGCACACCACCTGATCCTAAAGCTTTATTTTTGTGCCCTGTCTCCTGCGGAGCCGCTAATCCCCATGGTCCTGACGGAGTCCCCAGCATCCACTAGGACGTTAGAGAAAGTGATAGTCTGGGAGGCGCACAAGTGCGTAATAACTTAAGGGGCAAACTCATACAGTTGGGCGCTTATATGAAAAAGCAACGTATGGCTGCTAGGGAGGCATTAATACAGAAAGTCTAAGCGCTGGAGCATCTACTTAAATCTTACCTGTTGGAAGACATTTGCCAATCCCTTTTAAAGGCTCGGAAGGAACTTGACTCGCTTATGTCATAAAATAAAATTGGATGCGAGAAAATGTCGTAGCCGCTACTTCCTATGGGGTTCTAATGGAGCTTCACTCTGAACTGGCAAAACCGCTATCTTTGATCTTTAAGGATTCAGTTATATCAGGTATGGTTCCCAAAGACTGGCGTATAGCGGAAGTAGTGCCTATATTCAAAAAGGGAAGTAAAGCTGAACCAGGTAATTATAGACCAGTTAGTCTTACATCTATAGTGGGGAAAGTATTGGAAGGTATTCTAAGAGATAGTATTCAGAAGTTCCTTGAAGTCAATAAGGTCATTAAAAGGAATCAACATGGGTTTATGAAGGACAGATCCTGTCAAACCAACTTACTTGGCTTTTATGAAACAGTAAGCGCAAACCTAGATCAGGGTAAAGACGTGGATGTAATCTTTTTAGACTTTGCCAAAGTGTTCGATACTGTACCACACATGAGACTTATCTACAAGCTACAAGAATCAGGGCTAGGAAGCACAATATGCACTTGGGTCAAAAACTGGTTAGATAATAGGGAGCAGCGCATTGTGGTTAATGGATCTTCTTCAACTTGGACTGAAGTGCTAAGTGGTGTGCCGCAAGGCTCAGTATTAGGACCACTATTGTTCAATATTTTCATTAACGACCTAACAGAAGGTCTAGAGAGCATGGTGTCAATTTTTGCAGATGATACCAAATTGTGTAAGGCTATAAATACAGAGGAGGAATGCCGAGTCTCTTCAGAACGACTTAGTTAAATTAGAAGCATGGGCAGCCAAATGGAGAATGCGCTTCAACACAGACAAGTGTAAGGTAATGCACTGTGGTAACAAGAACAAAAATTACACCTACCTACTAAATGGGGTAAAATTAGGGGATTCTGTACTGGAAAAGGACTTAGGTGTCCTCATAGATAGCAAACTAAGCAGTAGTACCCAAAGTAGGACTGCAGCAAAGAAGGCTAATAAGATATTAGCATGCATAAAATGGGGTATTGATGCTAGGGACGAGAGTATTATACTCCCGTTATATAAATCACTAGTGAGGCCACACCTTGAATACTGTGTACAATTCTGGGCACCGTACTACAAAAAGGATATCCTGGAGCAAGAAAAGGTTCAGAGGAGGGCGACCAAACTAATTAAGGGCATGGAGACTATGGAATACAAGGAAAGGCTTGAAAGACTAGGCATGTTTACATTGGAAAAGCGGAGACTAAGAGGGGATATGATCAACATCTACAAATATATAAGGGGACAATACACAGAGCTTGCGCGGGACCTGTTTTTGGTTAGATCAACACAGAGGACTCGTGGACACTCGCTCAGGTTAGAGGAGAGGAGATTCCGCACAATACGGCGTAAAGGCTTTTTCACGGTAAGGACAATACGTGTTTGGAATTCCCTGCCTGAGGGAGTTGTAATGGCTGACTCAGTCAACACCTTTAAGAATGGGTTAGATAAATTCCTAATGGATAAGGATATCCGGGGGTATGGTGCATAGTTATGCATTATAGTTACTATAAATAGGGATAAAATGCAACGGCTGACAGCAGCATCAGTCAGAAATTTTAGTCAAATCATCATGCATAGGAGACCACAAATAGGTTGAACTCGATGGACAATTGTCTTTTTTTAACCTCAGATACTATGTAACAAACCAGGGAAGCTGCTGGTGAGGGCACTGCAGGCTCAAGGGGCGACTTAATTTATATTTAAGATCAAATCACAAACTGGGACTACCCAGAATACCACGACAGAAATAGCAGCCTTTCAGCTGTTTTATTCTCAATTGTATAATTGACGTGATTCTGAGGGTAAAGAGTCTGATGCTACTTGGACAGCCTCCATTGCAAGATGTTTAAGAGAAGTTGATTTCCCTTTGCTCACGGAGGAAGAAGTGGTGTCTCTAGAGACCCCTTCACTCTTTTAAAGCTTGAAGAAGTTATTAAATCCACAGAGGACCACACTGATTGGGGTAGAGGAAATGAGAAAGAAAAGGAACGAAAGAAGGATAGAACACACAGCTGAGAATCATTGGAGAAAATACAGCCCGCTCCAAAGTGTGAGTGGGAACCAGACAGAAGTAGAGAAACCAAAACACTACCGCCACTTGGGCGCTCAAACATGTAAAATACACCGGAGACCAAGAAGACTAGGCCGGGGCGGGGGTCACTGGGGGTTAGTGACAATGCCCACCCTAATTTCAATCTAAGTGACAAACAGTAAAAGAAAACATTTGTTCTAAACACATAACATTAATCAGTATAAAAAATATATAACATAGCAGTGGCCTACAATTTGGCAGAAAAATTGGGCTGCAACAATCTAGTATGTTATGTATACTAAAGGAGTAGAGTTGCCCTAGGCCGTGAGTCTGGAACATGTCCGAGGTCAAAGTACCTGTACGACCGGCCGCATGCATAGTCCACAGGAAACAGTCCATGGAAGAAAGATAAAACACACAAATGAGCTACATACACTACTCCAGGGCCGCCCAAAGACTCCACACATATTCAAAGTGACATCCTTAAAGAGTCTAGACTACACAGGGGCTGGCGTGGTGTTGTCCTGTTTTTTAGCAGCCCGCTGCTCCATTGGTGGTTTTGGATTACGGTGTACAATTTGCCAGTCATTGTTGGAGTGAAAGGAACGTGCAGCCAACTCCTACTTGTCCGGAAGGGAGACAAAGGGCATACAAAGAACTTGGCAGAAAGGAGACAAATCGGTCGAATCCTTGAAGGTATGCAGCCTACCATTTTGGGAAACTTGCAAGCTACAGTAAATGGGAATCCCCATCTATATTTGGTCCCTCGCTTACGTAGCTCAGCGGTAAGAGGATGCAGTGCCCTACGTTTCTGGAGAGTCAACCAAGATAAGTCTTGAAAGATCTGGATATTGTGGTCATAGATCTTAATTACATCCAAGCAATGGACTTTGTGGAGGATGTCCTCTTTCTGCGAGTAATAATGTAATCGACAGAATATATCTCTTGGCCAGTCCGATGGAGCTCCCCTGGGTCTGAGGGCCCGATGAGCCCTATCAAATTCAATCGTGGAGTCAGGATCTTGTTCCAAGAGACCATTGAAGACCCTGGTAACAAAGTCAACTAGACCCTGGGGTGGAATATCTTCAGACACACCCCTAATTCTCAGGTTGTTTCTCCTCCTGCGATTATCCAAATCATCAAGGCGTTCCTGCAGTTGGTGAAGATCAGTCTCTTGTCTAAGGACAACTGCGCGGAGAGCATTATGTGCGGAGGCAGAGACTCATAGGAAAAGTCTTCCAGGGAGGACAGTCAGTTACCACTGCGAGACACTTCCGATTTCACAGTGGAAATCTCAGAGCGGACAGTATCCCGAAGTCTGAGTTCCAAAAACTCAAAATCTTGTTTAGTGGGCATGGAGCAGAGTAATTGTAGAATCTGTGAGACATCTCCAGCCTCCAGTGTGGGGTCTAGATCCATAGTGCTCGCACCCACACGGGGGTATGGAGGAGTCTGAAACATGAGACAGCCATGGAGTAGAGGGCGCAGAAGTTGCAGGAACAGAGCCCTGGGGCAGGAGAAATTGTCTCATATCCGACGACGACAGATTTGCCATTGTTGGAGAAGGAGTCCCCTTTTGCGATTTCCGACTGTAACCTTGGCCATTTTACCTTCCTCTCACCATGAGATAATAGAATATAAAACAAAAAGTTCTCAGCGTAATGTTATGTGAGTAGAATAGTGCACTGTCGGGACCGTCCGTGCCATATTCCCCCAGCAAAAGAAGTGACTAGCTGGACATGGTCATTCGGTAACACATTTATTCAAGATGACCAGAGAGCGGTCCATGGTGTAGGGTAAGACACATAAGCGAGCTCATGCGGCAGTAGAACTAGGTCCTTTGAGTTACATGAAAAGGTCAGGGGGTGACAGGTCTGGGCAGTAGGGGGCCTTCCCACAACACACTGCAGCGGACCGGTCACTGTGGAGGGGCGGCAATACACGACATGGAGCAGAGTGCACTGGGCAAAAGCGGAATCGTGGGGGAAGGGACATGGAGAGGAGACTCTCCACAGCACAGATCCATGCAGCAGGGTAAAGTAAGCTATCACCGTGTAGCAGAGACAATACACGTGGGGTCCAGTGGGCACATGTGCTGGGACAATCAACATATATAGAGAGAGCGGTGCTGTAGGGCAGGGAGATGGCAGGGAAGCATACAAAAGATTGTTCTGCAGGAGCACACTCACCCTTCCTGTGAGGTGTGCACAGTGCAGTGTGCACATGATAAGAAATCCTGGGAGCCAATTATGGGGTCATTGACCCACTCCAGTCTCACAGAGGCAGCCAAAACCACGGGAGAAGGCAGTCACTGGATTCAGGGTCCGGAAGCAGGACAGCCAGGCCGGCGCCATCTTCAGAGACCTGAGCGGCAGCAGGGAGACGGGAGCCGCGTGGAGCTGCATCCGGCGATAGCCCGTCCATGGCCGGCGCTGTCACCAGAGAACTGGGCAGCGGCTGGGGGACAGGAGACGCAGTAAGCCGCTCAGCAAGCAGACATCTACTGGACAATTAAGAGGTCCGGCAGTCCGCGGCTCTAGGGGGAAGTGGAGGCCGCAACCTGCAGGGATTAGGGCATGGGTCCCCCAGCTACGCAGCCTACAACACTGCACTGGGGGTTACTAGAGGGAAAGGGTCGGGCAGGCTGGAGGTCCGGACTCAGGCTGTGCACAGAGAGGGTATCTGTAGGACAAAGAGGGTATAAGTGGCGTGAAGCAGGAGCTCTCTGAGGACACGTTTCTTCATCTTGCCAGCCAGGCCACGCCCCTGATCCAGAAATGTTAATGTAAAAGTGCTGCCTAGCACTGAGCGGGTGTGGTATTGAAGGTCAACCACACTTAGGTCGACAGTGTTTAGGTCAAGCACTATAACACAGTAACTAGGTCGACAGGGATTCTAGGTCGACACAGTCTCTAGGTCAACATGGTGTAGGTCGACAGGTCAACATGAGTTTTATAATCTTTTTTGGTGTAGTTTTTGCCGTACAGTGACCGGGAAACCCAATTAGTGCACCGTGTCCCCTTGCATGGCTCTCTTCACTCGTCATACCTCGGGCGAGGGTTACTGTTCCCAATCGTAGTCCACATGGATCGTAAAGTTTGAAAAAGTTAAAAAAAGAATTTTTAAAAAAACCTCATGTCGACCTCTTGACCTGTCGACCTAGAAACCCTGTCGACCTAGCTACTGTTGACCAATAGAGGTCGACCTAGACACTGTCGACCTGAGTCTTGTCGAACTAGAGACAGGATACCACTGAGCTGCCCAGCATTATACTGACATGTATTTTTGCATATTAATTAATATCTTTAAAAATAGCTGAAGTGCCATATATGGATTGGATTTCTTCCTTTATCAAACTGATTTTGTTCGCATGCGCAATGCCAGATTCTCTGGAGGAATTATTAAAAATATGTAAAAACCCTCCAAAATAACTGCGGAATAACTTGCAGGGGCAAAACTCAGGATCTCTAGAGGGGGGGGGGTTTTCCAAATGCAATTCACAATTTCCCACTCTGCAGAACATTGACGCAAGAGCAGAAGTCTAGGGGAGCAGTAGGAGAACATAATACCAATCATAGACATATATGCAAAAATTGGTCTTTTTATACACTGGATAATGTGTGGAATACAATATCAATATTTATCACTGTTGATGGTCTATAGTATTTTCTGTATCAAACATAGGGCCTAATTCAGACCTGATTGCTGTTGTACAATTTTGCGACGGTCTATTATCAATCGACTGTGCATGTGTATGGATCGCAATGCACACACACAAGGTCAAAAAGCAAAAGAATTGTGCGAAAATGTAAAAATAAATGAAGTACATATATCTATATGTGCAGAGTATATATAATATATAAATGTACTATATATATCTTATAAAATATATATACTATATATATATATATATATATACAGTGAGGGATATATAGCGACCAATGGTGTCTACAATAAGGTAAGATACCAACTTCATCCGATTTTGGAAGCTAAGCAGTGTTGGGCCTGATCAGTACCAGAAAGGGGGACCCCACCTGGGAAGATCAGGTACTGTATTTTGTTAGAAAGACTAAATGCCTAAAAAATGTGTTAGTTTAGTTGAAATTCTGTAACCTATGCTCTATTGAAGTATTTATATTTAATAGACACTTAAATACTAATGGTAACCACTGGTGGACACACAGTGTACTTATTTTAATATGGTGAATACATCATTTGGGTATTATTCCGTATATGGAGAATTAACAACACACTGGCATTATATTACGTGGATCTATAATCCTATAATGACACCTTCAAGCAATCATGCACTAGCACTTTATATGCTCAGCATTCATCTAGAAACTATTAATATATGCACCTTATTAATAATGCACTAGCACTATAATTTGTGGATCTTTAATACTGTAATAACACTTCCACCTTCGGTTCTAAGTAATCATGCACTAGCACTTTATGGGGGTCATTCCGAGTTGTTCGCTCGCAAGCTGCTTTTAGCAGCTTTGCACACGCTAAGCCGCCGTCTACTGGGAGTGAATCTTAGCTTATCAAAATTGCGAACGAAAGATTAGCAGAATTGCGAATAGACACTTCTTAGCAGTTTCTCAGTAGCTCCACACTTACTCGGCATCTGCGATCAGTTCAGTGCTTGTCGTTCCTGGTTTGACGTCACAAACACACCCAGCGTTCGCCCAGACACTCCTCCGTTTCTCCAGCCACTCCCGCGTTTTTCCCAGAAACTGCAGCGTTTTTTCGCACACACCCATAAAACGGCCTGTTTCCGCCCAGAAACACCCACTTCCTGTCAATCACATTACGATCACCAGAACGAAGAAAAAACCTCGTAATGCCGTGAGTAAAATACCTAACTGCATAGCAAATTTACTTGGCGCAGTCGCACTGCGGACATTGCGCATGCGCATTAGCGACTAATCGCTCCGTTGCGAGAAAAAAATAACGAGCGAACAACTCAGAATGACCCCCTATATGCACATTATCTATCTATAAATCACTACTAGTAAGTACCCCATATCATTATTTAATGTATGTTGTAAGAAACTACTAATAATCATCCTTTCTATGATGTCTCATATATTCTTTTCTTCTGTTCACATGAGATTGCTGCTCATAAAAAAAGAAGAATGTTTTGCACTATGGTCCTCACAAAAATGGCTGCCGCACTGCATCTAATATCGATGACACCAAGAAAATGGCTGTCGCAAAGCAGTTCGAAGCACTGACACCATCCGGGCTCTAGGAACTCTCCTTCAGAGAATCCACAACGGGCGCATGCACAGTGAGGCCCCGGAAGTGGGGCGGAAGTAATAGACAGTTGCACACCATGCACCATGACACCGGAAGAAGGGCGGAAGTACCGCACCATTCACTCTTTTACATGTTTTGGCTTTGTAAAAGTGTAAAATATGCTCGTTTTAAAAAAAAAAAAATATTCTGAATCCCTGTCAGCATGTTTATGGACTTTACCCATACTATTATGATTTTTTTTTATAATTAGTCCCTCCCTAGACAGGATGTGATGTCACAACTAAGTCCTGATTAGTACTGCTATAAATTGTCATTCAGTCCCATTTCACCTTAACCCCTTGAAGAAGTCTATATGACGAAACGCATTGGAAAACTTGTACTGACCTCATATCCAGATAAGATTTAACCTCTTTTAGTATATACCAGGCATGTCCAAACTGCGGCCCTCCAGCTGTTGTGAAGCTACATATCCCAGCATGCCCTGACACAGTTTTGCTGTCAGAGAATGCTAAAGCAGTGTCAGGGCATGCTGGGATGTGTAGTTTCTCAACAGCGGGAGGGCCGCAGTTTGGACATGCCTGGTATATACATTGAATTTTATCCTTTTTTTCAAAAGCATTTATTTGTGTATGTATGTTTTGTCCCACTTTTCCAAATTGTGCAGTAATGTGATAGCCTTGTTAATAAATTGTGTTTATTTTATATTTAATCAATTTGGTATCTTACCTTATTATAGACACCATTGGTCGCTATATATCCCTCATACCTCTTTTGCCAGTTCTAAATTATTCAGGGAAATTACCACCCCTGTTCTTTTTTTTTGGGGGGGGGAGAACTGACGCCTTTTAGTGGGGCGTGTCTTTAAATATATTGTTATATCTTATACAACTTACTGTATCTGATACGTTTATCTTTATCACACGTGGCGCAGTATTAATCCTTTTTTCTGTATGTATATATATATATATATATATATATATATATATAGAAACCAAGAATATGGGCACAAGCGACCAATGGTGTCTATAGTAAAGGAACGTAAAAAGATTTTTTATATAAAAGGAAAAGCATATTTATTTTACACGATTAAAAAACAATGATATACTTTAGTTTAAGAAAAAAATGCTTAAGCATAAGAATTCATAAAAAATGGACAAAAATATGATTAAAAGAGAAGAAAAAAATCTAAAAGTACAAGGTACACATCGGTTTGTAGTAAATGTGTAAAAAGTGCTTATCTTAGGTGCAGGAGGTTGGTCTGGGAAAGATCATGGAATGCCCAACGCGTTTCGTCCTTCAGGACTTCATCAAGGGTAGTGTGGTACTGGGACAGGGCTCGTATTTATACCTCTGTCAATTAGAAGACTATGTGTGACATCACTTCCTCCCACAGTGATGTTAAGGGAGAACAGAAATCTTAGTGTGTTTCATATTTAAATAAATTCTATATGAGTAATACAAATGTCTCTAAACAAAGCTAATTCTTATCACATAGTTAAAAAAACGAGTAGTCTAGTGAGTGCAGGTGAATTGATTGTTTACAATGTACTGGCAGCAGGTACTTCCGCCCCACTTCCGGTGGTACGACGGGTTCTACTGCGCTTGCGTCCGCTTTTGTGTTCATAATCAGGTGTCGGAAGTCACAAACGGGCCCCTCTGCGCATGCGCCCGCTTCCACACTTGGTAGCACGTCCATGAAGTCACGTTGATTCCGACAGACGCCACGTCCGCGTCATCACATCACGTGTGGAAACCCGGAAGCTCTGTGTGCCGTGAAGAGCGTGCTAAAATCGGAACTCCTCTGTTAGGCCGCGCGTCACTTCCTTTAGGGATTACATTCAGTGTATGATATCCGGGATTTAGTCTTGAGACGCACGTGAACCGCATATGGTTTTTCTGACAGCATTTTTTCAATAGTGGGTCCCAATGTTAAATTCACTATTTAGGATTATTGGGACCCACTATTGAAAAAATGCTGTCAGAAAAACCATATGCGGTTCACGTGCGTCTCAAGACTAAATCCCGGATATCATCCACTGAATGTAATCCCTAAAGGAAGTGACGCGCGGCCTAACAGAGGAGTTCCGATTTTAGCACGCTCTCCACGGCACACAGAGCTTCCGGGTTTCCACACGTGATGTGATGACGCGGACGTGGCGTCTGTCGGAATCAACGTGACTTCATGGACGTGCTACCAAGTGCGGAAGCGGGCGCATGCGCAGAGGGGCCCATTTGTGACTTCCGACACCTGATTATGAACACAAAAGCGGACGCAAGCGCAGTAGAACCCGTCGTACCACCGGAAGTGGGGCGGAAGTACCTGCTGCCAGTACATTGTAAACAATCAATTCACCTGCACTCACTAGACTACTCGTTTTTTAACTATGTGATAAGGATTAGCTTTGTTTAGAGACATTTGTATTACTCATATAGAATTTATTTAAATATGAAACACACTAAGATTTCTGTTCTCCCTTAACATCACTGTGGGAGGAAGTGATGTCACACATAGTCTTCTAATTGACAGAGGTATAAATACGAGCCCTGTCCCAGTACCACACTACCCTTGATGAAGTCCTGAAGGACGAAATGCGTTGGGCATTCCATGATCTTTCCCAGACCAACCTCCTGCACCTAAGATAAGCACTTTTTACACATTTACTACAAACCGATGTGTACCTTGTACTTTTAGATTTTTTTCTTCTCTTTTAATCATATTTTTGTCCATTTTTTATGAATTCTTATGCTTAAGCATTTTTTTCTTAAACTAAAGGATATCATGTTTTTTAATCGTGTAAAATAAATATGCTTTTCCTTTTATATAAAAAATCTTTTTACGTTCCTTTACTATAGACACCATTGGTCGCTTGTGCCCATATTCTTGGTTTCTATAACACTTTTTACAGCAGCTTACCATTGCTGTTTTTATTTAGGGGCCTGCTGACACCCTTTGTACCAAGGGAGTGTATTTTTGGACATATATTGTACATAACTGTGAAGGTTAACTTACCACAAGTGGCGCTATTTTTTCCTTTTGTGCATATATATATATATATATATATATATAATGTGTGTGATAATGTGTGTGTATGGATATACTTAGGCAAGTTGATTGACAGGAAGTGGACATTTGTGGGTGGTAACTGGCCATTTTGTGGGAGTGTCAGGAAAAACGCATGCATGCCCAAGTATTTTCTGGATGGGTGAGTAAGTCCTGGGCTATGCACAGAATGGAAAAATCATTCAATGGTGAGTGAGTTGCGAATGGATTTGCATATTTCTGCTGTCTGACAAAGTTTTTGCATGGCATACAAATGCATCCGCACACTCGCATGGGGTGGGTTTTCACTCTCTATGGGCAGTGGTTATCTGATCACAGCCCTCTGCAAAATCGCGACCAAGTCTGAATTAGGTCCATATTTAACTAATATAAATAAAATAAGTGGTCTGGAAAAGTTAAACATCCTATAATAAATAAATAAATAAATACACAAACTGAATCAGTAGGAGACAGAACTGCACTTCCTCAGCACATTCTTCCACCTCGTGGTAAGGCGCCTGTTTCTTTCTGGTAGCTACTTTCTGGTCCAGTGCATTGATTGAAGGCTCAGATCCACACACAGCAAACTTGGTAGAAGAAGCTGCTACCAATGCATACCCTCCAACTGTACCTTTTTAATAGGTACAGTACCTTTTTTTATGGTCTGTACTGATTTTTGGCTCTCCAAACTTCCATTGAAAGTATATGAAAAGGGGCGTGACCATGCCCCTTCACCCGTGACCACGCCCATTTTTCTCATTTGTACCGATTTTTATGTGTAAAATGTTGGAGGGTATGCCAATGTGCAGCAGCTCTGCTCTGTCCACTGCATCATGAGGCAGCAGCTCTAGTAATCGTATTTTGGCCCTCATTCCGAGTTGTTCGCTCGCTAGCTGCTTTTAGCAGCATTGCACACGCTAAGCCGCCGCCCTCTGGGAGTGTATCTTAGCATAGCAGAATTGCGAACGAAAGATTAGCAGAATTGCGAATAGAAAATTCTTAGCAGTTTCTGAGTAGCTCGAGACTTACTCCTACATTGCGATCAGTTCAGTCAGTTTAGTTCCTGGTTTGACGTCACAAACACACCCAGCGTTCGGCCAGACACTCCCCCGTTTCTCCAGCAACTCCCGCGTTTTTCCCTGAAACGCCTGCGTTTTTCCGCACACTCCCATAAAACGGGCAGTTTCCGCCCAGAAACACCCACTTCCTGTCAATCACTCACCGATCAGCAGAGCGATGAAAAAACTTTGTTACGCCGTGAGTAAAATACCTAACTTTTGTGTAAAATAACTAAGCGCATGCGCTCTGCGAACCTTGCGCATGCGCAGTAAGCGACTAATCGCAGTATAGCGAAAATCAGCAACGAGCGAACAACTCGGAATGACCCCCTATACACCATTGCTATTGTGGCCATAATCTGACTGGCCAAGAGGAGAGGGGTTTCCAGGCAACTGGATCTCGATAGTTTCGTTTAAAATTAAAAAGTCCATCACATTTTGTACTGTAAAAAATTTCAGCACTTCTACAGTTTTAGGCCACATAGTTCTGAAATTTAGTTTGGATTTGCTCTGGTTCATCATTACATTTATACTATAATAAAATAGGATTAGTAATGATGAATTTTTTAGTATTATTTAATGTCGGATTACCTTTTAATTTTTATAGGGTTTATAGATGTAAGCTGTATATGATACTGAAATGAATCTTCTGAAATTATTGATTGTATATATTTCTTTTTATATGTGCAATATGTGTGTTGTACTGTAGCAATTGTTTTTTATAATTCTGTTCACACTGATTCAGAAAAATGTTCATGTGTTTACTGCGCGAAAGAATGTATAAGCACAAAGGCACAGTTGTGATTGAGATGCGCAGTATCAGAGATGTCTTGGAAAAGTGATGGTCGTTCCTGCACAGTGATTGCGAGGTGGCTATTAATGCGCATACAAATGGTGTGTCTCATGGGGGTATTATGAGAGCATGGCTGGCATGTTGCAAATTGTTTGATGCACAGATTCTTCAACATTCTCACATGAGGCCATACTCAGATTTACGTGGTGCAACCGATGGTGGTGTCTAAGGACTACGGAGCTAATTCAGACCTGATTGTAGCTGTGCAAAATTTTGTGCGGCTACGATCAGCCACCCTGACATGCGGGTGGACGCCCAGCACAGGGCTAGTCTGGCCTGCATGTCTGGCCCTCTCTAGTGATGAGCGGGTTCGGTTTCTCGGAAACCGAACCCCCCCGAACTTCACGCTTTTTACACGGGTCCGAGGCAGACTCGGATCTTCCCGCCTTGCTCGGCTAACCCGAGCGCGCCCGAACGTCATCATCCCGCTGTCGGATTCTCGCGAGGCTCGTATTCTATCGCGAGACTCGGATTCTATATAAGGAGCCGCGCGTCGCCGCCATTTTCACACGTGCATTGAGATTGATAGGGAGAGGACGTGGCTGGCGTCCTCTCCGTTTAGATAGAGAGTGAGACACTTGATTTACTGGAGCATTAGGAGTACTCAGAGAGTGCAGAGTTTTGCTGATAGTTATACTAGTGACCACCAGTTTTATTTATTATTTAATATAATTCGTTCTCTGCCTGAAAAAAAACGATACACAGTCACATACCATATCTGTGCTCAGCCTCAGTGTGCTGCATGATAATATCATCTATGTATATCTGACTGTGCTGAGTAGTGCTCACTGCTCACACAGCTTAATTGTGGGGGAGACTGGGGAGCAGTTATAGCAGGAGTACATATTTAACAGTGCACACTTTTGCTGCCAGAGTGCCAGTGTGACTGACCAGCAGTGACCACCAGTATATTGTCTGCCTGAAAAAGTTAAACACTCGTGTGGTGTTTTTTTTTTAAATTCTATAAACGCATTCTGCTGACAGTGTCCAGCAGGTCCGTCATTCATTATATTTCTATCTTCTTCATACTAGTAGTTTAGGAGTCTGCAGTGCTGACAGTGTCCAGCAGGTCCGTCATTATATAATATATACCTGTCCTGCAGTAGTGATATATATATATATTTTTTATATCATTATCATCCAGTCTATACTAGCAGACGCAGTACGGTAGTCCACGGCTGTAGCTACCTCTGTGTCGGCAGTCGCTCGTCCATAATTGTATACCTACCTGTGGTGGTTTTTTTTTTTTCTATCTTCTTCATACTAGTAGTTTAGGAGTCTGCAGTGCTGACAGTGTCCAGCAGGTCCGTCATTATATAATATATACCTGTCCTGCAGTAGTGATATATATATATTTTTTATATCATTATCATCCAGTCTATACTAGCAGACGCAGTACGGTAGTCCACGGCTGTAGCTACCTCTGTGTCGGCAGTCGCTCGTCATCCATAAGTATACTAGTATCCATCCATCTCCATTGTTTACCTGAGGTGCCTTTTAGTTGTGCCTATTAAAATATGGAGAACAAAAATGTTGAGGTTCCAAAAATAGGGAAAGATCAAGATCCACTTCCACCTCGTGCTGAAGCTGCTGCCACTAGTCATGGCCGAGACGATGAAATGCCATCAATGTCGTCTGCCAAGGCCGATGCCCAATGTCATAGTACAGAGCATGTAAAATCCAAAACACCAAATATCAGTAAAAAAAGGACTCAAAAATCTAAAATAAAATCGTCGGAGGAGAAGCGTAAACTTGCCAATATGCCATTTACCACACGGAGTGGCAAGGAACGGCTGAGGCCCTGGCCTATGTTCATGGCTAGTGGTTCAGCTTCACATGAGGATGGAAGCACTCAGCCTCTCGCTAGAAAAATGAAAAGACTTAAGCTGGCAAAAGCACAGCAAAGAACTGTGCGTTCTTCGAAATCACAAATCCACAAGGAGAGTCCAATTGTGTCGGTTGCGATGCCTGACCTTCCCAACACTGGACGTGAAGAGCATGCGCCTTCCACCATTTGCACGCCCCCTGCAAGTGCTGGAAGGAGCACCCGCAGTCCAGTTCCTGATAGTCAGATTGAAGATGTCAGTGTTGAAGTACACCAGGATGAGGAGGATATGGGTGTTGCTGGCGCTGGGGAGGAAATTGACCAGGAGGATTCTGATGGTGAGGTGGTTTGTTTAAGTCAGGCACCCGGGGAGACACCTGTTGTCCGTGGGATGAATATGGCCATTGACATGCCTGGTGAAAATACCAAAAAAATCAGCTCTTCAGTGTGGAAGTATTTCAACAGAAATGCTGACAACATTTGTCAAGCCGTGTGTTGCCTTTGTCAAGCTGTAATAAGTAGGGGTAAGGACGTTAACCACCTCGGAACATCCTCCCTTATACGTCACCTGCAGCGCATTCATCATAAGTCAGTGACAAGTTCAAAAACTTTGGGCGACAGCGGAAGCAGTCCACTGACCAGTAAATCCCTTCCTCTTGTAACCAAGCTCACGCAAACCACCCCACCAACTCCCTCAGTGTCAATTTCCTCCTTCCCCAGGAATGCCAATAGTCCTGCAGGCCATGTCACTGGCAATTCTGACGAGTCCTCTCCTGCCTGGGATTCCTCCGATGCATCCTTGCGTGTAACGCCTACTGCTGCTGGCGCTGCTGTTGTTGCTGCTGGGAGTCGATGGTCATCCCAGAGGGGAAGTCGTAAGACCACTTTTACTACTTCCACCAAGCAATTGACTGTCCAACAGTCCTTTGCGAGGAAGATGAAATATCACAGCAGTCATCCTGCTGCAAAGCGGATAACTGAGGCCTTGGCATCCTGGGCGGTGAGAAACGTGGTTCCGGTATCCATCATTACTGCAGAGCCAACTAGAGACTTGTTGGATGTACTGTGTCCCCGGTACCAAATACCATCTAGGTTCCATTTCTCTAGGCAGGCGATATCCCGAAAATGTACACAGACCTCAGAAAAAGACTCACCAGTGTCCTAAAAAATGCAGTTGTACCCAATGTCCACTTAACCACGGACATGTGGACAAGTGGAGCAGGGCAGACTCAGGACTATATGACTGTGACAGCCCACTGGGTAGATGTATTGACTCCCGCCGCAAGAACAGCAGCGGCGGCACCAGTAGCAGCATCTCGCAAACGCCAACTCTTTCCTAGGCAGGCTACGCTTTGTATCACCGCTTTCCAGAATACGCACACAGCTGAAAACCTCTTACGGCAACTGAGGAAGATCATCGCAGAATGGCTTACCCCAATTGGACTCTCCTGTGGATTTGTGGCATCGGACAACGCCAGCAATATTGTGTGTGCATTAAATCTGGGCAAATTCCAGCACGTCCCATGTTTTGCACATACCTTGAATTTGGTGGTGCAGAATTATTTAAAAAACGACAGGGGCGTGCAAGAGATGCTGTCGGTGGCCAGAAGAATAGCGGCACACTTTCGGCGTACAGGCACCACGTACAGAAGACTGGAGCACCACCAAAAACGCCTGAACCTGCCCTGCCATCATCTGAAGCAAGAAGTGGTAACGAGGTGGAATTCAACCCTCTATATGCTTCAGAGGTTGGAGGAGCAGCAAAAGGCCATTCAAGCCTATACAACTGAGCACGATATAGGAGGTGGAATGCACCTGTCTCAAGTGCAGTGGAGAATGATTTCAACGTTGTGCAATGTTCTGCAACCTTTTGAACTTGCCACACGTGAAGTCAGTTCAGACACTGCCAGCCTGAGTCAGGTCATTCCCCTCATCAGGCTTTTGCAGAAGAAGCTGGAGACATTGAAGGAGGAGCTAACACAGAGCGATTCCGCTAGGCATGTGGGACTTGTGGATGGAGCCCTTAATTCGCTTAACAAGGATTCACGGGTGGTCCATCTGTTGAAATCAGAGCACTACATTTTGGCCACCGTGCTCGATCCTAGATTTAAAACCTACCTTGGATCTCTCTTTCCGGCAGACACAAGTCTGCTGGGGTTCAAAGAACCGCTGGTGACAAAATTGTCAAGTCAAGCGGAACGCGACCTGTCAACATCTCCTCCTTCACATTCTCCCGCAACTGGGGGTGCGAGGAAAAGGCTCAGAATTCCGAGCCCACCCGCTGGCGGTGATGCAGGGCAGTCTGGAGCGACTGCTGATGCTGACATCTGGTCCGGACTGAAGGACCTGACAACGATTACGGACATGTCGTCTACTGTCACTGCATATGATTCTCTCCCCATTGAAAGAATGGTGGAGGATTATATGAGTGACCACATCCAAGTAGGCACGTCAGACAGTCCGTACTTATACTGGCAGGAAAAAGAGGCAATTTGGAGGCCCTTGCACAAACTGGCTTTATTCTACCTAAGTTGCCCTCCCACAAGTGTGTACTCCGAAAGAGTGTTTAGTGCCGCCGCTCACCTTGTCAGCAATCGGCGTACGAGGTTACATCCAGAAAATGTGGAGAAGATGATGTTCATTAAAATGAATTATAATCAATTCCTCCGTGGAGACATTCACCAGCAGCAATTGCCTCCACAAAGTACACAGGGAGCTGAGATGGTGGATTCCAGTGGGGACGAATTGATAATCTGTGAGGAGGGGGATGTACACGGTGATATATCGGAGGATGATGATGAGGTGTACATCTTGCCTCTGTAGAGCCAGTTTGTGCAAGGAGAGATTAATTGCTTCTTTTTTGGTGGGGGTCCAAACCAACCCGTCATTTCAGTCACAGTCGTGTGGCAGACCCTGTCACTGAAATGATGGGTTGGTTAAAGTGTGCATGTCCTGTTTATACAACATAAGGGTGGGTGGGAGGGCCCAAGGACAATTCCATCTTGCACCTCTTTTTTCTTTCATTTTTCTTTGCGTCATGTGCTGTTTGGGGAGTAGTTTTTGGAAGGGCCATCCTGCGTGACGCTGCAGTGCCACTCCTAGATGGGCCAGGTGTTTGTGTCGGCCACTTGGGTCGCTTATCTTACTCACACAGCTACCTCATTGCGCCTCTTTTTTTTCTTCTTTGCGTCATGTGCTGTTTGGGGGGTGTTTTTTGGAAGGGCCATCCTGCGTGACACTGCAGTGCCACTCCTAGATGGGCCAGGTGTTTGTGTCGGCCACTTGGGTCGCTGAGCTTAGTCATCCAGCGACCTCGGTGCAAATTTTAGGACTAAAAATAATATTGTGAGGTGTTCAGAATAGACTGAAAATGAGTGGAAATTATGGTTATTGAGGTTAATAATACTTTGGGATCAAAATGACCCCCAAATTCTATGATTTAAGCTGTTTTTTAGGGTTTTTTGAAAAAAACACCCGAATCCAAAACACACCCGAATCCGACAAAAAAAATTCGGTGAGGTTTTGCCAAAACGCGTTCGAACCCAAAACACGGCCGCGGAACCGAACCCAAAACCAAAACACAAAACCCGAAAAATTTCCGGTGCTCATCACTAGCCCTCTCCCCACCGCACGGGTGCAATGACATAGCACAGCGGCGATGATATCGCACCCAGCGAGTAAGTCCCTACCTGAACAGCATCACGCAGCTGCTGCGGCCCACACCCCGCATGGTCCGGGCACGCCGTGCCCCCAAAACGGCGGCCAAACGCTACCGGCCCGCCCAGTGAATGCCTCGATCGCTGGGCTGAGATGCCAATCGCATCTCTGGCATGCACATGCGCACTGCGGTGCATGCATAGTTCAGACCTGATCGCCCGCTGTGCAAAAATGCACAGTAGCGATCAGGTCTGAATAAGCACCCATGTCTATAGATGCTGACAGTGGGTGTCTCAGTCTTTGCACATTTGGACACACACTTCTACACAAATAATATAACAGGTGGTGTATGCTTCATATAAGCAAAGAGGGGAAGGAGATTGAAGTGGTTGAAGGTAGGTGGGTAGCTATTCCCACCATAATTCTAGCCACACCCCATGGCACAGACCACACCCCCATATCAGTAGCCACAGCCCTACCATGCTGGTCACACCCCTTGTGGCAGCACACAATAGGCCAGGGATGGGGAACCTTCGGCCCTCCAGCTGTTGTTGAACTACACATACCAGCATGCCTTGCTACAGTTTTGCTATTTGGCCATGCTAAAGCTGTTGCAGAGCATTCTGGAATGTGTTTTTCAACAACAGCTGGCAGGCCGAAGGTTCCTCATCCCTGCAATAGGCCCTTCATGAATTTCATCTCCAGGCTCATGAGGACCTTAATCTGGCACTGCACACAAAGGGACAATGCAATTCTTACAGGTTTATTCTGACTCATCTGTGGAATTAATCTAGTCCTGGGTGGGAGGAGGGAGAGATCCTTTTCGGCTTTTCTTTTTTCTTAATACTCTTTCTGATTACTCTGTTTCCATCTATTTGCATTCTTTCTCTTCATTATACTCTTCATGCTTCCTTCTTTTCCCTCTTTCTGCTTTTGTTTATTTGAAAAGTTTCTGAATATTGTGAGTCACGTTATTTACTTGAAATGTCTGGTTCATATTAAGGGAAATTGCAAAATTATGTCGCTATTTGACATTATTTATCCGCTTATACATGCCTTGATGAAATATATATATATATATATATATATATATAAAATACTCCTTCGGCCGGCACTCCATTATTACCAAAGCTGTGCTGTGCCTGGTGCCCATCCACGGCTACTTGTCATAACCACATACACCACACGATACGCCGGCACTCGTAGGCTGGAAAAAACTCTCCACACACTCCTGTGTAAGAACAACGTTTAAAAGTTTTACTTTGTCTTCATGATACAAAATAACAAAATACAACAATGTACATTTCTTAAATAGCTGTCCACCAGGTAAATCACTCCCCTCCACATCCGGGACTACCTTCCTGGGTTAAAACTAATGATTGTGCCAGGTGTGTCAGCACTCCGATCTCCACCTGGAAAATTCACCTAACAACACCCAAACAAGTGTCATTTACACAAATATTTGATACACAAAAACCTAATGATCACTAATTAAAGAATTAGTATAACATTACTACTCACAGAAATATACAATAATCAAATGATTAAACAGGTATATCAAATTGAAAACACACATTACCGATCATTGGAAGCAACTCAAGATTAACTTATCATTTAACCCACTCGGTGTCATGGTATCTAACCTCATAATCCACTTGCTTTCACACCGTAATAATTTGCCCCCACGGTCACCACTCTAATACTCGGCCGGACATGGTCGATCATTCGATAATGCAAAGTGGATAGATTATGGGCTGATTCCAAAAAGTGACGCGCTACTGGCTGGCCACTCGTACCTGTGTTAATGGCCTCCCTTACGGCTGAGCGGTGCGCAGTCATCCACTCTTTTAAGCTACACTCCTTCTTCCCTACATAAGCGAGGCCACACGGGCACACAATCTCATACACCACATACTTGCTGTTACAAGTTAAATGGTGTCTCATTTTAAACACTTTCCCCGTCCAGGGATGTTGAAAGGTCTTACCCTTCAGCAAGAAACCACAAGGTTTCATCCATAACTAAAACAACCATTTCCCAATCTTAAAAAATGGGACAGATTTTTCTTTACCAATTCCGTAACATCACATTTCACAAGATAATCTCTTAAATTCCATCCTCTCCTATAACAGGGCATTAGACTAGTATCCCCTAAATCCAGATCTTTATCTGAACGGATCAAGGGCCAATGCTTTTTAGAGATTTTATTAACTACTTCACTACCTGCTGTATATGTAGTTACCTAAGGCATCACCTTCTTAGAATGTTTGGTCTTATTGCTGGAACATAAAAGTGTTTCCCTGTCCAATGACATTACTTTTTCTTTAGCCTTAAGTAAAAGGTCCCCCTAAAAGTAAATACCCTCCCTCCATAAATCAATCTATCATGTTATCCAATTGTAACACGGCTGTGCCCGAAACACTGTTAATGCGCCACACTCTCAATAATTGAGAATATGGCAAACCTGCTTTAAGTGGTTTGGGGTGAAAACTGCTGAATTTCAACTAATTCTTATGATCTGTTGGCTTTGCAAACAATGAAGTAACCACCTTCTGGTTTCTAATGCTGATGTTAACATCTACAGTAATTAATATCCAAATCACTAATGGTATGCGTGAATCTAATACTTCCTCCCCTTCTGTTATGTTGTTCAAAGATTTGTTCAAACATTTCTTTGGGACCCCTCCAAAAAATGAGCAAGTCATCTATAAATCTGCAATAAAAAATTATGTATTGTTTAATTAACGGGTCCTTGAAGAAAACTTCCTTTTCAACCGAAAACATATACATATTAGCATAGGCTGGTGTCATGGGAGAACCCATGGCACAGCCCCCTGTTTGTAAATAAAAATCTCCAGCATACATGAAATAATTTTTGGATTACACCATGGTAAGTAGTTCCAGCACCAATCCCAATTCTGGGCCAGTATACAACGGATGCTCCCTTAAAAACCTTTCTGCTGCTGCCACCCCTTCTGAATGCAGGATCGATGTATACTAATTGCATACATCCACGCTGCATAACCATATACCTTCAGGAATGGGTGGGAGGGCTGAAAGCTTATTAATCAAAGTAGTGGTATCCAATAGAAAACACGGGTGACTTGTGACTTTGTACACAAGGTTGCATAATTGTATCAATATAAGTAGCCACTGGTTGAAATACAGAATTCCTGGCCGCTACAATCGGGCGGCCCGGTGGGTTATTAATACATTTGTGTAATTTTGGAATAGTATAAATTAAAGGAACCACCGTGTGGCTTGGAATCAATGCATCTCTCAATTTGGCTGAAATCCACTCATTGTTAACAGCTCTATCCAACGTCACACTTAAATCCTTTTTAAATACTTGGGTAGGATCACTGGCTAATTTCTTATAAACACATGTATCTGCTAACTGACACTCAATTTCCTTACAGTATACATTTAAATCTTGTAATACCAGTGCACCCCCCCCACACTTGTCTGCCTGTCTAAAAATCAGTTCCTTGTTATCTGATAGACCCCTAAGGGCTACCCATTCTTTTTTTGATAAATTCTGATTAGTAGAGCCAACTGAAGAAGTCCCTTTATCGACCCCATAATCCAGCACTCTCGAAAATGCTTTGATTGCAGCATTCGATGATAAGGGATCAAACTTACTGTAGCTGCAGGGCGTAAGCTTTTAAGTTGTTTCGGAATAACTACACCCCCACTAGTATCCCTTGCTGGATATTTCGTAAAATGTTCCTTTAAACTTAACTTTCGCTGTCATCTATTAGATTCCACTTGCCATGTCAATTTATCAAATCTGTTGGTGGGTATGAACGAAAAAGACCCTTTGACAGAACTCTCTTTTCAGCTGACGATACCTGATAAGATGATAGGTTAAGAATTATGTTCTGCAGGATATCGGGGGGTTCTTTCCGCCCCCTGCTGCTCCTCTGCCTCTGCCCCTGGCCCCCCCGGCGGGTGTATTGCCGCTTTGTTTTGCCTTCTTTGAGTGCGTAGTCATGCCCAAAGGGTAGGAACCAGTGTTAGATCCTTGTTGTAAATCAATGTCACTGTCAGAGGAGAAACCTTCCTGAGAGGAATCCGTATGTTGTTTCTTATTACGGAACCTTCTAAAGAACGGAAGTCTGCCCTCATTAGTTTTAGAGCCTGTCCACTGATAGACGGTTTGGTGTTCATAGTCTCCTTCCACTTTTGCAAATTTTTATTTTTTGAACAGAATCAATTCCTTTTTGTAATTCTGAATCTGTATATTCAACTTGTTATACCAATCATTATCCACATCATTTTCCAATGTTGCTTTATTCAAAGTTTCAAACGCTGTAATTTTTTCTTTGATTGCATTCAATTCTTTATTAGACTGTTCAATAATTAAAATAATCAAATCCATCGAGCATTTGTTAACAATGGCCACCCAGCGTCTGCAAAATACAGGTTCGTGCCTCCCGATTGTAGGGCTAGTCTTAAGACGCAATTCACAGGGTATTTTCTTTGCCCAATAATAATCGCTCAATGAAACACTATGGCATTTAAAATCCATTTCTTTCTTTTTCATTTTTAACAGGTCACGTTACAGTACATTCAGCAACTTACTTACAATTTGATCCGACAGCAACTCCTTATCCAGGATTGCATCTGCTTCAGATTCAGAGAATGTGAGAGTCTCTCCCACCGTATAGCTGAAATGTCTGTAGCCACTCACTGTGTCCTCAGCAGACGCTGATTCCGCATTCTTTAGTTAATCTGCTTGCGGTGTTCAATATTATCCACCACCAATAATTTAAAATCAACCCCTGGACCAATTCTCCAGTTCATAAACGGGGTGATCTCCTGATACGACAATCACAGGGGTGCCTTGTCCTTGTGTTACCTTCACTGGTCAGGTTCACTGCATACAATACTCCTTTGGCCGGCACTCCACTATTACCAAAGCTGTGCTGCGCTGGTGTCCGTCCATGGCTACTTGTCATAACCACATACACCTCACGATACGGCGGCACTCGTAGGCTGAAAAAACTCTCCACACTCTCCTGTGTAAGATCAACGTTTCAAAGTTTTACTTTGTCTTCAGGATACAAAATACAACAATGTACATTTCTTAAATAGCTGTCCACCAGGTAAATCACTCCCCTCCACATCCGGGACTACATTCCCGGGTTCTAACTAATGCCAGGTGTGTCAGCACTCCGATCTCCACCAGGAATAATCACCTAACACCACCCAAACTAGTGTCATTCACACAAATATTTGATACACAAAAAAACCTAATGATCACTAATTATTATTAATTTTATATATATTACTACTACATGCATTTCATGATTTTTGTATCTGAAAAACTTTTCAATAAAAATCCAATTTGCAAAAAAGAAAAGAAAAACTCATGTCGGTATTTTGACATGTCTGCATTTCAGATGCCGGTATTCTGACTATGTCGGCATTTTGAACATGTCAGCATTATGAATGCCGGTATTTTGACCGTGTTGGTATTTTGACTGTAGGTCAATGGCTGTCGGGATTATGACTGTCGGTATTGAGTCCATTGGTAAATGATACTATACCCGAGAAATCAGGTCTAAATTAGGCCCTGTATTAACTATATTAATACCTCCATGGGGCCCTAAGCAACATAATGGTTCACCCCGTGTATTCAGGGCTAAATGGGGCGCAGGTATAGAATGGGGTGTAGTATGGTATGCCGGCGGCCGGGCTCCCGGCGAACAGCATACCGGCGCATACCGACAGCGTGGCAAACGCAAATGAGCCCCTTGCGGGCTCGGTGGCTCGCTACGCGCGCCACGCTATTTATTCTCCCTCCAGGGGGGGGTCATGGACCCCCACGAGAAAATCTGTCGGTATGCCGGCTGTCGGGATTCCGGCGCCGGTATACTGTGCGCCGGGATCCCGACAGTCGGCAACCTGAAGACCACCCATAGAATGCTTCCTGGCTATTCTGATTGTGAATTACATACAATCAGAGCAGCTAAGCAGCATTTTTTACCTGCCTCCCACCCTGCAGTCAAACAGTTAATGACTTTCAGCATGCTGATTGGTGGATGGCTGGAGCAATCTACCAATTCGTGCTGACAGCCATTCACTGTATGGAAGCATGTGGAGAGGCTGTGAGAAACTGCAGAATGAGTAAGTTATGGGGGGGGATTTAAATGTATTCCCATGAATTGGTGGGTAGGGGCCCCAGTGCATTACTTTGCCAAGGGCCTAACATGCTGTTAATGTGAGAATGTTCGCACCAAGCGATCATCGGCAGACTGTGCAAGCACTGTGAACGCATTGTGCATGCGTGCAGGGCAAAATGCGATAGATCTGCATATTCAGCCTAATTGTAAAGGAAACGCAATTTTATCGACAAGAAGTTTATGGGTGGTAACATGGCATGTGTGGAGAATGGTTGGAAAAACACAGGCGTGTCATGGCCGTTTTTCGATGTGTCTATCTGCAATGAAAAACACAGCGCCCGGTGCAACTGCATTCACAATATTTTGAGTATGCTGGGGTCTGCCATAACTGTCGATTGTGCTCATTTTTGCGTATGCATTGCAGTTCTGTTAATGCATACAGATGTGTCCTCTTACATCTTTGCTCCGTGCGCTACAAGTTGCGTTACACATAACACGTGAGTGCCATGTGACTCGGTAGCGCCAAGCTTCTTTTTTTTGTATTTTTTTCACCTGAAAATGCGTTTTAGATGCTAAGTAATGTAGAAGGACACACACACAGCTTCTGCTGATTAAAATGATATACAGCATGCCTATATTCTATGTGTGACTGCAACTGTAATTGCATACAAAATGCTAGGCTACAGTGGAAAACACTGTAACATTGCATTTCGGATGCAGATAGAGCTGGAATTACACACAGAATATAGGCATGCTACATATCATTTTAATCTCAGAAGCTGCTTGTGCTATTGCATTAGCATATTCGTAAAAAAAAATGCAAAAAAGATACTCTGCACTACAGAGTCCCGGCATGGCGCAACATCAAGGGCTGTTTAGCGTGATTGCAGCAAGGATGTAAGAGGACACAGATTTGCGAATGCATAGGTGGGCATCTTTTACCCTTTCTGGGCAGCTCTTAACATTAGAGATGAGCGGGTTCGGTTTCTTTGAATCCGAACCCGCACGAACTTCACTTTTTTTTTCACGGGTCTGAGCGACTCGGATCTTCCCGCCTTGCTCGGTTAACCCGAGCGCGCCCGAACGTCATCATGACGCTGTCGGATTCTCGCGAGACTCGGATTCTATATAAGGAGCCGCGCGTCGCCGCCATTTTCACACGTGCATTGAGATTGATAGGGAGAGGACGTGGCTGGCGTCCTCTCCATTAGAATAGATTAGAAGAGAGAGAGAGAGAGAGAGATTGTGCAGACAGAGTTTACCACAGTGACCAGTGCAGTTGTTGTTAAGTTAACTTTTATTTAATATATCCGTTCTCTGCTATATCCGTTCTCTGCCTGAAAAAAACGATACACAGCAGTCACACAGTGTGACTCAGTCTGTGTGCACTCAGCTCAGCCCAGTGTGCTGCACATCAATGTATAAAAGCTTATAATAATTGTGGGGGAGACTGGGGAGCACTGCAGGTTGTTATAGCAGGAGCCAGGAGTACATAATATTATATTAATTTAAAATTAAACAGTGCACACTTTTGCTGCAGGAGTGCCACTGCCAGTGTGACTAGTGGTGACCAGTGCCTGACCACCAGTATAGTAGTATATTGTTGTATACTATCTCTTTATCAACCAGTCTATATTAGCAGCAGACACAGTACAGTGCGGTAGTTCACGGCTGTGGCTACCTCTGTGTCGGCAGTCGGCACTCGGCAGGCAGTCCGTCCATCCATAATTGTATAATTATATACCACCTAACCGTGGTATTTTTTTTTCTTTCTTTATACCGTCGTCATAGTCATACTAGTTGTTACGAGTATACTACTATCTCTTTATCAACCAGTGTACAGTGCGGTAGTTCACGGCTGTGGCTACCTCTGTGTCGGCAGTCGGCAGGCAGTCCGTCCATCCATAATTGTATTATTATAATATATACCACCTAACCGTGGTTTTTTTTCATTCTTTATACCGTCATAGTGTCATACTAGTTGTTACGAGTATACTACTATCTCTTTATCAACCAGTGTACAGTGCGGTAGTTCACGGCTGTGGCTACCTCTGTGTCGGCAGTCGGCAGGCAGTCCGTCCATCCATAATTGTATTATAATATATACCACCTAACCGTGGTTTTTTTTTCATTCTTTATACCGTCATAGTGTCATACTAGTTGTTACGAGTATACTACTATCTCTTTATCAACCAGTGTACAGTGCGGTAGTTCACGGCTGTGGCTACCTCTGTGTCGGCACTCGGCAGGCAGTCCGTCCATCCATAATTGTATTACAATATATGCCACCTAACCGTGGTTTTTTTATACCACCTAACCGTGGCAGTCCGTCCATAATTGTATACTAGTATCCAATCCATCCATCTCCATTGTTTACCTGAGGTGCCTTTTAGTTCTGCCTATAAAATATGGAGAACAAAAAAGTTGAGGTTCCAAAATTAGGGAAAGATCAAGATCCACTTCCACCTCGTGCTGAAGCTGCTGCCACTAGTCATGGCCGAGACGATGAAATGCCAGCAACGTCGTCTGCCAAGGCCGATGCCCAATGTCATAGTACAGAGCATGTCAAATCCAAAACACCAAATATCAGAAAAAAAAGGACTCCAAAACCTAAAATAAAATTGTCGGAGGAGAAGCGTAAACTTGCCAATATGCCATTTACCACACGGAGTGGCAAGGAACGGCTGAGGCCCTGGCCTATGTTCATGGCTAGTGGTTCAGCTTCACATGAGGATGGAAGCACTCAGCCTCTCGCTAGAAAACTGAAAAGACTCAAGCTGGCAAAAGCACCGCAAAGAACTGTGCGTTCTTTGAAATCCCAAATCCACAAGGAGAGTCCAATTGTGTCGTTTGCGATGCCTGACCTTCCCAACACTGGACGTGAAGAGCATGCGCCTTCCACTATTTGCATGCCCCCTGCAAGTGCTGGAAGGAGCACCCGCAGTCCAGTTCCTGATAGTCAGATTGAAGATGTCAGTGTTGAAGTACACCAGGATGAGGAGGATATGGGTGTTGCTGGCGCTGGGGAGGAAATTGACCAGAAGGATTCTGATGGTGAGGTGGTTTGTTTAAGTCAGGCTCCCGGGGAGACACCTGTTGTCCGTGGGAGGAATATGGCCGTTGACATGCCAGGTGAAAATACCAAAAAAATCAGCTCTTCGGTGTGGAGGTATTTCACCAGAAATGCGGACAACAGGTGTCAAGCCGTGTGTTCCCTTTGTCAAGCTGTAATAAGTAGGGGTAAGGACGTTAACCACCTCGGAACATCCTCCCTTATACGTCACCTGCAGCGCATTCATAATAAGTCAGTGACAAGTTCAAAAACTTTGGGTGACAGCGGAAGCAGTCCACTGACCAGTAAATCCCTTCCTCTTGTAACCAAGCTCACGCAAACCACCCCACCAACTCCCTCAGTGTCAATTTCCTCCTTCCCCAGGAATGCCAATAGTCCTGCAGGCCATGTCACTGGCAAGTCTGACGAGTCCTCTCCTGCCTGGGATTCCTCCGATGCATCCTTGCGTGTAACGCCTACTGCTGCTGGCGCTGCTGTTGTTGCCGCTGGGAGTCGATGGTCATCCCAGAGGGGAAGTCGTAAGCCCACTTGTACTACTTCCAGTAAGCAATTGACTGTTCAACAGTCCTTTGCGAGGAAGATGAAATATCACAGCAGTCATCCTACTGCAAAGCGGATAACTGAGTCCTTGACAACTATGTTGGTGTTAGACGTGCGTCCGGTATCCGCCGTTAGTTCACAGGGAACTAGACAATTTATTGAGGCAGTGTGCCCCCGTTACCAAATACCATCTAGGTTCCACTTCTCTAGGCAGGCGATACCGAGAATGTACACGGACGTCAGAAAAAGACTCACCAGTGTCCTAAAAAATGCAGTTGTACCCAATGTCCACTTAACCACGGACATGTGGACAAGTGGAGCAGGGCAGGGTCAGGACTATATGACTGTGACAGCCCACTGGGTAGATGTATGGACTCCCGCCGCAAGAACAGCAGCGGCGGCACCAGTAGCAGCATCTCGCAAACGCCAACTCTTTCCTAGGCAGGCTACGCTTTGTATCACCGCTTTCCAGAATACGCACACAGCTGAAAACCTCTTACGGCAACTGAGGAAGATCATCGCGGAATGGCTTACCCCAATTGGACTCTCCTGTGGATTTGTGGCATCGGACAACGCCAGCAATATTGTGTGTGCATTAAATATGGGCAAATTCCAGCACGTCCCATGTTTTGCACATACCTTGAATTTGGTGGTGCAGAATTTTTTAAAAAACGACAGGGGTGTGCAAGAGATGCTGTCGGTGGCCAGAAGAATTGCGGGACACTTTCGGCGTACAGGCACCACGTACAGAAGACTGGAGCACCACCAAAAACTACTGAACCTGCCCTGCCATCATCTGAAGCAAGAAGTGGTAACGAGGTGGAATTCAACCCTCTATATGCTTCAGAGGTTGGAGGAGCAGCAAAAGGCCATTCAAGCCTATACAATTGAGCACGATATAGGAGATGGAATGCACCTGTCTCAAGTGCAGTGGAGAATGATTTCAACGTTGTGCAAGGTTCTGATGCCCTTTGAACTTGCCACACGTGAAGTCAGTTCAGACACTGCCAGCCTGAGTCTGGTCATTCCCCTCATCAGGCTTTTGCAGAAGAAGCTGGAGGCATTGAAGAAGGAGCTAACACGGAGCGATTCCGCTAGGCATGTGGGACTTGTGGATGCAGCCCTTAATTCGCTTAACAAGGATTCACGGGTGGTCAATCTGTTGAAATCAGAGCACTACATTTTGGCCACCGTGCTCGATCCTAGATTTAAAGCCTACCTTGGATCTCTCTTTCCGGCAGACACAGGTCTGCTGGGGTTGAAAGACCTGCTGGTGACAAAATTGTCAAGTCAAGCGGAACGCGACCTGTCAACATCTCCTCCTTCACATTCTCCCGCAACTGGGGGTGCGAGGAAAAGGCTCAGAATTCCGAGCCCACCCGCTGGCGGTGATGCAGGGCAGTCTGGAGCGACTGCTGATGCTGACATCTGGTCCGGACTGAAGGACCTGACAACGATTACGGACATGTCGTCTACTGTCACTGCATATGATTCTCTCAACATTGATAGAATGGTGGAGGATTATATGAGTGACCGCATCCAAGTAGGCACGTCACACAGTCCGTACTTATACTGGCAGGAAAAAGAGGCAATTTGGAGGCCCTTGCACAAACTGGCTTTATTCTACCTAAGTTGCCCTCCCACAAGTGTGTACTCCGAAAGAGTGTTTAGTGCCGCCGCTCACCTTGTCAGCAATCGGCGTACGAGGTTACATCCAGAAAATGTGGAGAAGATGATGTTCATTAAAATGAATTATAATCAATTCCTCCGCGGAGACATTGACCAGCAGCAATTGCCTCCACAAAGTACACAGGGAGCTGAGATGGTGGATTCCAGTGGGGACGAATTGATAATCTGTGAGGAGGGGGATGTACACGGTGATATATCGGAGGGTGAAGATGAGGTGGGCATCTTGCCTCTGTAGAGCCAGTTTGTGCAAGGAGAGATTAATTGCTTCTTTTTTGGGGGGGGTCCAAACCAACCCGTCATATCAGTCACAGTCGTGTGGCAGACCCTGTCACTGAAATGATGGGTTGGTTAAAGTGTGCATGTCCTGTTTTGTTTATACAACATAAGGGTGGGTGGGAGGGCCCAAGGATAATTCCATCTTGCACCTCTTTTTTCTTTTCTTTTTCTTTGCATCATGTGCTGATTGGGGAGGGTTTTTTGGAAGGGACATCCTGCGTGACACTGCAGTGCCACTCCTAGATGGGCCCGGTGTTTGTGTCGGCCACTAGGGTCGCTAATCTTACTCACACAGCTACCTCATTGCGCCTCTTTTTTTCTTTGCGTCATGTGCTGTTTGGGGAGGGTTTTTTGGAAGGGACATCCTGCGTGACACTGCAGTGCCACTCCTAGATGTGCCCGGTGTTTGTGTCGGCCACTAGGGTCGCTAATCTTACTCACACAGTCAGCTACCTCATTGCGCCTCTTTTTTTCTTTGCGTCATGTGCTGTTTGGGGAGGGTTTTTTGGAAGGGCCATCCTGCGTGACACTGCAGTGCCACTCCTAGATGGGCCCGGTGTTTGTGTCGGCCACTAGGGTCGCTAATCTTACTCACACAGCTACCTCATTGCGCCTCTTTTTTTCTTTGCGTCATGTGCTGTTTGGGGAGGGTTTTTTGGAAGGGACATCCTGCGTGACACTGCAGTGCCACTCCTAGATGGGCCCGGTGTTTGTGTCGGCCACTAGGGTCGCTTATCTTACTCACACAGCGACCTCGGTGCAAATTTTAGGACTAAAAATAATATTGTGAGGTGTGAGGTATTCAGAATAGACTGAAAATTAGTGTAAATTATGGTTTTTGAGGTTAATAATACTTTGGGATCAAAATGACCCCCAAATTCTATGATTTAAGCTGTTTTTTAGTGTTTTTGGAAAAAAACACCCGAATCCAAAACACACCCGAATCCGACAAAAATAATTCGGTGAGGTTTTGCCAAAACGCGTTCGAACCCAAAACACGGCCGCGGAACCGAACCCAAAACCAAAACACAAAACCCGAAAAATTTCAGGCGCTCATCTCTACTTAACATGCAATTTTTAGCAATAGCATGCTTCAGAAAATTGCTAATTCAGCCTCAATAGCAATCCATAGTGAATTAGGCCCTAAATGGACATCCAGGGCAGGGCCAGATTCAAGGGGGGCGATCAGGGCGATCACTCCCCCTAACAGTCACTGCCATGCCCACTTACTAATGTAGCAGCTCCGGACACTGTAACCCAAACAGTCAGCGCTGTCATATTTCTCACCTACAGACTGCTGGGAGCTCCTCCACAGACTCAGTCCACTCCCTCCCCTGTATTTCTTCATCCATCACTATGACACCCAACCTCTACCACCAGCTCCAGCCACTATCACCTTATCTTATCTCTGCCCCTTATCTTTCCCGATATCTGAGAGAGGAGGCAGCAGTAGCCCTTCCTCTCTCCCCTGATCTGATTGTGCCTGCTCTCTCAGCACCTTCCCACCTCCTCCTATCAATCATGCTTTCCCACGCCGGCTTCTGTGGAACTACAAGTGCCAACAAGACCTCGATGGGCATGCTGGCACAACACCATACATAACTATATATTTAGCCCCATATTAAACAAGTAAAGAGTTTGTTAAGCACTGTTGTTATAATCCAGACGTAAGAAACAGTCTATAGTAATCCAAACTGAAGTGTCCTTTCTGCATTTCATACTAATTTTTGCTTCGTGCAAAAATTGGAACTGCACAAATCTTACAGATTGGATGGGACAAAATGACATATAAAATCCTTATTCTACAATACAGTAAACTCAATTGGTAGTAAAACTTGTGGGCAATATAATAGAGTAGGTGCTCCTACTAGTGCATAATCAGTCTATAAATCCAGAACATGATATTTAAAGGTGACTGGGAACTGTATGTGGGCTAGTGATGTGCACCGGAAATTTTTCGGGTTTTGTGTTTTGGTTTTGGATTCGGTTCCGCAGCAGTGTTTTAGATTCGGACGCGTTTCGGCAAAACCTCCCTGAAAATTTTTTGTCGGATTCGGGTGTGTTTTTACAAAAAACCCTCAAAAACAGCTTAAATCATAGAATTTGGGGGTCATTTTGATCCCATAGTATTATTAACCTCAATAACCATAATTTCCACTCATTTTCAGTCTATTCTGAACACCTCACAATATTATTTTTAGTCCTAAAATTTGCACCGAGGTCGCTGGATGGCTAAGCTAAGCGACACAAGTGGCCGACACAAACACCTGGCCCATCTAGGAGTGGCACTGCAGTGTCAGGCAGGATGGCACTTCAAAAAAATAGTCCCCAAACAGCACATGATGCAAAGAAAAAAAGAGGCGCACCAAGGTCGCTGTGTGACTAAGCTAAGCGACACAAGTGGCTAACACAAACACCGGGCCCATCTAGGAGTGGCACTGCAGTGTCAGGCAGGATGGCACTTCAAAAAAATAGTCCCCAAACAGCACATGATGCAAAGAAAAATGAAAGAAAAAAGAGGTGCAAGATGGAATTGTCCTTGGGCCCTCCCAGCCACCCTTATGTTGTATAAACAGGACATGCACACTTTAACGAACCCATCATTTCAGCGACAGGGTCTGTCACATGACTGTGACTGAAATGACTGGTTGGTTTGTGCCCCCACCAAAAAAGAAGCAATCAATCTCTCCTTGCACAAACTGGCTCTACAGAGGCAAGATGTCCACCTCATCATCCTCCTCTGATTCCTCACCCCTTTCACTGTGTACTTCCCCCTCCTCACAGATTATTAATTCGTCCCCACTGGAATCCACCATCTCAGGTCCCTGTGTACTTTCTGGAGGCAATTGCTGGTGAATGTCTCCACGGAGGAATTGATTATAATTCATTTTGATGAACATCATCTTCTCCACATTTTCTGGAAGTAACCTCGTACGCCGATTGCTGACAAGGTGAGCGGCTGCACTAAACACTCTTTCGGAGTACACACTGGAGGGGGGGCAACTTAAATAAAGCCAGTTTCTGCAAGGGCCTCCAAATTGCCTCTTTTTCCTGCCAGTATACGTACGGACTGTCTGACGTGCCTACTTGGATGCGGTCACTCATATAATCCTCCACCATTCTTTCAATGGTGACAGAATCATATGCAGTGACAGTAGACGACATGTCAGTAATCGTTGGCAGGTCCTTCAGTCCGGACCAGATGTCAGCACTCGCTCCAGACTGCCCTGCATCACCGCCAGCGGGTGAGCTCAGAATTCTTAGCCTTTTCCTCGCACCCCCAGTTGCGGGAGAATGTGAAGGAGGAGCTGTTGACGGGTCACGTTCCGCTTGACTTGACAATTTTCTCACCAGCAGGTCTTTGAACCTCTGCAGACTTGTACAATGTAGGTTTTAAATCTAGGATCGAGCACGGTGGCCAAAATGTAGTGCTCTGATTTCAACAGATTGACCACCCGTGAATCCTGGTTAAGCGAATGAAGGGCTCCATCCACAAGTCCCACATGCCTAGCGGAATCGCTCTGTTTTAGCTCCTCCTTCAATGTCTCCAGCTTCTTCTGCAAAAGCCTGATGAGGGGAATGACCTGACTCAGGCTGGCAGTGTCTGAACTGACTTCACGTGTGGCAAGTTCAAAGGGTTGCAGAACCTTGCACAACGTTGAAATCATTCTCCACTGCACTTGAGTCAGGTGCATTCCCCCTCCTTTGCCTATATCGTGGGCAGATGTATAGGCTTGAATGGCCTTTTGCTGCTCCTCCATCCTCTGAAGCATATAGAGGGTTGAATTCCACCTCGTTACCACCTCTTGCTTCAGATGATGGCAGGGCAGGTTCAGGAGTGTTTGGTGGTGCTCCAGTCTTCGGCACGCGGTGGCTGAATGCCAAAAGTGGGCCGCAATTCTTCGGGCCACCGACAGCATCTCTTGCATGCCCCTGTCGTTTTTTAAATAATTCTGCACCACCAAATTCAATGTATGTGCAAAACATGGGACGTGCTGGAATTTGCCCAGATGTAATGCACGCACAATATTGGTGGCGTTGTCCGATGTCACAAATCCCCAGGAGAGTCCAATTGGGGTAAGCCATTCTGCGATGATGTTCCTCAGTTTCCGTAAGAGGTTTTCAGCTGTGTGCCTCTTCTGGAAAGCGGTGATACAAAGCGTAGCCTGCCTAGGAACGAGTTGGTGTTTGCGAGATGCTGCTACTGGTGCCGCCGCTGCTGTTCTTGCTGTGGGAGGCAATACATCTACCCAGTGGGCTGTCACAGTCATATAGTCCTGAGTCTGCCCTGCTCCACTTGTCCACATGTCCGTGGTTAAGTGGACATTGGGTACAACTGCATTTTTTAGGACACTAGTGACTCTTTTTCTGAGTTCTGTGTACATTTTTGGTATCACCTACCTAGAGAAATGGAACCTAGATGGTATTTGGTACCGGGGACACAGTACCTCAATCAAGTCTCTAGTTGCCTCTGAATTAACGGTGGATACCGGAACCACGTTTCTCACCACCAAGGCTGACCAGACCTGAGTTATCCGCTTTGCAGCAGGATGACTGCTGTGATGTTTCATCTTCCTCGCAAAGGACTGTTGGACAGTCAATTGCTTACTGGAAGTAGTACAAGTGCTCTTCCATCTTCCCCTCTGGGATGCCGATCGACTCCCAGCAGCAACAACAGCAGCGCCAGCAGCAGTAGGCGTTACACTAAAGGATGCATCGGAGGAATCCCAGGCAGGAGAGGACTCGTCAGACTTGCCAGTGAATGGCCTGC
This sequence comes from Pseudophryne corroboree, assembly GCF_028390025.1. NCBI lineage: Eukaryota > Metazoa > Chordata > Amphibia > Anura > Myobatrachidae > Pseudophryne > Pseudophryne corroboree. Next base: position 208,203,152 of record NC_086444.1, read on the forward strand.
AGGACTATTGGCTTTCCTATGTAAGGTGGAAATTGACACTGAGGGAGTTGGTGGTGTGGTTTGCAGGAGCTTGGTTACAAGAGGAAGGGATTTAGTGGTCAGTGGACTGCTTCCGCTGTCATCCAAAGTTTTTGAACTTGTCACTGACTTATGATGAATGCGCTGCAGGTGACGTATAAGGGAGGATGTTCCGAGGTGGTTAACGTCCTTACCCTTACTTATTACAGCTTGACAAAGGCAACACATGGCTTGACACCTGTTGTCCTCATTTGTGTTAAAATAATTCCACACCGAAGAGGTGATTTTTTTTGTATTTTGACCAGGCATGTCAATGGCCATATTCGTCCCATGGACAATAGGTGTCTCCCGGGTGCCTGACTTAAACTAACCACCTCAACATCAGAATCCTCCTTGTCAATTTCCTCCCCAGCGCCAGCAACACCCATATCCTCATCCTGGTGTACTTCAACAGTGACATCTTCAATTTGACTATTAGGAACTGGACTGCGGGTGCTCCTTCCAGCACTTGCAGGGGGCGTACAAATGGTGGAAGGCGCAAGCTTTTCCCGTCCAGTGTTGGGAAGGTCAGGCATCGCAACCGACACAATTGGACTCTCCTTGGGGATTTGTGATTTAGAAGAACGCACAGTTCTTTGCTGTGCTTTTGCCAGCTTAAGTCTTTTCATTTTTCTAGCGAGAGGATGAGTGCTTCCATTCTCATGTGAATCTGAACCACTAGCCATGAACATAGGCCAGAGCCTCAGCCGTTCCTTGCCACTCCGTGTCGTAAATGACATATTGGCAAGTTTACGCTTCTCATCAGACGCTTTCAATTTTGATTTTTGGGTCATTTTACTGAACTTTTGTTTTTTGGATTTTACATGCTCTCTACTATGACATTGGGCATCGGCCTTGGCAGACGACGTTGATGGCATTTCATCGTCTCGGCCATGACTAGTGGCAGCAGCTTCAGCACGAGGTGGAAGTGGATCTTGATCTTTCCCGATTTTAACCTCCACATTTTTGTTCTCCATTTTTTAATGTGTGGAATTATATGCCAGTATCAATAGCAATGACCTACTACTATATATACTGCGCACAACAGAAATGCACCACAGGTATGGATGGATAGTATACTTGACGACACAGAGGTAGGTAGAGCTGTGGCCTTCCGTACCGTACTGCTATATATACTGGTGGTCACTGTCAGCAAAACTCTACACTGTACTCCTCCTATATAATATACTTGTGGTCCCCAGTGCCCACAATAAAGCAGTGTGAGCACAGATATATGCAGCACACTGAGCACAGATATGGAGTGTTTTTCAGGCAGACAACGTATACTGGTGGTCACTGGTCAGCAAAACTCTGCACTGTACTCCTCCTATATAATACAGCTGCTCCCCAGTCCCCACAATTAAGAAGTGTGAGCACAGATATATGCAGCACACTGAGCACAGATATGGAGTGTTTTTCAGGCAGACAACGTATACTGGTGGTCACTGGTCAGCAAAACTCTGCACTGTACTCCTCCTATATAATACAGCTGCTCCCCAGTCCCCACAATTAAGCAGTGTGAGCACAGATATATGCAGCACACTGAGCACAGATATGGAGTGTTTTTCAGGCACACAACGTATACTGGTGGTCACTGGTCAGCAAAACTCTGCACTGTACTCCTGCTATATAATACAGCTGCTCCCCAGTCCCCACAATTAAGCAATAAGCAGTAGCACAAATATTATTAATAAACGGAGAGGACGCCAGCCACGTCCTCTCCCTAACATTTCCAATGCACGAGTGAAAATGGCGGCGACGCGCGGCTGCTTATATAGAATCCGAATTTTGCGAGAATCCGACAGCGGGATGATGACGTTCGGGCGCGCTCGGATTAACCGAGCCATACGGGTGAATCCGAGTATGCCTCGGACCCGTGTAAAATGGGTGAAGTTCGGGGGGGTTCGGTTTCCGAGGAAAACTCACCCCTAGAAAACTGCAAAACATAAGAAAAATGCAATGCTCACCATGCTTTGCAAGTTGCTCATCACTAATGTGGGCCAGGGAAGGATAGAAGCATAGAATTTGACAGCAGCTAGGAATCACTTGACCCATCTAGTCTAAACACTTGTACATGCACACACTAGCTTCATTTTTGTCAGGAGCCGATTAACCTACCAACATGTTTTTGGATTGTCTGAGTACACCGGAGGCAAAACACACAAGCACAGGGAGAATATACAAACTCCACACAGTGCTGTTAGGCAGTAAAGCTAACCATTACACCATCCATCCTATGCAAATTCCCCATAACCAGAGTCCTTCATTTTCAATGTATGCCCCCCAAAGGTATGATAACTGCTGTTTCCACAATTTTTGCATGTTTTAGAAAAAGTCACAAGGATTTATATGCCTATTCTTATATAAATATCCTTGTGATGCATTTTTCATATTACCGGCTTAAATTAATGTTATTGTGTCTAATTGGTTAATTTTATGTATATGTAATGTATTTGTTATGAAATGCTTTTTATTGTTTCCTAATCATCTGACTTATTTAACTTAATATGGATCACACCTTTTAGCGCTGCCTATGTGTAGTGTCGGCAGGTCTTTTATTTGTTTTATGTTTATAAATCGCACAGGTGTACCATAAGCAGCTGCTGAGGTCTGAATTCATTTTAATTTTTATATCAGTGAATTTTCACCTAGTGGGTTCTTTTTTTGTTGTTTTTGAATAATGACAAGGCAGAAGAGAGGGCAAAGAAAACAATCATGTTATGTCACTCTCTGAAAATAAGAGAGGGCAGGACTGGAAATGGGAGGAGGAATGAGTAGAGAGGGAAGGAGTCAGGATTAATTCTTCAACCCCCCTTCCCCTTAAAGAAAAGTCTACATCTGTCCCTAAGAGTGGAATAAAATATAAAACAGATCTCCATGCAAATACCTTAGATGCTAGATAGATAGATCCTGCCTACACCCCACCAGGTTATTCCGAGGTTTTTTTTATTAGCTTAGCTGTCACCTACTGTAGGTCCTACCGGTATAATCTATAACTTGTCTACATCTATAACCTGTATGTAGAAAAAGTGACTAGGAAGGTATGTATCTATGTTATAGAATTGAATAGCCAGGCTCGTCACAGCTTATTTCATTGTGCATTTGGAGCATGGGTGTATTTACAGTGGGTACAGGGCAGGGGCAGTTTAAGAGAGGAGGGGGCAGGCCCTGTGTGGGCCCCCTCCTCTCCAGCAATGCAATAGATTCTGGCTTCTGTGCACATGCACAAATCACTGAGAAAATGGCTGCAGTGTTTATTTTTCCCTGCGATTTCTGCAGCTCTGCAGCCAGTGCCAGGCCGATTGAGTGGTATGTATAATTATATGGGGGCAGGGTGTGTGGTGTGTGGGTCCCCTGGACTTAGGGGCCTGTGTGCACTGCACCCATTATAGATATGGCAGTAAATATGAGCCCACATGCACACCTTGCACCTATAGACAATACTTACCTCTCCATCTACGCTGCAGAAATCATGTAAATGGCATCTGCACCATTTTTCCTAAGATTTGTGCATGTGCAGTAGAACAACCACCAGGAATATTGCGCAGGCTGTAGTCTAATTGGTGAATGTGTAATGGGTCCCCTCCACTCCTAATCTGCCTCTGATTTGGTGTCCCTCCAGAATAACCCATTCTATCCTTCAAGGCTTTTTGTTTCTCATTTTTTTCTTAATCTTCCGTTTTCTAATTATCAACAGGGCACTATAATGTATTTGTTTAATTATCAATAGGGGCATTACTATTTATTTATTTGCCAACAGGGCAACACTTGTGTTAATGTTTATACTTAATCGTGTAGTGCCGCACGAGCGTGCATTATATTTTGGGTGTATTGCCAATGGTACCAACCAACTGGAGATACCAGGAAGGACCCAGTGCTATTCTCTAGATCAGTGTTTTTCAACCACTGTGCCGTGGCACACTAGTGTGCCCTGAGCAGTCTCCAGGTGTGCCGCCATAGAAGCAGAGCCAGGCCAGCCAGTGTTTTGCCGCTACTGAGGCCCTGGAACGATCAATACTGGTGGGTTTAGTGATTGCAGTGCCAGTTCTAATTTTGGGCTCGGGCGGTTTTGGGCTCTTCTGGCTTTTGTCAGATGTGGGCAGGTGTTACCTATGAAGAAGCTGTGACATGACTTCCTAGGACACGCAACTGCACCATGCATCACCATTAAATTTGAGTGTGCCTTGGCAATATTTAAATCTTGTTCATTGAAACGCGAGTAGTAAAAGGTTGAAAATCTCTGCTCTAGATTCTAGGAACCAATTATTTTTGGGTGGGACCTGTCAGGCCCACCCCCAAAGTGTCCAGCAGCATCATCTCTCCCGTCTTCACCCAGAGAGGAGAAACAAAAAGGTGGAAAGTAAGATATTATGTAAGAATTATGTACTCATGTTTTAATTAATGTATCACATTTCTAATAACATTTGTACAATGATTGCTATTCTTAAAATGAGGCCTCACCATTCACATATAACTTTGACACGCTGACATTTGTTTAACAAGGGCATATGACATATATTGTAAGTGTCAGAAATATTTAATATCCAACCTTATTCACTTGACCAAGATAAAAATATCACATGTCCTGCTTGGTTTCTTACACTGATACTGCTGCCATAGATACAAGATGAGTCATCCAGGGGAAAAACAGGCCAAGGACAATTCTATCACAATCACTGTATAAAAAGCATCAAGTATTAAAAACATTCCAGTTTCACAATGATGCAGATATTTGTGTAGACATCTTTATATTTACAAAGCAAATAATCTTAGGTCAGGGCTATCATTTGGCTATGCTACGATGGAAATATTTGTATTGATTATTTAAAAACAAGTAAAACAATATAATCTACTAAAATATTACCATCTGCTTGTGTAAGTATCACTATCAGCATGTAATTGCACCAGCCCTATCTTTGGTTCAAGAGATCCATCTGACAGACCCCTGTGCAGGGCTGTTTCAAGTCAATTTGGCTTCCAGTGCGAGATTTCAAAATGCGCCCACTCTCCATCGACATTAAAAAAATTTCCCCCGTCCCGATATAAAAAATGCAAATTTGCACGCTCGCTCCCGATGAGGGGCGTGGCCTCACTAAAGTTGGCATGGTCTCTTTAAAATGGGCGTGGTCTCACCTGAAAAGACTACCTTACACCCCAGTTTTTGACCCTGACCTCGGCAACCATAGGGAAAAATTAAATCCCACCATATTAAGCCCCACACAGTCACGGCAGTAGAGAGCCTGGCTGGGTCCAGGTACTTTAATCACAGGAGGCATGGCCATGCATCCTTAGAAAAAAAAAAATACTGAATTTTTTTTATTTTAAGTGCCTCCCTGGTCACACTGCTGAGGTAAAAAGCTGCAGCTGCTGCTGCCAGGTAAGGGAAAGGGGTCCCTGGGCCCTGACTAGGCCCCTCCATCAGACCTGGGCCCGGGTAATTAGTACCTTCCCCCCCTCTTTTGACACCACTGCACACAGTAATGCCCCTTGCACCATATTATGCTCCCTGCACCATATTGTGCCAGACACTGCAATACCTGTGGTAAATTATGCCCCACAGTAAAGCTTCTAATTACTTTAAAATTACCTGCTCGTTGCTAGGGGTATCATGCGCTGGGTGTCATGCTTTTTGCCAGGGGTTTCATGTGCTGGGTGTCATGCTCGTTGCCAGGTGTTTCATGTGCTGGGTGTCATGCTGTGACAGCACTTACTGGATGCAGGATAAGAAGGTTAGCAGAACACCATGTTGGTTCTTTGAAGTCATCCAGCACCTGAACTTCCACCACTGGATCAGGTAGTTTAGTTTTACTTTGATATACTGTGCTGTACTGAACAAAATGTGCTTTACTTTTAATTTATTTTATATTATATTGTTCCTCAGGATCCGCCTGCCTGTGCCGGCGCCTGCTCTCCTCTCCTCCCTGTCATATTACTCCGCTCAGATTCGAGAAATGACGCATTGCGTCTTGACATCACAACACAAATGCATAATTCCTCAAAACTCCGCCCTCCGAGCAGATTACTATGTCAGGGAGGTGGAGAGCAATACAGACAGGTGCAAAGTGCCGCAGCGGGCACCCTGTGCAGTTGCACGCCTCGCCCACCACTAGAAACACCACTGCCTCTGCGTATATTCACCTCTGAACTGCCCACGATTCCATCTACATGACCACAACATGCCTTCCATGGACCTAGACTATACTTGAGCACCCAGGTACTGCCCAGATACACTCATTTAGTGATAAGTGGCTGAGATGTGTATGACTCTGGATCTCCTGTAGCTGCTCAAAACTGCATCTGCTTGGCTATGAGACATATGCAGTGCAAAAACTCACCCCTAGAAAACTGCAAAACATAAGAAAAATGCAATGCTCACCATGCTTTGCAAGTTGCAACTAACCTGAACATGCCAGAAGCTATAACTGGAGATTAATATACTGTACCATACCTGTTTAAAGGCCAGGAGAGTGCATGAAAGCTTGAGTGTGGGAGAGCATTCCAGAGATTTAGAGCAGTTCAGTTCAGGGATGCTCATGCACTGGAGGGAAGATAAAGCATGCAGTAGCATCCTACACTGATTGCGGACCTTGGCAGCTAGCCATTTGACATCCAACAGCTGTCCATCTGTATCTTTCCACCAGTGATGGCACATGGGCAGTCTGTACTCTGCTTTGGTCTGGAAGGATCATTCCTTTCCAGACTAAGGGGTCTATTCAATCTTGTCGGAATTGCCGGCAAGTCGGAAAAATTGCATTTTCAAACTTTTTTAGGTCAAATCTGGATCCGACCTATTCAAGTCCAGTGTTGTTTTTCTGACTTGTCAGAAAACACGTGGATCAGCGGATTAGCCGCAGGTCCATGTGTTTTGTCAAATTTTCAGGCATTTCCGACAGGTTTTTGGCCCGATTTCGACAATACAAATTCAACTTAAAAAAAAAGGTGAAATCTGCATTGTCGAAAATGGGCAAAAACCTGTCGGAAATGCCCGCAAATATATCCCCCTAAGGCAACAGAGATAGAGGTCCCAATTCATGTTTTTATGCAATACAGATGTTCATGCAACTGATTGCCGTGATCAACCTGCGCATGTGTCAAGGTACATTTTCAGTGCTGCTCGCAGAGACATCTTTAATGTAGAGTGATTGACAGGAAGTGACCATTTGGGGGGAGGTAACTGGGAGAGGCAACAAAATTGCAGACGAGTCATGGACTTTTTGAAGCGTGTATCTGCGTTAAGCTGCAATCAGGTATGTAGAGAAACATACAGTCAGCGTCGATACTGCCGCACCCAGTCTGCATGACAATAAGCTTACTCAAGGAGTTGATGTTCCTCCTTATTGTGTCAGTGCTATGTATGTGTATGCAGTTGATCAGAACTTTGTGATGAGTCCGGTTGAGCCTCTCTATGCAGGGTTAGTGCTAGGGTGTTTGGTGCCCCCCTGCAAATTACAAATTTGCGCCCTCCATACTTTACAAAGGGACAGTAGCCCCTGTAGCAGTGACGCTTCCACACAATGCCCCCTGTAGTAGTTACACTTACGCACACAACGCCCTCTGTAAAGGCCCCCTTTGCTTAAACACACAACGCCTCCTGTAAAGGCGCCCTTTATACTGATGCTTAAACACACAACGCCCCCTGTAGTAGTTACGCTTACACACAACGCCCCCTCTAGTAGTGATGCTTACACACCACGCCTCCTGTAGTAGTGTCGCTTAAACACACAACACCCCCTGTAGTAGTGACGCTTACACACAACGCCACCTAGTAGTAGTGATGCTTAAACACACAACGCCCCCTGTAGTAGTGATGCTTAAACACACAACGCCCCCTGTAGTAGTGATGCTTAAACACACAACGCCCCCTGTAGTAGTGATGCTTAAACACACAATGCCCTGTAAATGCTAAATTGTTTTCTCACAAATATTTAAAATGCCCACTCTAATATATATTGCAGATGCCAGGTGCATCTTATTACCATATACAATAAAAGATCGCTGTACATCGCAAAACACTGCATCCCATAAGAGAAAACAATACACCCACACATTATCTGAGTTCCAAAGCTCATTGATGTATATATTTGTTATTAAAGGGATATGGATTCAATATATTACAAAGTACAGTATACCTATAGTTACATGGTTACAACTCACACAGTAAGCAGTTAAAAGACAGTTACAGTCACATGCCAGCATACAATACCATTCCCTTAATGTATCTTATATCTCTCTCTCTCTGTGTAAAGTAATGCTGGGACTCCATCTTCCTCTGAGACCAAAACAGGAACTGCCTTCCTGTGTGATCAGCAATGTGTTATCTAGTTTGGGGGAGGGGACTCTCTCTCATTCATGATGAGTCACTAGTCTCTTTGTATGTGCTAATCAGGTTCAGCCTTGAAGACATCCAAAGGGGCTGGCCTGAGCTTCCTGTCCACTGTCCTAATAAGAGTGATTTTTAGCTTTCATACATGTAATCATAACTATTTGTTGCCATGTCCTATAACTTAATAACAAGTATCAAATTAATCTACACATTAATCTGGTTGCTTTAATAGTAAATATGACAGGTCTATCGTGTTTCGTTCAAATAATACACATACATGACATTACTTCATTATATATAATTTTAAAATATCATAATGTCTGGCGCTTGATATTATTATAATTATGTACTGTATGAAATAAGTGTCGAATCCATCTCTGTGGCATGTCCATGTAAATGCATGTGTTACCATATATTGCTGTGCTCGCTGCGCGTATTTGCAAGTATAGCGACTTATAATGTGTGTAGTTTGTATGTTCTCTTTATATAATATTTTTGACTTCGACAGTCCACCCTTTGGCAGTAAACAATAACTGCCATCAATTATTAACATAAGAAAAAATATTTCATACCATAATCGGTGACCTAGACACAAGTATGTATGCATTTTGCAAATCAGACACTTGACTATATTTGGGGAAGACAGGGAGGAGGACGAGACATCCTCTATATGCACTCGGCGGTCACGGGACCCCTGGTTGGGTGTGGGACAACATTCAACCTATAGAGTATGCTGGGACAGTGCTTTGGCCTATAATGTCTGATTTGCGACGAACATTTCACACATACATGTACCTACGTCTTTGTACACTGATGTTTGGATTCAATTGAGGTTCTGCTGGGTAGATGAAGAAGACACAAACAAATCGTGACAGTGACATATAAAATTTTCATGATCTACATATTCCTATCATTTTCTGAACAAGGGTTATAAGTAGTGTCCTTCCTAAATAACATAAACCTTCGGAGTTTGGAGAGAGCCACTCATAAACCTTTCTTCCACATATATTAATGAGCTCTTTATCTGCAATGTGTGAATAGCCATTGTCTGATTGTTACTGATTACCTCTGAACTCCATAACTACTAGAACTGATTTTTCTCTGACTTTAACAAACTGATCGCTAATCCTGGGATCCTATAAAGAAATCACTCCTTCCTCCAGAACCAGTTCCAGTCCCACACTCAACTCCTCATAAAAAAAACCCCGCAAAAATAGAAGATCCTGAAAAAAAAATGTTTGTCAGCGGGAAAGAGAGAAAAGAGAAATAGAACAAAACAACTCTTGTTCATAACAAATCAATTACAATGACTGGTCTTTCTGTAATCCTTTAGTACGCTCAGGTAGTGTTCAACAATGCCGCCTCTTGGTCTTCACGGAACAGAGTCTCTGGGGATACTTTTGCGATCTCACTCCATTTACGAGTTCCTTCCGGACTACCGACTTTCCTGCAATGGGAATCGTGGACCCAAGTCTCTCTCTCAGCTACTTTCACTGGGATAGTGCTGTCACCAAAACTTGGTATGGTCCTTCCCACCTGTCTATTAGGCAACCTGAGCGTAAGAACAATCACACAGTCTCTTGGTTAACAATCAAGACAGTTAGTATTTGACATACCAGCAATCAACAGTTTCAAGTTCTTTTGTCAAGTTCTCAAATGCTGGCTCATCTCAATAAAGTACTGTACTGTCACCTCATTGGTGTATTTCTGATCATTGTGCAGATCAACCATGACATGAGGTTGTCTTTCAAAAAAAACAAAACACAAATACTAAAACAAAAACAAAAACAAATTTTGAAGAGGGTGATTCGTTGAGTGAAGATCTGGGAGTGGTTCCGAAGCTACATAATACTAGTGGCAGTATCTATGATCACAATAGTACAATTTCAAGCTTTGCTCCTACTTCTAGGGGTACCATTATCTACACACAAATTTCTGCGCAATTTGTCTTTGCGGTAACCACAGCAGCATCCGTGGCAGCAGGAAATGCCTCTACCCAGTTTGAGAAAACATCAGTGCACACCAATACATAACAATAATTCTTAAAGGGTGTTAACTGTACGAAGTCGATTTGTATTTCCTGAAAAGATCCATCTGCAGGAGGGATATGGGATGGCTCTGTTGGTATTGCTTTACCAATATTCTTCCTCAAGCAAGCAAGACAGGTCATTGCTCTCTTACCTGCATGAGAATAGAATCCTGGCGCACACCAGTAGGCTCTCATCAGCCTGCACCTACCCTCTTTGCCTAGATGAGTCACACCGTGTGCCACCTCAGCTAGACTTGGAAGGTATGCTCTGAGGGCTACTGGCTTACCGTGTCCACCTGCCCACAGTCCTGAGGACTCCTGGCCATACCCCTTTGTCCTCCAAATTGCCTTTTCCTGTAGGGAACACACATTTTTGTATCTTAATTTACTATTGTGTGTTTGCAATGTAGAGTACCATGAGCATAACTCCAAAAAAAAAGAAAGAAAAAAGAAACATCTCTAGAGGAGAGAAAAAAGAAGAAAATGAAAAAGAAAATGTCAGGTTTGCCATTCACCAACAGGCATATCAGTGTCTATAAAAAATTTCCCTTCACCAGTATTCCCATTCTCCACCCTCTGTGCATAACAAGGCACACTGCAGTAATACTGGTGTCATCATGCTGTTGAGATATACTGGGTTCGGGCAGAACTCTGAAGGACCTAGGCATGTGGAGTTTGAACTGTACTTGGGTCCATGTATTGTACTACCCTGTGTGAACGGAAAAAGATGAAGAGGAAACTGTAGAGAAACAGAATAGAGGTTGGTGACAGATGAGTTTGTAGAGGTGAAGAAGATTTTATAAAAATTTGACAACTGGATTGGGCACTACGGGGAAGTGATTCTCTACTTGGTCTATACCCCTAAAAAAAATTCTGTGTGTCTTATCTCTACTGGGACTATCCCAGCCATCAATCCAGTGTCTTGTCCATCCTAAGTTCATAGGGAACCCGGTATCTGTGAGATAATTTCCTCTACCTGTGATGGACATGCATCTAGAACAGCAGAATGCGACATTAGTCTTCAAGTTTTGTCAAAGGGTAATGTTGCATTTATTTTGTTCTTCCCATTAGCCAAATCTGTGTTTTCTATATGGCTTATGATTCCTTACTATATTTCCCTTGGTCCCGTCTATGTGTTTAATAATGTGCCTTGTGTTTTCTGTCTAGGGGATCTATACTGACTATGTGTCCTACTACTCCTACAATCTCTGGCAAAATGCCCTTCCTTCCTACAAGTGTAACATATTATTGACCATTAGGGATCTGGGGTTTGGACTGATGGGTCTTTCCTGTATATGCCAGTATACTTACCATCCTCAACCTCTCCACCTATTGTTCTCTGCGCCTAGCACTATTCTTGTGATGTTCAATAGCACACTATCTAAGATTAGCTACTGTGACCCCTTTCCAATTTTGCAAAGAAGTCTGCACCCTGACACTCTATGCCTTATTGAGCCCGTCCATTTGCACAGAGACAGCCACCTCCCATTTGCCGAATTAGTGTTTACCAGTGATCTTATCCAGATGGAGTTTTCTATTACTGCAAGAGACAAAAACAAAAAAAAAGTTTAACAAGCTTCTAGGTCATGCGAAGTATTCATTCAATCCTTCTCATCCCGTATTAAGGGTCTGTACATGGTCCAACAAACATTTCCGGGCTCATCTTGACTAGGGGCATTACTAGGAATGAATACTTCTTATATGGTAACTGAAAGAAATACCCTGGGGTTACCTTGTCTCCCACTTTCCTACTGGCAAATACTAATGTGCGGACAGGTTTTTCTCCATTTCTGACGTTACTTTCTTGATTTTTTTGTTTTATTTTTGGGTTTTACTATATATGTACACGAATGATACCATACTTACCTGTTCCACTGGTCTCAGCCACTTCCCCCACAGGCTACTGCTCTTCTTTTACCGGTTGGATACTCCTCTGGGTACATGAGAAATGGCTGAAAACAATCAGGTCACCTTCTCCTCCTAAATAAAACTTCAACATTCATTAGTACATATATAGGTTACAGTCATATTTTTCATATTTTTATTATTTTATATAGTTTGTATGCTGGCCGTAACTGCTTCCACATATACATATGGCGGTGTACTTGAATTCTCTTTTTTTTTCTACTTGTTTATTGTTGCTACAAGTTCAAACAGTTCTTATATTTCCATTCTTGTCTTATATGACTTTGGTTAGACATACCACCTGCAATACCTTAGGATCAAACTCACCAACCCCTCTTGCTGCCACAGGTTTAAACAATTTGTATGTCTGACCCTTTGTTTTCGGGATTTTATCAGACATATTCTTATCCTTAAGTTCTGCAATACCTCTGGTTCAAAGCTGCTCACCTTAGGGAATGGTACCCTATCTTTGTCAGTCATACATAGCCATTCATTGCAAAAAGCCTCCGTGGGTGAACCATACTTTTCACACATAATAAACCTTGCTGACCTTCTCGTCGCAATTATGACCTTCTCGGTCCCACTTCTTCAGCCTGAACCCTAGCTACTAAACACCCACTGCTTGTGCAATTGGATCCCATCGCGGACTTTTTGCCAATAAACGCAATCCCCAATGCACACCGCAGATAGACTGTGAAAGACACCTAGCGCTTTCACTTGCTCCTTCTCCGCTGAGTACCACGACTCACTCCAATAGTGACCACCGCGTACCCAGTGAGGCCCTATCTAGTTTCTATTTAGTGGAAGTTGTTAGGAGTGACTTACCTTTTCCAGTAAATATATGCCGCTGGAGATTTTCCTGAGAGAGACTAGCGAAAACTCCCTATACTCTTATACACAAATCACGCTTGCGTATGCTCTATACAGCGGTAATGATACCGCTATTCTATGCATAAAGCTCGTAAAAGGGGTATCAAGTTGAGCTATATATCACACCCACAAACGCGCGGTCCAATCGCACAGCGTATAGGTACTTGTTACCTATCTGCCGTACAACCACGGGTCAATGTACAAACTGCGACCCTCAGCTCGGAGCGTAACAAAAAACCTTTTTACGTCAATACTACACAATGCACAATTCCCTATTACGCTCCTTTGCAAATCTACTCACGATTTGTGTATTTCAATCTATATTAACGTGAGTCAGCCGCCTCACGCCACCAAGCCTCCACTTACTTGGTGTACCACGGGACCCGATTTCCGGGGTTCAAATCCACTCTCTCTTACGTTCGCTCACTCAAATACACTTTGGTTTTTTTTCTGTACAGAAAATTTCAATTCATTCAGATAGGCAGCTTTACCCAAGAGGCAATACAGTTTTTAAACTAAATTTAGAGTAACCTGCTTTTGAAATCTGATAGTTATGTGCTATTGTATTAAATGTCTACTATCCCACCTTTGAACTAAACGACACTATTGTATAATTTGTACTCAGCGCCCGCATGCTTACGCACTTTGCGTAAACATGCGACCGTGCGTGTCCCTTACGCTGCGTGCACAGTCCTTTACTTTGTCCGAGACACGTGTACAAAACCCTGTGTCCGCAATAAAACAAATCACACAGCTCTAAGTATAAATGTGAACAATACTAATTACTATTGCCCGCTAGACACAACTTGTTCTGTATAAACTTTTATGCAGACCTGCGTTTGTGTCTTTACACTTACTTCCTTAAAATACTGTTATTTCAAATTTACCTATATAGCAACAAATGTATCCTATTTCACACAGATCTATAATGATTCTAGCAATAATCAATAATTTAAATGATATGATTCAGATTGGATAGCTATCTTGCAGAACATACACTGATATAAATATACACATAATTATAATAATATTATATATATGTACCATTCACTGGTCTCCTATGAGACTCATTTACCCATTCAGTGCTTCTAATTTGCATATCAAAGCTTTGTGCTTTTGCCTGCCTGTAAAAGTGGTTTTTCACTGCTAAGAAAAAGCAGTTACACAGGTTAATTTGCACCTCAATGGCCATCTTATAGCAAACAGAGAGTTAACTAAATCCTAGGAAAGAAGAAGAAAAAAAAAGTATTTTTTTCTTTTCTTTTTTTGTGTGCAATTTCTCAAACCAAGCCAAGCATTTATCTCACCATTTACTCTCACTAGGCCCAACTGAAACTATTTGTAGTTGACTATGGCATGGGTTAAATAAATGCATTAGTAACTCATAAATGGTGTTTGATGTGACCAAGGAATGCTGATTGTTCTGAGCAGAATGAAAATCAGCTATTTAGAAAATGACCTTCCTAAAATGGCCACTGCTCCTCCCCCTTCCACATGTATGAGGTTTACACAAAATGGTGGACAGGCCATGTGGTTAGTCCAAAATGGAGGACAGACCATGCGGCTTCCTTTGTCACAAAGAAATCACACATTATACAAGCACCAGAAGTTATTTTAGGCCTGAGTTAAAAAAAACTATATCAAGGCTATGCAGCAACTTTTAAACGTACTTTTAAACCTACTTAACAGATAAACAATCCAATCTGAATCAAACACAATATGACTTATTTGAACTTTGTTTTGCAACAATAAAAATAAATTTTAGCATCTTAAATATTATGAGAAACGCATTGTCCCTTGAAATTTCATATCATTGGCTTACTGATATCACAATATACGTGGATGTTATTTTCATCAGCTTCGCGATGCGTCCATTGGAGCCGGTCGATTACAGCCGCGTTTGTAATGTACAGTGCATCATTAAGACCCTGATATCCCGGACGAGCCACCATCTGTAAATGCTAAATTGTTTTCTCACAAATATTTAAAATGCCCACTCTAATATATATTGCAGACGCCAAGTGCATCTTATTACCATATACGATAAAAGTGCGCTGTACATCGCAAAACACTGCATCCCATAAGAGAAAACAATACACCCACACATTATCTGAGTTCCAAAGCTCATTGATGTATATATTTGTTATTAAAAGGATATGGATTCAATATATTACAAAGTACAGTATACCTATAGTTACATGGTTACAACTCACACAGTAAGCAGTTAAAACATACAGTTACAGTTACATACAGTTACAGTTACATACAGTTACAGTTACATGCCAGCATACAATACCATTCCCTCAATGTATCTTATCTCTCTCTCTCTCTCTCTCTGTAAAGTAATGCTGGGACTCCATCTTCCTCTGAGACCAAAACAGGAACTGCCTTCCTGTGTGATCAGCAATGTGTTATCTAGTTTGGGGGAGGGGACTCTCTCTCATTCATGATGAGTCACTAGTCTCTTTGTATGTGCTAATCAGGTTCAGCCTTGAAGACATCCAAAGGGGCTGGCCTGAGCTTCCTGTCCACTGTCCTAATAAGAGTGATTTTTAGCTTTCATACATGTAATCATAACTATTTGTGGCAATGTCCTATAACTTAATAACAAGTATCAAATTAATCTACACATTAATCTGGTTGCTTTAATAGTTAATATAACAGGTCTATCTTGTTTCGTTCAAATAATACACATACATGACATTATTTTATTATATATAATTTTAAATCATCATGATGTCTGGCGCTTGATATTATTATAATTATATACTGTATGAAATAAGTGTCGAATCCATCTCTGTGGCATGTCCATGTAAATGCATGTGTTACCATATATTGCTGTGCTCGCTGCGCGTATTTGCAAGTATAGCAACTTATAATGTGTGTAGTTTGTATGTTCTCTTTATGTAATATTTTTGACTTCGACAGCCCCCTAGTAGTAGTGACACTTATGCACACAACGCCCCCTGTAGTAGTGACACTTACACCCAACACCCCCTAGTAGTAGTGACGCTTACGCACACAACACCCCCTGTAGTAGTGACGCTTACACACAACGCCCCCTAGTAGTAGTGATGCTTATACATACAATGCCCCCTGTAGTAGTGACGCTTACACACAACGCCCCCTAGTAGTAGTGATGCTTATGCATACAACGCCCCCTGTAGTAGTGACGCTTACACACAATGCCCCCTAGTAGTACTGACGATTACGCATACAACGCCCCCTGTAGTACTGATGCTTATGCATACAATGCCCCCTGTAGTAGTGACGCTTAAACACTGCCCAGTCACACATACACAGATGAACACACCACATACACATACAGTATACATACATACACACACATTCTCTTGCTCACTCTCTTTCCATTCACACACCTAAAGAAGTCTGGCTACTGGAGCTGCTGGAGCCGCTCATCATCCTGTGTAACAGGCTGCAGCCTAGTCCCGTGTAGCCCCACCCCCAGTTCCATCTAGCTCCGCCCCCTTTTCAGCCAGGCTACGGACACTGCAGGGGCAGTAGGGGGAGGCTTCTAGTTGCTGGCACTGCTGCCTGTACAGTGTGACAGGCACAGCAGCCGGCAGCAGCAGGGAGAGACAGGGCGGCGCAGCAAAGTGATGCAGGGCAGGCAGAGTGCCTGTCCGGTCCGGCGCCTACCTGCACTGCATCCCTTTGCTGAGCGGGTAGTGCCGGGCCTGTCTCTATGTTTAGCAGTTCCGATGCCTAAACATTAGCAGCTGAGTAGGCAAGTGCGTACAAACAGGAATTAGACCCAGAAAGCATACAGAGACTGCATTGCTGAGCTGACTGTGAACCAGGCAGTGTAATACAGTAACAATGTACAAATAAACTCAGACTATACTGTATATTTTATAGTATTTTTGCAGGATGCTGCTTCCAAGCCTGCTGTGCCTTTTTTTTTTTAATTATTATTATTATTATTATTATTATTATTATTTGGACTTATTGGCTCAGTCTGGGTCTAAGGGGCATATTTACCATACTAAAGGTTGATCTTCATAAATTTTTATAGGTTTCAAATAGATTAAAAATGATCTAAATTGATGTGTTTCAGGGGCTAAAATTTACTAACAAATAATTTTTTTTATATTCAGATTTAAATATTAGTAAATGTATGTTTTATCCCTGGAAACTGAACATTGATTTAAATTGCGTATAAATAGATGAAAAGTTTAGTAAATATACCCCAAATGGTCACTTTTGGCTTTTTGGTAATTTTTGGTCAGTTTTGCAAAACCACCCTTGACTAAAGTAGACCAATGGAAAAATGTGCAAAAACTCGACTTTGGAACACTTTAGAACATTGGACATACGGTACAATGTTTTTTTTTTTTTTTACATAGACAAAAATACAATCCACAGATTTACTAATGGTTGGTTTTAAAACCGTCTAAAAACTGATGGAAAAAAACAGTGGCATACCAACCCAAACAATAAACCTGCCTGTGGCAGGCGAGTGTCATCTGTGCAGGCTCTGTTAGGTAAAAATGCAAATAAAGAGTTGATAATTAAAACAAACAAACAAACTGTGCAGGACCCCCACTGCATTCAGAATGGAGTGTAGTGGTGAGAGTCTGTATTTGGTAAGACCAATAAGGAGATAATTGCAATAATCAATGTGGGAGATAATGACAGCATGGATTAGAGTCTTTGAAGTTTCTGGTACAAGATATGGTCATATCTTGGATATGTTTTTTAGATGCATGTAACATGATTTTGATACAGATGGAATGTGGGGAACAAAGGACTGTTTAGAGTCATATATAATACAGAGGTGGCAAGCTTGTGTTGTAGGATTGATTGTGAAGTACTCAACAGTGATAGAGATATCAGGTTGGTAACTACTATTGGTCGGTGGAAATATAGTTAAGTCTGTTTTGGAAATATTAAGTTTGAGGTGGTGAGATGATATCCAAGATGAAATGGCAGAAATATATTCAGTGACACAGATCAATACAGATGGTTACAAATCTGGGGTAGATAGGTAGATTTGAGTATCATCTGCCTACCGATGATACTGAAATACAAAAAAACTGATTAGTTTGCCAAGAGATGTGGTATAAATTAAGAAAAGCAGATGGCCTAAGACTGAGCGTTGCAGTGCTCCAACTGATAGAGGTAGCGAAGAGGAGGTGGGTTCAGAGAAGCGGACACTGAAAGAGCAATTATATAGGTAGAATGAGAACCAAGAAAGGTTGGTGTCCTGAAGACCTAGGGATTGTAGTGTTTGGATGAGAAGAGAGTGGTCAACAGTATCAAAAGCAGCAGAGAGATCTAGAAGAATAAGAAGTGAGAAATGGCCTTTAAACTTTGCTGTGACCAGATCATTCACTAATTTAATCAGTGCTATCTCTGTGGAGTTTTGGAAACAAAAGCCTGACTGAAGTGGGTATAATAAGATGTGTGAGTTAAGAGAGTGTGTTAAGGCCAGTACTCACTGGCCGATGCGGGAGAGATGTGTGCTGAACAAACCACTCAGCACACATCTCTCTCCAGGCCAATCTAGCATCAGCGATAGCGATGCACGGGGCTGCGCATCGCTATCGCTGTAGGCGGTACACACGGAGCGATCAGGTTTAAAATCTAAGCAATCTAGTCAGATTGCTTAGATTTTAAGCAGCGATCGCTCCGTGAGTACCCCCCTTAAGGCGAGTCTAGGCAAGTCTCTCAAGCAGCTTGGAGGGCCATGGGAACTAAGAGAAGGGACAGTAGTTTGACAGAGCGTTTGGGTCAGAATGTTGTTTTTTATCAGAATGGGAGTAATCACTGCATGCTTGAACAGTGTAAAAAAGATACCAGTATAGAGAGATTACAGATTTTAGCTAAGTGTGGACGATCACAGGAGACAGAGCTTTAGTTATTTGTGAGGATATATGATCAATTAGAGAGGTGGGATCAAATGAAGAGAAGGTGCCAGAGGTTTCAGGTAGGGAATTGAATAGGTCACTGGCTGAGGAAGAACATACCATTTTATCTCAGGTCTTATTGGTCTTGTCCTTGAAGTAGAAAGCAAGAACTTGCACTTTAATAGTGGCTGGTGGGTTGGGTGAAGGAGGGAAGGCTGTGAAGGGATTTAAATGTATTAATTAGATGCGTGGGGTTAGAATTTTGAGATGAGAGTTTAGAAATATGTTTGTTTGGAAAATGTCCAGAACATTCCGATAGGATTGCTAGATAGTTTTATACGTGTGGAAGTCGCTTGGGGTACAAGATTTACGCCATTTATGTTCAACTTTACATGAGGGTTTTTGTAGGTGTCTTGTTAATTTAGAGTGCCATGGTTGACATCTAGGTGTGGAGTGTGATGGGTAGCTGGAGCCACTTCATCAAGGGCTATTGCTAGAGTCTGGTTCAGGTGTGATACAACTCACTCAGGAGAAGTGAATGCAGAAATAGATAAGAGCAGTTGTTGCAGAGAGGTGGAAAGTTCTTGAAAAATAATTGCATTAATATTTCTGTGGGTTTCAGGAGGATTGGATGACTTTGGTGACATTGAGTTTAAAGTAATGGAGGAGAACATGCAGGTGATGAGATAATGATCTGAGACAGGGAAAGGAGCGTTAATGAATTCAGAAATTGAGCATAGTCTGGTCAATATTAGATCAAGGCAGCAGCACCCCTGATGAGTAGAGGAGTCAGTCCATTGAGAGAGGCCAAGAGAGGAGGTTAGAGAGAGTAGTTTGGAGGCACGAGCAGCAGATTTCAGACTATCAATAACAATATTGATATCTCCCATGATGATGGTGTCAGAGGATAGGAAGTTAGGGAGCCAGGCAGAAAAATCTTCCAGAAATTGTTTGGGTTGTCCAAGTGGGTGATAAATAGCTTGCAGATAGAAAGGAGTGTAAATACTGATAGAATGTTCTTCAAATTATGTAAATGTGAGTGATGGAACCTGTGGCAGAACTGTGTATGTCAAAGATTGGGATAGTAATATTCCAACCCTTCCTCCTTTACTGCAAACTAAAAATATTACCACTGGATCATCTGGTGCTATTAATTGAAGCTAAAATAGAAATGTCCTTTTGAGTTATAGCGATGGTGATGGTAAGTCCCAAAAGACTCTGTAAAGATACTCAATACACAAGAAATAAAGTCTCCATAGCACATCTCTGCAATAAGCTTTGTTTAGACATATACTTCATATGCAGAAACTCATACCAAATGAGATGGTCTACTAGGCAGGGGTGTAGCGAGGGTGGCTCCGGTGAAGCTCGAGCTCCAGGTGCCGGAAATGTTAGAGGGCTCACTTCTGCCTGCCCCCCTCTCTCGGCCCACTATACCGTGGCTCGCTGTACAGGCAGCCGCAGAGTGGGAGGAGCAGAGGGGGCACACATTGACTCGGACTCAGAGACTAGGTAAGGAACAGGGCAGGCCTGAGGCCACAGAAGGTGACACTGACATGCCAGAGCTCTGCTTGCCCTCTTTATATATCTCACTGTCTGCTTGTAGCTGTGCAGCAGGGTTACTTCTGTCCTGATACACCACTCTATGCCCCCGCTGCTGCAGCACCCCCTTCTGCCCCAGCTGCTGCAGCACCTCACTGTGTCTCGGATGCTGCAGCACCTCTTTCTTCTCCCGGTTGCTTCTCACCTCTTTCTGCCTTGTCTGCTACAGCACTTCTCTCTTCCCTAGCTGTTGCAGCACCTCTCTCTGCCCTGGCTGCTACAGCACCTCTCTCTATATTGATGCTGCAGCACCTCTCTATTGTGTTGTGTAATGCGTATAAGGGGCTCTACTGTGTGGAGTTACATGTAAAAGGGGCTCTACTGTGTAGCATAAAGTATATAAGGGGTACTACAATGTGGTGTAATGTGAATAATGGACACTACTGTGTGGTGTAATGGGAATAATAGACACTACTGTGTGGTGTAATGTGAATAACGGACACTACTGTGTGGTGTAATGAGAATAAAGGACACTACTGTGTGGTGTAATGTGAATAATGGACACTACTGTGTGATGTAATGTGAATAATGGACACTACTGTGTGGTGTAATGGAAATAACAGACACTACTATGTGTGGTAAAATGGGAATAACGGACACTACTGTGCGGTGTAATGTGTATTGGTACTATTCTGTGGCCAAGCCTTTTCCCCCATGAAGCCATGCCCCTATATTTTTGTTGTGCGTCTTCGGCGCGCACTGTTCCTATTTTATACATGGGGTGCCCAAAGGAAACTTTCACCCTGAACTCCACAAGGTCTAGCACCAGCCCTGTAACAAATTTCGGATTTTGTAATATTTTTTTCTTTTCAAATGTAACATGTCCCCAACACAGTACAGTAGGGGGGGGTGCCGAAACATACCCTTGCTCCGGGCACCTTGGCACCTAGCTACACCTCTGGTCGCACTCAAAGGAGAGATCAATTATCATATTCTTTCCAGATCCCACTTCACGTAACTCTGCTCTCTGCTCAAAGGACCTTAAACCTCCAACTGAATAGAAAACAGGACAAAGACTTCAATAGTGGGACACTGTATTTAATAACAATCAGAAACAAACAAATACAAACAGTGGATAAAAATGGACTCTCGACGATTCATTTGTCTACAAGTAAAAGGTAGACATAAAATACATAAATATGACAGATGAGGTTTTAAGGTCCTTGAAGCAGGTGTCAGAGTTATGTGAAGTGGTATCTGGACAGAATATGATCATTGCCCTCTCCTTTGAATGTGGCTTGTTTACATTTCTGCATATGAAGTATTTTTGTAAACAAAGTTCATCACAGAGTTATGCTATGGAGACTTTGTTTCCTATGTTTTGAGCATCTTTACAGAGCCTTTTTGGACTTACCATCAGCACCACCATAGAAAGAACATTTCCATGTTAACTTAGATTAATAGCACTAGATAATCCTCTAACAGTGTAATATTTTTGGTTTGTGTTATTGGTAAAGTGTGGGTGACTTGTTATACAGTACCTATGAGTCTACAGGTGGCTACACAGGTGCATATAACTTTTCTATCACCTATTTCTTCCATCTCCTTTACTGTTACCAGGCATGGAGGTGAGCAAATCAAAGAAAACCAAAAGAAAGGATAGCAGCGCTAATGGTGTTGCATAAAAATTCTTAATGAAAAGGATTGAGTGAAAAAATCATTAGTTTAATAAAACATGAAATTAGGCCTCAATAAAACACTGGATCTAAGATCCATGTAAAGCAAGTTAAAACATGACAATTGATAGGTTAGCATGTGTGGGTCGATAAATTGTAGCTGCCTATCATAATACCATCCGTTCCTATTAATACAACTGGGTTGAAGGGCAGAGGGGGACAGACTAACAGTGTAGTCACACCAGTACACGTTACCCAACGTCCGCTAGAGGAGTAGTCCCTTAAGAGAGTCTCTGTTGTTGTATCTCATAAACCAGCCAGGTTCGGGATCCTCAATTAGTGCGGTGTCCTCTTCATAGAGATGGGGGTGAAGGTGTCTTAAGAAGGTTGGATGAGTGTCCCGTATTTCCCTCTGAAGTTGGCAAAATCAGTTGGCAAAGTCCAGTTGTTGGTCCGGATGGATAAGGACGGCAGCAAATATCACACTTAGTGACCCAAGTAGCCTCCTCCTGACGCGTTTCACTGCAAGCAGTGCAGCTTTATCAAAGGAGGTGAGCAAATCAATCTAAAACAAATGGTGAGAGGGAAATATACCACCACAGATTCACACAAAAGAGAAAAACTAACAAAAATCTGTCTTAAAGCTGCTTAAAAAAATAATTACACATTACCTAAGTTATGCAGTTATGTTATTCAAAACTGTGCTTATTGAGACAAATGCATTAGTGTCTGCTGGGAGCAGTAGTTCCACATTACCTGTAGATGAGAAGAAGAATATAAGGTTGCATATGGCTGATAAGAAGTCCAAGCTAAGGACCTAGGGCCTATTTCAGACCTGATCGCAGCAGCAAATTTATTAGCTAATGGGTAAAACCATGTGCACTGCGGGGGGGCAGATATAGCATGTGCAGAGACTGAGAGAGTTAGATTTGGGTGGGGTGTGTTGATGTGTTCAAACTGAAATCTAAATTGCAGTGTAAAAAAAAAAACAGCCAGTATTTACCCTGTACTGAAACAATATAACTCAACCAAATCTTAAGGCCCATACACACTGGGCGATTTTGAGCTCAAAGTAGCTCACTTTTGGCATTTTGAGCTACTTTGAGCTCAGAATCTTGTAGTGTTTATGGGCGGGCAATGAGCGGTGAGCGCTGATGCATGCTCCCGCGTCATCCCTGGCCACTGCAGTCCATCGGCTTATTTGACAAGCCGAGTGAGCCGGTTTCACAGTCTCCTACTGTAGAAAGTGGTTCACCCCTGTGAACATCAGTCGGCCGGGGTGAAAATCGCTCAGTGTGTATGCACTGAGCGATTTTCCACCCAGCGATGTTCACATCATCACTCTGCATACACGCTGGGCAAATGTTGTATCTGCCCAACCTGCAGTGCACATGGTTTTGCCCATTAGCTAACAAATTTGCTGCTGTGATCAGGTCTAAATTAGGCCCCTTATTCAGTAAGGATTGCAATTTCTGCTAAAAAGCAGTTGCTGCAATCAAATAGTTGCCGCCCAGAAATAGAGAAAAAAACACCAATTGCATCGCAATATGTGGTCTGATCGCAAAACCATACGCATTTACCGGAACATAAACACACAGAAAAAGAAGTCGTTTTCTGGGTGCACAGGAACCTCACAATTAACTAGTTGATAGATAAAATATATCTTTTATTATCACCGTTTAAAATTGTTCTGCCATAATGAAATATATTAAAAACAAGCAAAGTAAATTAAAAAGTTAAAGAAAATCTGATTTTAAAATAAGATAGTATCTTTTATAGAGAGACTGCTCATTTCTATTTTGAAGATATCTCTTCCAATAGAGGCATTACAGCCCCTGCTGCTAATGAGACTTTGTATTTATGAGATCCTGTAAATTTCCCAGTTAAATTCTGCCAGGAAATCACAATTTCTATTTATAAAGTATTCTAGAGGTCACATTTAAATACAGTGTTACTCTTTATATGTTACAATAAACTTTATTCTCAAGTGCATGTGTGGTTTCTTTTATTGCTAGTGGTCTCATATTAAGTGGACATAATGGATACATGTCTTCCTGTTGTAGTTGCAGGTGCACAAAAACTGTTATTATATTACTGTTATCATGTTGTGTAAATATACTGTATTGCTATGAATCACAGTGCTAGTATCCTGAGGGTCCACCTGTGACACTACACCTAGTGATTTTATTCAGCCAATTTCACTTTTTCACAGTATGATGGATGGATGTACAGCAAACATGTACATCTACTGATATATATGCATGAATAGCATGCTAGTTTGATGTAATTATGTCCCACTAACTGTGAGTACAACGTCCCTGCACTAATAATTTGGTAACTTATCATTTGCTATTGAACTTATTATACATTTGTCTTTTTACTATAGCTGTAGGTGTTAATTAGTGCAGTATATACAGTAATTTTACAGAAGCTGGTAGCCTGTTTCGCCGCATCTGTACTGTGGCCATGAACCTCACTTTCCTGTGAGCCGGACCATGTGCAGCCATTCCAGGTTAGACCACTATATGTGGCTGGCTGTTTCCCAGGTGCTCTCACCGCCACAGCCCTCTGTCAGCAATATATCAACTGGAATAATGTGTTATATCATTAGAAAATAATAGCACTTTTGATAGTAACATAGCAGCAGTTTAGTAGCACATAAGTCTCTGAAACGCCTACATACGTTTCACAAGAGGCTGCCTTGTCAGGGCATCAATTCAAATGTCACTGTTAACGGGTTTTTAATACCTCTCCCTCCAATTCTATTGGTTATCTTGTCTTTTCAAATAGAGTCGTCATTTAACATGGTAAATGGATTCTGTCTAAAAGAAATGATTTATTCAACACTAAGATGGACTGGTTTTTAACGGACTTTAATGTAGATAAATATATGGATTGAGATTTGAGATCATTACATAAAATAGTACACATACATGATTTCATTTTTTGGTTCATATAAATTCAATAGTTTTGTATTCTGTATACTTTTACAGTAGCAGATTTTTATAGAACATTGGTGGGTCTGGTTCTAAATCACAGATGGAATTCTCCTTTTATATCCATTCACATCATCCTCTTATTGTTCTCTTATTCAAATCCTTGTTTTTGATATTTCAAGATGTTTAAGAGGGAGTTATACATAATTAAATGTTACCAAATTTTATGCACAATAAAAGTGTATTAACGTAAAGTGTTATCAGATTCACTACATATGTGTTATGTAAAATGTGTTATATGAGTGTGTTATATGAAAAATACTCGTGATAAATTATCATCTGTATTACAGTGATTAATGTAATAAATAGTGTTTTATTTGGGACATTTTCCAGCATGATATGTTTTTTTTATTTTCATAAGTGCTCCTGTAAAACCTCATATCCTATTATAATATAAAATTAACCCTTGAAGTTGTTCCAACCACTCAGTGACAAACTATTAGTGCTCCCCTATCCCTTAATTGTGCATCAATCTCCCATCCTTGTTACTTGTGATACATAAGTAATGGGATACTGGACCTCCTCTTGTCTGACGAAAACATCTGATATATCAAGGGCCTTCCATGACTATTATTGTAATCTATACTCTGCTAGACCGTCGACCCCAGAATCCCTAGATGGCATCATTAGAGAGGCCAATTTGCCATGTTTAGACCAGGACCAAATAGACCTTTTAGACTCTGAAGTTACGGAAGAGGAAATAAGGTCGGCAATCTCTTCCCTGCATACTTGTAAAGCCCCGGGGCCGGACGGCTTCTCGGGGGAATATTTTAAGATCCTGTCTATTGACATTGTACCAACCTTACTAGAACTTTATCATACTATACATAAAAAATGCCCATCCTATCCCTCCTTTAATGCTGCATTTACTACCCTAATTCCAAAGCCGGACCATGACCCTACACTGTTGAGCTCCTATCGTCCCATTACTCTGCTAAACGTGGACTTTAAAATTCTGTCCAAAATTATGTCTTCTCGATTACAATCAGTCTCTTCCTCTCTTTGCTCAACCCACCAACTAGGTTTTACCTGGAGCAGACAATTGGTTAAGGGTATTCGCTCAGCCATCGCATCTATAATTGCTTCTAACAATAACCCCACTGTTTCCAACATGCTTTTGAGCCTTAACGCTCAAAAAGCTTTTGATACGGTGTCCTGGCCCTTTTTATTTAAAGTATTATCGACTCGAAACTTCAGCCCCGACTTCATCAATCTTATAAAATTCTTCTATAGTTCCCCCACTACTGTCCTTTTAATCAACGGCACAAGAAGTGATCCTATTATTATGTCCAGAGGCACCCGCCAAGGTTGCCCCTTATCCCCCATACTTTTAAATTTATCTCTTGACCCCTTACTTCGTTTAATTGATTCCTGGCCTACCTTACGAGGTATATCTGTTGGTACGGTGGAAGTGAAACTTACTGCATTTGCGGATGATGTTTTAATATACATATCCAATCCCAAACACTCCCTTAAACCGTTGCTGGAACTACTTGATAGGGTGGGATATCTGTCTGGCTTTTCTATAAATTTTGAAAAATCTAGTGCACTTTATTTAAAACATGGATTTTATAGACCCTTATGGGAGGCGCAATTACCTCTGAACTGGTCAAAAAAGAAACTCCCGTATTTGGGTGTTCTCCCCAAAAATATTGCGAATCTCTATGACATTAATATCAAGAAAACGCTTTCTAAACTTATGAGGGATCTTGGGGAGATAGCCCATTTACAACTTTCCTTCTTAAGTAGGACAAATATAATCAAAATGATATATTTTCCGAAACGCCTTTATCCATTGCAAGTTCTCCCTCTTTTGCTTTCTAGACAAGATCTCTTACAGATTACATCAGCCTTTAGAAAATTTATTTGGAATAATAAACGTGCGAGAATTGGTCTATTTAAATTATGTCAGTCTAAAACTAATGGGGGAGTTAACTTTCAAGACATTTTGACATATAGCTATGTTACCCACATCCGATACATCAAGGACTGGTTGTCTTGTACTCAAACTTACACTGACTCTCTTCTTGAACAAAATTTCATTCCTCATATATCCCTGACAGCCTTTTTACACTTAAATGATGCGGAGATCCCTACGGACTTAATCAATAATCCCCTCTTAATGACCACAAGGAAAGTTTGGCTGTCCATGAGACATAAATATAAATTGCACAAACACCTTTCTATCCACTTGCCCTTCTTACAGAATCCGGGTTTTCAAAATGGTGAGGCAGCCTTTCCCTTTACTGGATGGAAATCACTAGGACTTTGCAGTATAGGACAGCTAATCAATTTTGACTCCCATAAACCCTTATCCTATGTGGAGGCCCTTTCTAAATACCCATATATTGGCCCCCAGAACTTTGCTTTCTTCCAAGCCCAACATTATGTTAGTACGGTTTCTAGACTATTGCCCGCGACTGATTGGGATAACCATTTGGATCACATGCTATTAAGACCGGAACAATCCAAAGGTGCTATTTCCTTTTACTATAAACAACTTCATACTATAATAGTACATTCAACATTTAAAACTGGGATAGCCCAATGGTTAGAACAGTTTCCTAACTTGGATGTTGATGGGTTACTACGCATGCTGCATCTCTCAATGGCTATGTTCCCCGAGGCTAAGTACACTGAAATGTATCTTAATATATTTCATAGATCTTATATTTCTCCTCATAGAGGATTTTTAATAGGCCTTCTAGATGACCCTTCTTGTCCTAAATGCGGTCACCTAACGGCAGACCTCTACCATTGCCTATGGGCTTGCCCACTTTTAAGAAGGTTCTGGTTAACAATGTGGCGCTTTGCCTCCCAACATTTAGTAAACTACGTCCCCTTCACACCGGAATGGGCGTTATTTGGTATGATACCTCCTGGCACTAGAGCTCCCAAGGCCGTTCAAAAATTACTCTTAGCGATCTCATCAACGGCTAGAAAAGCTCGATTGCACATGTGGATCAACAGTTCTGCTCCAACTCTAGAAATGTTTAAGGACACATTATTTTTTCTTTGCCATATGGATTGGCTGGAGGCCTCTCTTCAAAAAGAGTCTCGTACTGAATCCTTTTTCGCAACATGGGAAAGTTTTATTGAAACGCTACCCACTCATACTAGAGAGGCCATTAGCCGATGCTTTCGCAACACACTCTGGTATGAAACCAGGATTTTTCTTAGAGACCCACCCATCACCCTTGATAACGCTGACTCATGGGCATAGCATGTTCCCATCTCTCCGATGGTCGAGGATTACCTTGTGAATGTTATTTGTTATCCCACAATGCTGTGCGAATTACCTTTTTTTTATAACCTTCCCTACACTTTGCACTATGTTGTATATAAATTGTACCATGTCTTCTTTGTTATTTTTCACAATGATCCTATGAATATTGTCAATTTCTCTATGGAAATGCTTCAATAAAGAAAGAAATGTTAAAAAAAAAGTAATGTGATACTTTCACATCACATAGTGTGTACACCCAGTGTAACCATCCAGTGATATTCAATAATTACTTCCCCATCATATACAGGTTGAGTATCCCTTATCCAAAATGCTTGGGACCAGAGGTATTTTGGATGTCGGATTTTTCCGTATTTTGGAATAATTGCATACCATAATGAGATATCATGGTGATGGGACCTAAATCTAAGCACAGAATACATTTATGTTTTATATACACCTTATAAACACAGCCTGAAGGTAATTTTAGCCAATATTTTTTTACAACTTTGTGCATTAAACAAAGTGTGTGTACATTCACACAACTCATTTATGTTTCATATACACCTTATACACACAGCCTGAAGGTCATTTAATACAATATTTTTAATAACTTTGTGTAATAAACAAAGTTTGTGTACATTGAACCATCAAAAAACAAAGGTTTCATTATTTCACTCTCACTCAAAAAAGTCCTTATTTCGGAATATTCCGTATTTTGGAATATTTGGATATGGGATACTTAACCTGTAGTTATATATTAATCTCCCATTCATATTTGAATCATTTAAACGGAAGCCTCTTCCTCCTGTGATCTTAATTTTCAAGGATCTACTTTTTCTTGATAACATTCCAGACTCTTTCACATATACCTAGATTTCAAGGTAAGTATATAACAATTGTGTAAATTTCAAGGTAAGTATATAATGATTGTGTAGGTCAAAATGGTCTCAATAATTATATAAATAATTTCAACTAGAAAAAAAATTGAGTGTAAGGTAAGCCTGCTAAGCTTTTATACCATGATTCTCATTCCATAGTGTTTGACCAGATTTTTTTAGCACCAATTGTCTTTATTATAAGGTCAAAAATAAAAAGTTAACTCTAGGGTCCTTAATTAAGGTACTGAGTACTGTATATCCGAGGAGCTCGTAGAAAAAGTTAATACTGTATTCTTATAGGATTTTACTATTCCCTGTATCTTATAGTTTCCTCTCCTGATATTCCATCTATCATAGTTCATATATATATATATATACAGGTAGAGTATCCCATATCCAAATATTCCGAAATATGGAATATTCCGAAATACGGACTTTTTTGAGTGAGTGTGAGATAGTGAAACCTTTGTTTTTTGATGGCTCAATGTACACAAACTTTGTTTAATACACAAAGTTATTAAAAATATTGTATTAAAGGACCCTCAGGCTGTGTGTATAAGGTGTATATGAAACATAAATTAATTGTGTGAATGTAGACACACTTTGTTTAATGCACAAAGTTATAAAAAATATTGGCTAAAATTACCTTCAGGCTGTGTGTATAAGGTGTGTATGTAACATAAATGCATTATGTGCTTAGATTTAGGTCCCATCACCATGATATATCATTATGGTATGCAATTATTCCAAAATACGGAAAAATACGATATCCAAAATACCTCTGGTCCCAAGCATTTTGGATAAGGGATACTCAACCTGTATATATATATATGTTGACTAGGATTTTTTCTTCTGTACGATGGAAGGTTTTACCTCCAGGTCTCCGAATGTGCAATGGGGTCCAATGTGGCCCCATGATACACCAATGTGAACATGTTCTGTGTTGAGAATGATATTTTCTTTAGTAGACCTGAAATACTGTAGCTAGGAATATCAGTTTTCATGCACATTAAATAGATAATTTGTTTTTAATATGGACAGGGACAGAACAACAATTCAAATCATTTATGGATGAGCACAATAGTTCCATAGGTCCTGTGAAATTCACTTTTGCCATTGATCCTGAGAGGGTTAGTTTCCTGGATGTGCAGGTACATGTACATAATGGTCATATTACAACAGACCTTTATAATAAACCTACTGAACATAACACAATCCTGCACTCAGGAAGTTTTTATCCAAAACCTCTAAAATATGGCCTACCATACTCACAATTCATTTGGGTCATGCGTATATGTAGTGATAGAGATTTGGTTAGTGAGAATATTGACCAAATGATCTCTAAATTTCTGTGTAGGGGATACAAATAGGAATTATTAATTAAGGCCAAAAATGAGAGATTAGCGGGTTTGAAAACCCATCCCCCCACCCAGAACTTCACGTTCTGAACCAGAATCCGAGTACGGCTCGGGTATTCCCACCAGACTCAGATCCCAGAACAATGCAGAACGTCATCATCCTGTTGTCGGATTCTCGCTGGTTTTGGATTCCATATAAGGAGTCACGCATTGCCACCATTTTCACTCTAGACTTGGAGAGTGAGGGAGACAGACCTCTGTCTCTCTCTTTGGTGGGGTCAGTGTGCTCTATAGGGGTGCTGTTTCTGTCACTGTGGTGTCCCTGTGCTGTTAGGGGTGATTTCCTGGCTGACATTGGTGTTTCATGTGCTGTTAGGGGTGCTGCTGCTGTACATGGGTGTTGCTGTCCTGGCTGTCACTGTGTTGTACAGGGGGCAAGGACACTGTCCTCCTGTATGCTGTAAAAATACAGGGGTGCTGCTGTTAAAATAAATGTACACTGCCCCTATCTTGTAGATATATGTTCCTCCAGCGCACTGAGTACTTAATGTTCTAGCAAGCTGCTGCAGCTAAGGTGACCAACCTTATATAACGAGTTCATGCAGCGCTAAGCTAATGGAGTGTTGTGTAATTACTCAATATTCTATTGATATCAATCTTGTTTATGAAAAAGGTGCATATACAATGTGAGTGATAACAGGTTTTACTTGGTACACATGATACAACAATCAATAGGTATTGGAATTAAAATTAGGATACAATGCATTCAACGTTTAGGACATGTAAATAAAACATCTATATCTCCACTAGGTTGTAAATCACAACGATGTATGGTATATTTGAGCAATTAAATTAACTTATGGATCAACATAAATCAATAGATTAATCTTCCTGCACGATGCTCCCTGTGAGGGAGTATAACTCCAGTAAAGTTAGCTGTGAACCAGCTTGAAAGAAAAACCCTTGCGCTGTGAAACAGCTGTTTTAATATATAAATATTCAGATTGCAAGTCAACTTTATGCATGTAGAGTCTTTACGGTACCAGAGTGCGGCGTCCCGCTGCTCTGTTAGTGATATGAATTGTGCTAGAGGATTTGGTTAGGTCGCTGGTGGCGGTGTTGCCCCGGGGTTTGGACACTAGTGAGTGCTGGGTGGGTTAGGAGGAATGGGAGCTCCGGACTGATCCTTCCCTTCTTGTGTCAGCCCTCAAGTGCCTGTCAGTTTACAGACACAGCACCGAAAGCCGATCACTGTGGGGAGTGGATACTGTCTATGACGGAGACTCGCTGGCTTAGGCTTGGCTAAGCTGTACGCCGCATATCTCTCTTCATGGATAGAGACTCTCCTTGATTCCTTCCCCCTCACCGTGCACTTGTAGCCCCACCGGCTTACCTTCTTCCTTCTCGTCTGTCCCATCCGACCGTCTCCGTTGCCACTGCTTACTTCTGGGTGCAGCGAGTCACGTGACTGCTGCTGAGTCCGTGCTGTCAGTGCTTTGTCCTGGCTCGCTGCTGGTGATGTGCTATAACAATCTTCTAGGAACTCAGTGTCCCTGCCCCTATCTTGTATGCTGTAAAAATACAGGGGTGCTGCTGTGAAAATAAATGTACACTGGTCCTGTATGCTGTAATAATACAGGGGTGCTGCTGTTAAAATAAAAGTACACTGGTCCTGTATGCTGTATAAATACAGGGGTGCTGCTGTTAAAATAAATGTACTGTACACTGGCCCTGTCTTGTATGCTGTAAAAATAAAAGTACACCATCAAACTCTGCCATACATGCCACCAACTCCCCTATTTCACTCGAAGAGTTTCATTTGGCCCTGAAGACTCAAAAACAATCTAAGGCACCAGGCCCTGTTGGTTTCCCTATGTCCTATTACAAGTCTTTCTCGGGTTTACTGGCTCCCCATTTGGTTGCCGTTTTTAACAAAGTGATGAAAGGTGAACGATTTTATGCAGATTCCATAAAATCAGCAATCATTGTGCTCCCTAAACCCAGAAAAGACCCCACACGTTGCACGAGTTAAAGACCCATTTCACTCATCAATGCAGACATAAAGCTACTTGCGAAAATATTGGCTATCAGGCTCAATTTATACCTGACACAACTTATTGACGCAGATAAAGTAGGATTTGTCCCTACAAGACCGGCCCTTGACAATACTAAGCGTACGATCAATTTAATCTCACACATCAACAAACATAGGACTCCAGGCAGTTCTGTTATCATTAGACGCTGAAAAGGCCTTGGACCACCTGTCCTGGCCTTTTATATTCCAAACGTTGAGATCCTATGGCCTATGCGGTGGCTTTATGTCTGCATTGCATGCTATGTATCATAACCCTGCGGTAATAGTCTCCACTAATGGGCTCTCATCTCCTTCGTTTGGCTTGGGAAATGGCACCAGACAGGGTTGCCCCCTATCTCTTAGCCTCTACCACCTCTGATGGGAGGCTATTCCACTTGTCCACTACCCTTTCTGTGAAATAATTTTTCCGCAAATTTCCCCTGAACCTCCCCCCCTCCAGTCTCAGTGCATGTCCTCGTGTCCTATTGCTTCTCTTCATTTGGAGAATGTTTCCCTCCTGGACTTTGTTAAAACCCTTCATATATTTGAAAGTTTCTATCATGTCCCCCCTTTCTCTTGGAGCAGAGAAGAGAAAGGGGGGACATGATAGAAACTTTCAAATATATGAAGGGTTTTAACAAAGTCCAGGAGGGAAACATTCTCCAAATGAAGAGAAGCAATAGGACACGAGGACATGCACTGAGACTGGAGGGGGGGAGGTTCAGGGGAAATTTGCGGAAAAATTATTTCACAGAAAGGGTAGTGGACAAGTGGAATAGCCTCCCATCAGAGGTGGTAGAGGCTAAGACAGTAGAGCAATTTAAACATGCATGGGATAGACATAAGGATATCCTTACAAAGAAATAAGGAACAAATAAGGTTAGTGATAAAAAAAAAAAATAATATATAAAAAAATAAAAAAGGGGCAGACTAGATGGGCCAAGTGGTTCTTATCTGCCGACAAATTCTATGTTTCTATGTTTCTATGTTTCTATCTCCCCTGCTGTACGCATTCAATATTGAACCCCTTGCGGCTCATATTAGGCAGAATTCTGATATTAAAGGGATTTCAGTTCAGGGTTCCCAATACAAAATCTCACTTTTTGTGGACGATGTCCTACTTTCTTTAACGTCCCATTGACATCTCACCCTAATTTACATGCAGAACTTTCATTATATGGTACTGTATCAGGACATAAGGTGAATAGCACTAAATACGAAGCATTGGCATTTCACCTTCCCCACACCTCGGTACAGCTATTGGAGCAGAATTTTGATTATGTCTGGAGGCCTAAATCCATTAAGTATCTTGGAATCCAAATCACAAAACACTATGACCAGTTATTTAAGGCCAATTATATCCCTCTCTTGCACAACATTAAATAGGATGTAGCTAAATGGACTCCCCTGAGCATTTCTTGGACAGGTAAAATAAACTCAATTAAATGACTATTCTTCAAAGATTGCTCTATCTATTTCAAACCATTCCTATAGTTGTTCTCCGCTCATATCTTCGCACCATACAATCCTTGTGCAGCCAATTTATCTGGAGTAATAAAACACCTAGACACAGCAGGAAATGTCTCTCTAAATCCTCGATTAATGGTGGCTTAGGTCTGCCTATATTTGAATGGTACTTCCAAGCTACACAACTGAGCCACATAGGGGGTCATTCTGCCCCTTTCGCACGCAGCGGTTTGTCGCTGCGGTGCGAATGGGTCCGGAATGCGCATGCGCGGCGGCCGCACTGCACGTGCGCGACTTTGTCCGGCGACAGGGGTCGCCAGGTTACGTCCAGGAGAACGAAGAAAGCGGTCGCAGAGCCGACTGCAAGAAGACTGACAGAAAGAAGGTGTACCTGGACGACACCAGACCGTTGGAGACCGTTTTCGGGGAGTGGAGAAGAAAACGCAGGCGTGTCCAGGAGAATGGAGGGTGGATGTCTGACGTCAAAGCCGGCCCCAGCATCGCTGAGATCGTCGCACAGGGTAAGTATGTCCAGGGCTGGTCTTGTTTTACTTGAAATTTTTTTAGCTTTGCAGGGCTGCACAAGCGATCGCAGCCCTGCTAAGCTAAACTACACTCCCCCATAGGCGTGGACTAGTTGATCGCAGCAGCAGCAAAAAGTTGCTGGCTGCGATCAACTCGGAATGACCACCATAGTGGCTTGGCACACTCAAGAGGGGTGCAAGAAGTGGGTATCTCTGGAAAATAATTTGTTTAATTATCACCAGGTTAGCGCACTCCCATGGTTACTTCCACATATGAGACCAGCATCGGTC
Organism: Pseudophryne corroboree; assembly: GCF_028390025.1. NCBI lineage: Eukaryota > Metazoa > Chordata > Amphibia > Anura > Myobatrachidae > Pseudophryne > Pseudophryne corroboree. The sequence continues at coordinate 208,238,238 of NC_086444.1, forward strand.
AGTGCCACGCCTTGTGTTCATTCTGTACTGAAAACTTGGGATAGTCTGAATAGGAATCTCCAGTTAGCACCCTACCCTTCTCCTTTGATAACTCTTTGGCACCACCCAGACTTCCCCTTGGGCTTTATGGCTTCCTATATGTGCCCATGGGTCACAGTGGGTATAACCAGGCTTATACACATCTCGGGGGACTTTGCCCCACAACATTTTTCAGCCCTATGTGAGAAATATGGTGTAGAGCACACTAGACTCTTTGACTATATGCAGATTACCAGTTTTGTACGTTCCTTAAGTAAGCCTGGCAAACTCAGACCTCCAACTCCTCTTGAACGGTTGTGTTTTTATACCCCTAGCCGTAGATGGCCTCATATAAATTTTGTACTCTCTCCTGGCTGGCTCCCCCTTCCCCCCCACTCCAAAGAGCCATTTGAACTAGACTAGGAACTAGACTAGGAACGTGACTTGGTTATGACTATGGAGGAAGAGGATTGGTCAGAAATCAGAGAGTTGACTGCTAAGGCCTCTATATTAAGGAAAACGCCTATAAGGTTTACTCAAGGTGGTACATGGTTCCTGTAGGAATACATAGTATCTTTCCCTTAACTTCTGATTTATGTATGAAGACACTGTGGTTCCAAGGGCTCATTTTTACACATGTGGTAGGACTGCCCAGGGATTGGCCCTTATTGGAATGATATTTTTTTCCTCTTGGGTTAAATCTTTAATTTTATATACCTAAAATTCCACTTCATACTTTGCTTTACAAGCCACTGGAATGACTTTCCAGACCAGGGAGCAAATTATGCAACCATATATTTAACTCAACCAAATTACTGATAGCAGGTAACTGTAAACAGCCCGCTGCCCCATCCTTACAAGCGGTGATTAATAAAATTTGGTTCGTACCCTCAATGGAATATATTACAGCCCTACTCCACGACTCGGTAGATACATTTTCTGTGGTTTGGAGCCCTTGGTACCAACATTTTCAGAGACGATTGCCTTGCACCTTACAGGCTCACTCACTACCTTCCCTGCTGGTTCAGCCTTACCACTTTTCATTACAGATGGAATGTACACATCTCAATCATTTTATATCCATCTCTACTTGGTAACCTTTCCCCCTTCCTCCTCCCCCCCCCCACATTTATATGTGGTCTTTGTATTGTTGTTATTTGTTCCGCACATTTACAAAATAGTATAAAATGTAAGTGTACTTTACTGCTGTTTTATATTTAGACATATAGTATGTCATGCAACATTTATTGGACTACCCCCTGGTCCATTGTATTTTTGGATGTAACTATTGTTGTATTGTACTGCTTTCCACTTTTCAAAATAAAGGGGATTAAAAAATAAAAGTACATTGGTCCTGTATGCTGTAAAAATATGGGGGGGGGGTACTTTTAAAATAAAAGTGCACTGGCCCTGTATGCTGTAATATACAGGTGTACTGCTGTTAAAATAAAAGTGCACTGGTCCTGTATGCTGTAAAAATACAGGGGTGCTGCTGTTAAAATAATAGTACACTGGCCCTGTATGCTGTAATATACAGGATTGCTGCTGTTAAAATAAAAGTGTACTGGTCCTGTATGCTGTAAAAATACAGGGGTGCTGCTGTTAAAATAATAGTACACTGGCCCTGTATTCTGTAAAATACAGGGGTGCAGTGAAAATAAATGTACACTGGCCTTGTCTTGTATGCTGTAAAATTTCAGGAGTGTTGTGAAAATACAGGGGTGCTGGCACTGTCCTTCATTGTGATGTTGAGGCCTGACCTTCACAACACTGTATGGGAAGAGGAGGCTCTTACCACCAATTGCACGCATTCTTCAAGTGCTGGGAGGAGCACCACCAGTCCAGTTGCTGATATTGAGATTGAGGATGTCACTGTAGAAGTACACCAGGATGAGGAGTATATGGGTGTAGCTGGCACTGTGGAGGAAGTTGATGATGAGAATTCTGATGGAGATGTGGTTTGTTTGAATAAGGCACCAGTGGAGACAGTTGATGGCCAAGGGATGAAAAAGCCCATTGTGATGCCTGGGCAAAATACCAAAAAAGCCACTTCTTCGGTGTGGAATTATTACTCCGGACAACATGTGTTAAGACATCTGCTGGCTTTGTCAATCCATAATAAGTAGGTGTAAGGACGATGACCACCTAGGAACATCCTTATACGTCCCCTGCGGTGCATTCATCATAAGTCATTGTTAAGTTCAGAAACTTTGAGTAATAGCATAAGCAGTTCACTGACACCTAAATGATGTGGTTTGTTTGAATATTATTTCTCTGTGAGGATGAGGATATAAACACTTAAGGGGGGAATCGGAGGATAAGGATGACACTTTGCCACTGTAGAGCCAGTTTGTGCAAGGATAGATTGATTGGTTTGTTTGGGAACCCACTAAAAAAGAAGCAATCATTTCATCCACAGTCATGTGGCAGACCCTGTCGCTGAAATGATTGTGTGCATGTCCTGCTTATACAACATAAGGGTGGGAGGGCCCAAGGACAATACCATCTTGCAGATCTTGTCTTTGCCACATCATTCCAAGAGTGCTGCCCTATATGGGGTGCTGCTCCTCTGCCCTATCAGTCCAGGGGTGCTGCCCCACTGCCGTTTAAGTTCAGGGGTGCTGTTGCCTGTCTGTTATGCTGTGTAATTCTCCAGGGGTGCTGCCCATGCTGTATAAGTCCAGGGGTGCTGCAGTATAATTCCAGGGGTGCTGCTGTACCTGATCCTAGGTTTAAATTAAAGCCTAGAGCAGATATGAAACAAGCTTCAACATCACAGATTTGTGAAAACATAGCCGCAAAGGTGGAAATTGAAATTGCAATTTTGATTAAGGGGTTTATTCAATTGACGTCGAAAGCTGCCGTCTGTCGAAAAGACGTCAGTTTTCAACTTTTTTTTAGGTCGGAAGGGGTTCCAACCTATTCAATATTTTCGACAAGTTGAGAAATTCGACTTGTCGAAAAGCACGTGGATCGGCGGTATAGCTGCCGATCCATGTGCTTGTGTCGAAAACTGACAGGTTTTGGCCCCCTTTTCGACCATCTCAGTCCGACATAAAAAAGTGTCAGACTGAGATGTGGACCCAGAAGAGGAGAGGGGGGAGAGCCGCAGGGAGACGGGGAACAGCTGCGGGCAGCCAGAGGAGATCAGTGCTACAGCACAGTGCTGCAGCAGGATGTCACACAGCCGCGCCGCTCATGGCAGCTTCCACCCAGCTCCAGCAAGCTTGCTGGAGCTGGATGGACACTGCCGTGAGGTCAGGCGGCTGTGTGACATCCTTCTGCAGCGCTACGGTAGCGCTACTGTAGCGCTGATCTCCTCCGTCTGCCGGAGGCTGTCCCCCGCTGGTCTCCCCGTGCCCCCCCCCCCCCTCTCCTCCTCTGGGTTCCTCATCTCAATTCAACTTGAAAAAGTCGAATTGAGATGGGATAGAATGGGGGTTGTCAGATCCATTCCAACAAATGCATGTCGGAATGGATCCGACGCCAATTGAATATACCCCTAAGTGTTTTCCACAGGTAAAAGTGAGATTTTCTGCCAGAGCATTAGAGAGAGGTTCTTCTCAATTATTTCATGTAAAGGACTCACTCAAATGAATGGCTCCAATTAGTCAACCTTAATTTTGATTTATTATTGATGTTCTACATTTTGGGATTATTTATTTACAAGATGCGCATTTGTTGTACAGGGTTCTTTTCCTAAGGGCTGCGTAGGGTTATCACAAGGCCTTGCGGTTTTAGAAGAGCAGAGTTTCAGTGATCTTGCATTGCATCAGCTTTCCATTGCACTGCACACTAGATGGGCCAGAAGCTCCTGTGAGGCAGTAGCAGTTACTGAATAAGGCCCACTAAGGAGTCTCATGGTGGCTTACAGCCAGGAAGATGTCTGGTTTGCCAAGCTGAGGCATGTTGTGGGCACAGAGGTTAGCATTGCTTCCTCCCACAGTCCTACTTATAGTATGAAATGATTTTCGATTGTAGAGTGGTAAGCTCCACTAGGGCAGGGGCTCAATAACAAAAAATTCACTATACAGTCCTGTTTAGTACTGTACCGAACCCACCTGAACTCAAATTGCCCCACCCGGGGCTTCTGTGGGGGCTCAGGAGGGGCTGCTAAAACATCTAAGGTGCTGCTTAATTTAAAAATGAAAATGAAAAAATAAACAAGACACACAGGTATGCTCACATGCGTGTAACTGGGACACACAGGTATGCTCACATGCGTGTAACTGGGAGCTGTGAAAAACAAAAATAAAGCATCTGCCACAAAATATGTAAATAAAAATGCAATTTAAAAAAATGGAAAAAAAGAAACCCACAAGATTTTTGCAAAATAAGTCTCTAGACTCAGTGGAGGAGAAAATATCCATCCTTGATCCTGTGGTATACACCAGTTTATTTGCATCCCAGCATTAAATCTAAGATTATTCTAATCCCTGAAAATGGAGAAGGGGGTTCAAATTTGGAGGCTTTGGCCCCTAGTTTTTCAGTTTGTGCAGTAATTTGGTAATTATATATTTGCTTGGTTGAAGCCTGTGTGTTGTTCCTGATTGCGTGTGCCTCTAATTCTGAATCACCTTCTTGGCATTGTCCTCTTCCTCTTGCCTCTTCTCATAATGTGAAAAGTCATCAAAGAAGTAGATGGTATGTTTGTAGCTAGCTATGATTCGGAGAACTTGGTGAGCTTTTTCCAGTGGAACCACCTGTTGCTGAAATGATGGGTTTATTAAACTGTGCATGTCCTGTTTAAAAAACATGAGTGTGGGTGGGAGGCCCCAAGACAATTCCATCTTGCACCTCTTTTTTTCTTTGCATTATGTGCTCTTTGGGGCCTAGTTTTTAAAACTGCCATCCTGTCTGCCACTGCAGTGCCACTCCTAGATGTGTCAGGTGTTTGTGCCGTCCACTTGTGTCGGTTATCTCAGTCATCCAACGACCTCGGTGCAACTTTTTGGCCTAAAAACCATTTTGTGAGGTGTTCAGAATAGACTGGAAATGAAAGTTATTGAGGATAATACTGTAGGATCAAAATTACCCCCAAATTCTGTGATTTTAGCTATTTTTATGTTTTTTTCAAAAAACATCCATATCCAAAACCCAAATCCAAAAGGGTGGTTATGGCAAAGCCAATCCAGATCCAAAACACGAGCAGAGATCCAAATCCAAAACCAAAACACAAAACCCAAAAAATTTCCGCCGCACATCTCTGCTAAAAATAGAGCTATGAATAAAACTAGGGAAGATCTGTTGTGCCTAGAGTCAAGAAACAGAAAAAACAATGTATGCCCGGGGTTAACCATTTCAGCACTAGTAGTGATAACATCAGACATGCAAACAGGATTTTATGGCCCATAGTTAGGTAGGATAAGGATTTGAGCTTAAATGATATTAATATCATGCCTTCTTACACTCGTGGAAAGGACATACGAGATTTGGTTGTTAAAACAGATATTACCGATCTAGGTAAAAAAAACTCCCTGACCATTTTCTAAGAAAAATGGGTGCTTCAAAAGTCTAAATTGTACCACATGCAGGAATATGATAGCAGGTGACAGTTTCTCTCACCCACATAGTGGAAAGAAATACTTCATTAGACATAAAGTAACGTTACCAAGTATATCATTTCTATGATTACATGCCCATGTGCAAGAGTTACATGGGCAAAACAGATCGCACTTTAATGGAGAGAATGGCAGCACATCGACATGCAATTAGATCCACATTGGAAACGGGCCAAAGTGATCAGCCTGTGGCCAGAGACTTTGCTCAAGCTGGCCACAGTCTGGCAATGTTAAGGTATAGAATTATACCCTGGAACCGGAGAGGGGAAGACTCCTCATTGAAACTGTTGAAAGCAGAATCCAGGTGGATATATAGATTAGGGACTTTGTCCCCTTGTGGTCTTAATGAATATTTGGGACTTCATTGTTTTCTTTAAGTGTCATTTATATGTATTTGTAGATATGAATTGAATTGTGTAACAGTGTGACAATGTATTGTGCCTAATAAGGTATTTTCTGCCTATAACAAACAGTCACATTGTATTATGATAATTTGTATCTATTTTATGTATCTAAAATGTATCACTTCCTCGCTATCCTCAGTCAGTTGAATATTTTTCTAATGCCGGTGCTTGTATTTGTACATTAATTGTTTTTAGCCGGTTGCTGTGGGAACGGGCGGCGGGGCATGTCGTCATTAGTGGGCAATGTGCTCCAGCTTCCGGACCCAGCCAGTACATGTGGGGTGGTGATGGACTTTAAATGGTGAGTGTTTTGTATTATTTTTTTATCCTAATGATGATGGATTAAAGAACATCGAAACTTTGATCATATCCCTGCTGTTACTGGCTTTTATTACCAGTGTGCCACTGCTACATCCCAGTTATATTTGGGCTCTGTGCATGGGAGCACCTACAGAGGGCACTGGGAATCTTACACAAATCATTACTGGTTACGCTGCCTATTGGGACAAATATATATATATATATATATATATATATATATATTAGAGATGAGCGGGTTCGGTTCCTCTGAATCCGAACCCGCCCGAACTTCAGGTTTTTTACACGGGTCCGAGCAGGCTCGGATCTTCCCGCCTTGCTCGGCTAACCCGAGCGCGCCCGAACGTCATCATCACGCTGTCGGATTCTCGCGAGGCTCGGATTCTATCGCGAGACTCGGATTCTATATAAGGAGCCGCGCGTCACCGCCATTTTCACACGTGCATTGAGAGTCATAGGGAGAGGACGTGGCTGGCGTCCTCTCCGTTTAGAGAAGAGAGAGACACAGATTTTGGGGAGCATTATTAGGAGGAGTACTACTATACTGTATACTACTATACTACTTGCTGAAGTGATATTTATAGATTAGATAATAGATAGTGTGACTGTAAGTGTATTATCTGACTTGTGGGGGAGACACTGACAGTGGGGAGCAGTTAGAGTCTGAGAGCAGGACTCAGGAGTACATATAACGTACAGTGCACACTTTTGCTGCCAGAGTCAGTGCCACACTGCCATTGTTGTGACCACACTGACCACCAGTATAATAATATATTTTGTGATTGTCTGCTTAGGCCTCGGAGTACTAGTTGCAAATTGCAACGTGACCTGAAGTGACCACCAGTTTAATAATCAATCACCACCAGTTTAATATATATATATATATATATATATATATATATATATAATTGTATATAATATATATATATATATATATATATAATATTGTATACCACCTACCCGTGGTTTTTTTTTTCATTCTTCTTTATACATACTACTATAGTAGCTTACTGTAGCAGTCTGCGGTGCTGTGCTGACCTGACAGTGTCCAGCAGGTCCGTCATCAGTCATTACATAATAAATATATATAGTACCTGTCCGGCTGCAGTACTAGTGATATTATATTGATTTCATCTCATTATCAATAATTTATCATCCAGTCTAGACTCTATATTAGCAGCAGACACAGTACGTTAGTCCACTGCTGTAGCTACCTCTGTGTCGGCACTCGGCAGTCAATCCATAATTGTATACCACCTACCCGTGTTTTTTTTTTTTTCTTTCTTCTTTGTACATACTACTATAGAGTATAGTAGCTTACTGTAGCAGTCTGCGGTGCTGCTGAGCTGACAGTGTCCAGCAGGTCCGTCATCAGTCATCATTACCTAATAAATATTGTGACAAGAACACTGGGATAGTGTTTGAGGGCAGGTATGTTTGTCCCAGGTTCTTGTCTTACATGTTTTAAAAAGTGTTAACTTCTAGGAAAAATGCTTTTGGTTTTGTCAGAACCTTTTCAGTTTGCTGTAAAAGCTGGGTATAGGCTCTAAGAGAGAGATAAGGAGAGTTCTAGACATTGGGCCCAGTTCGGGTCTTTGGCCTCACAGAGGGCTAATCAGGGTTTCAGCTGTGTAAGTGTGTTATAGGGCTGCTAGCCTGATTAGTAGGGGCAGACTGCCTGGGAAGGCTGCAGGATCTGTGTGTGAGAGACACGCTTTCTGATGCAAGTAAGCTATACAGTATGTACTAAAGAACTCTGTGTTTTGTTTAGTGACAGTTAGGAATATCTTATGTTTAGTTAGTGCCGGACAGGCAAGGTATTTTTATTTTGGGGTTTGTTTTGTTTTCTGTTTCAATAAAACTGGCCGGGGTCAGTTGTACCAGAAACTGGACTTGTGTTGTTCCTCAGCTGCTGCGTGCTGCCATATTCCCCAGGAAAAGGCGCCTTGCACCCCTACAGTGTTACAATATATTATCTACCTGTCCGGCTGCAGTACTAGTGATATTATATATACATACATATATATATTGATTTCATCTCATTATCAATCATCCAGTCTATATTAGCAGCAGACACAGTATGTTAGTCCACGGCTGTAGCTACCTCTGTGTCGGCACTCGGCAGTCCATCCATAATTGTATACCACCTACCCGTGTTTTTTTTTTTTTCTTTCTTCTTTGTACATACTACTATAGTATAGTAGCTTACTGTAGCAGTCTGCGGTGCTGCTGAGCTGACAGTGTCCAGCAGGTCCGTCATCAGTCATCATTACCTAATAAATATATTATCTACCTGTCCGGCTGCAGTACTAGTGATATTATATATATACATACATATATATATTGATTTCATCTCATTATCAATCATCCAGTCTATATTAGCAGCAGACACAGTACGTTAGTCCACGGCTGTAGCTACCTCTGTGTCGGCACTCGGCAGTCCATCCATAATTGTATACCACCTACCCGTGGTTTTTTTTTTTCTTTCTTCTTTGTACATACTACTATAGAGTATAGTAGCTTACTGTAGCAGTCTGCGGTGCTGCTGAGCTGACAGTGTCCAGCAGGTCCGTCATCAGTCATCATTACCTAATAAATATATTATCTACCTGTCCGGCTGCAGTACTAGTGATATTATATATACATACATATATATATTGATTTCATCTCATTATCAATCATCCAGTCTATATTAGCAGCAGACACAGTACGTTAGTCCACGGCTGTAGCTACCTCTGTGTCGGCACTCGGCAGTCCATCCATAATTGTATACCACCTACCCATGTTTTTTTTTTTCTTTCTTCTTTGTACATACTACTATAGAGTATAGTAGCTTACTGTAGCAGTCTGCGGTGCTGCTGAGCTGACAGTGTCCAGCAGGTCCGTCATCAGTCATCATTACCTAATAAATATATTATCTACCTGTCCGGCTGCAGTACTAGTGATATTATATATACATACATATATATATTGATTTCATCTCATTATCAATCATCCAGTCTATATTAGCAGCAGACACAGTACGTTAGTCCACGGCTGTAGCTACCTCTGTGTCGGCACTCGGCAGTCCATCCATAATTGTATACCACCTACCCGTGGTTTTTTCTTTTTCTTTCTTCTTTGTACATACTACTATAGTATAGTAGCTTACTGTAGCAGTCTGCGGTGCTGCTGAGCTGACAGTGTCCAGCAGGTCCGTCATCAGTCATCATTACCTAATAAATATATTATCTACCTGTCCGGCTGCAGTACTAGTTTTATTATATATACATACATATATATATTGATTTCATCTCATTATCAATCATCCAGTCTATATTAGCAGCAGACACAGTACGGTAGTCCACGGCTGTAGCTACCTCTGTGTCGGCACTCGGCAGTCCATCCATAAGTATACTAGTATCCATCCATCTCCATTGTTTACCTGAGGTGCCTTTTAGTTGTGCCTATTAAAATATGGAGAACAAAAATGTTGAGGTTCCAAAATTAGGGAAAGATCAAGATCCACTTCCACCTCGTGCTGAAGCTGCTGCCACTAGTCATGGCCGAGACGATGAAATGCCAGCAACGTCGTCTGCCAAGGCCGATGCCCAATGTCATAGTACAGAGCATGTCAAATCCAAAACACCAAATATCAGTAAAAAAAGGACTCCAAAACCTAAAATAAAATTGTCGGAGGAGAAGCGTAAACTTGCCAATATGCCATTTACCACACGGAGTGGCAAGGAACGGCTGAGGCCCTGGCCTATATTCATGGCTAGTGGTTCAGCTTCACATGAGGATGGAAGCACTCAGCCTCTCGCTAGAAAACTGAAAAGACTCAAGCTGGCAAAAGCACCGCAAAGAACTGTGCATTCTTCGAAATCCCAAATCCACAAGGAGAGTCCAATTGTGTCGGTTGCGATGCCTGACCTTCCCAACACTGGACATGAAGAGCATGCGCCTTCCACCATTTGCACGCCCCCTGCAAGTGCTGGAAGGAGCACCCGCAGTCCAGTTCCTGATAGTCAGATTGAAGATGTCAGTGTTGAAGTACACCAGGATGAGGAGGATATGGGTGTTGCTGGCGCTGGGGAGGAAATTGACCAGGAGGATTCTGATGGTGAGGTGGTTTGTTTAAGTCAGGCACCCGGGGAGACACCTGTTGTCCGTGGGAGGAATATGGCCGTTGACATGCCTGGTGAAAATACCAAAAAAATCAGCTCTTCAGTGTGGAGGTATTTAAACAGAAAAGCGGACAACAGGTGTCAAGCCGTGTGTTGCCTTTGTCAAGCTGTAATAAGTAGGGGTAAGGACGTTAACCACCTCGGAACATCCTCCCTTATACGTCACCTGCAGCGCATTCATAATAAGTCAGTGACAAGTTCAAAAACTTTGGGTGACAGCGGAAGCAGTCCACTGACCAGTAAATCCCTTCCTCTTGTAACCAAGCTCACGCAAACCACCCCACCAACTCCCTCAGTGTCAATTTCCTCCTTCCCCAGGAATGCCAATAGTCCTGCAGGCCATGTCACTGGCAATTCTGACGATTCCTCTCCTGCCTGGGATTCCTCCGATGCATCCTTGCGTGTAACGCCTACTGCTGCTGGCGCTGCTGTTGTTGCTGCTGGGAGTCGATGGTCATCCCAGAGGGGAAGTCGGAAGACCACTTGTACTACTTCCAGTAAGCAATTGACTGTCCAACAGTCCTTTGCGAGGAAGATGAAATATCACTGCAGTCATCCTGCTGCAAAGCGGATAACTGAGGCCTTGACAACTATGTCGGTGTTAGACGTGCGTCCGGTATCCGCCGTTAGTTCACAGGGAACTACACAATTTCTTGAGGTAGTGTGCCCCCGTTACCAAATACCATCTAGGTTCCACTTCTCTAGGCAGGCGATACCGAAAATGTACACAGACCTCAGAAAAAGACTCACCAGTGTCCTAAAAAATGCAGCTGTACCCAATGTCCACTTAACCACGGACATGTGGACAAGTGGAGCAGGGCAGGGTCAGGACTATATGACTGTGACAGCCCACTGGGTAGATGTATGGACTCCCGCCGCAAGAACAGCAGCGGCGGCACCAGTAGCAGCATCTCGCAAACGCCAACTCTTTCCTAGGCAGGCTACGCTTTGTATCACCGCTTTCCAGAATACGCACACAGCTGAAAACCTCTTACGGCAACTGAGGAAGATCATCGCGGAATGGCTTACCCCAATTGGACTCTCCTGTGGATTTGTGGCATCGGACAACGCCAGCAATATTGTGTGTGCATTAAATATGGGCAAATTCCAGCACATCCCATGTTTTGCACATACCTTGAATTTGGTGGTGCAGAATTTTTTTAAAAACGACAGGGGCGTGCAAGAGATGCTGTCGGTGGCCAGAAGAATAGCGGGACACTTTCGGCGTACAGGCACCACGTACAGAAGACTGGAGCACCACCAAAAACTACTGAACCTGCCCTGCCATCATCTGAAGCAAGAAGTGGTAACGAGGTGGAATTCAACCCTCTATATGCTTCAGAGGTTGGAGGAGCAGCAAAAGGCCATTCAAGCCTATACAATTGAGCACGATATAGGAGGTGGAATGCACCTGTCTCAAGCGCAGTGGAGAATGATTTCAACGTTGTGCAAGGTTCTGATGCCCTTTGAACTTGCCACACGTGAAGTCAGTTCAGACACTGCCAGCCTGAGTCAGGTCATTCCCCTCATCAGGCTTTTGCAGAAGAAGCTGGAGACATTGAAGGAGGAGCTAACACGGAGCGATTCCGCTAGGCATGTGGGACTTGTGGATGGAGCCCTTAATTCGCTTAACAAGGATTCACGGGTGGTCAATCTGTTGAAATCAGAGCACTACATTTTGGCCACCGTGCTCGATCCTAGATTTAAAGCCTACCTTGGATCTCTCTTTCCGGCAGACACAAGTCTGCTGGGGTTGAAAGACCTGCTGGTGAGAAAATTGTCAAGTCAAGCGGAACGCGACCTGTCAACATCTCCTCCTTCACATTCTCCCGCAACTGGGGGTGCGAGGAAAAGGCTCAGAATTCCGAGCCCACTCGCTGGCGGTGATGCAGGGCAGTCTGGAGCGACTGCTGATGCTGACATCTGGTCCGGACTGAAGGACCTGACAACGATTACGGACATGTCGTCTACTGTCACTGCATATGATTCTCTCACCATTGAAAGAATGGTGGAGGATTATATGAGTGACCGCATCCAAGTAGGCACGTCACACAGTCCGTACTTATACTGGCAGGAAAAAGAGGCAATTTGGAGGCCCTTGCACAAACTGGCTTTATTCTACCTAAGTTGCCCTCCCACAAGTGTGTACTCCGAAAGAGTGTTTAGTGCCGCCGCTCACCTTGTCAGCAATCGGCGTACGAGGTTACATCCAGAAAATGTGGAGAAGATGATGTTCATTAAAATGAATTATAATCAATTCCTCCGTGGAGACATTGACCAGCAGCAATTGCCTCCACAAAGTACACAGGGAGCTGAGATGGTGGATTCCAGTGGGGACGAATTGATAATCTGTGAGGAGGGGGATGTACACGGTGATATATCGGAGGATGATGATGAGGTGGACATCTTGCCTCTGTAGAGCCAGTTTGTGCAAGGAGAGATTAATTGCTTCTTTTTGGTGGGGGTCCAAACCAACCCGTCATTTCAGTCACAGTCGTGTGGCAGACCCTGTCACTGAAATGATGGGTTGGTTAAAGTGTGCATGTCCTGTTTATACAACATAAGGGTGGGTGGGAGGGCCCAAGGACAATTCCATCTTGCACCTCTTTTTTCTTTAATTTTTCTTTGCGTCATGTGCTGTTTGTGGAATGTTTTTTGGAAGGGCCATCCTGCGTGACACTGCAGTGCCACTCCTAGATGGGCCCGGTGTTTGTGTCGGCCACTAGGGTCGCTTATCTTACTCACACAGCTACCTCATTGCGCCTCTTTTTTTCTTTGCGTCATGTGCTGTTTGGGGAGGGTTTTTTGGAAGGGCCATCCTGCGTGACACTGCAGTGCCACTCCTAGATGGGCACGGTGTTTGTGTCGGCCACTAGGGTCGCTTATCTTACTCACACAGCTACCTCATTGCGCCTCTTTTTTTCTTTGCATCATGTGCTGTTTGGGGAGGGTTTTTTGGAAGGGCCATCCTGCGTGACACTGCAGTGCCACTCCTAGATGGGCCCGGTGTTTGTGTCGGCCACTAGGGTCGCTTATCTTACTCACACAGCTACCTCATTGCGCCTCTTTTTTTCTTTGCGTCATGTGCTGTTTGGGGAGGGTTTTTTGGAAGGGCCATCCTGCGTGACACTGCAGTGCCACTCCTAGATGGGCCCGGTGTTTGTGTCGGCCACTAGGGTCGCTTATCTTACTCACACAGCTACCTCATTGCGCCTCTTTTTTTCTTTGCGTCATGTGCTGTTTGGGGAGGGTTTTTTGGAAGGGCCATCCTGCGTGACACTGCAGTGCCACTCCTAGATGGGCACGGTGTTTGTGTCGGCCACTAGGGTCGCTTATCTTACTCACACAGCTACCTCATTGCGCCTCTTTTTTTCTTTGCGTCATGTGCTGTTTGGGGAGGGTTTTTTGGAAGGGCCATCCTGCGTGACACTGCAGTGCCACTCCTAGATGGGCCAGGTGTTTGTGTCGGCCACTAGGGTCGCTTATCTTACTCACACAGCTACCTCATTGCGCCTCTTTTTTTCTTTGCGTCATGTGCTGTTTGGGGAGGGTTTTTTGGAAGGGCCATCCTGCGTGACACTGAAGTGCCACTCCTAGATGGGCCCGGTGTTTGTGTCGGCCACTAGGGTCGCTTATCTTACTCACACAGCTACCTCATTGCGCCTCTTTTTTTCTTTGCGTCATGTGCTGTTTGGGGAGGGTTTTTTGGAAGGGCCATCCTGCGTGACACTGCAGTGCCACTCCTAGATGGGCACGGTGTTTGTGTCGGCCACTAGGGTCGCTTAGCTTAGTCATCCAGCGACCTAGGTGCAAATTTTAGGACTAAAAATAATATTGTGAGGTGTGAGGTATTCAGAATAGACTGAAAATGAGTGGAAATTATGGTTTTTGAGGTTAATAATACTTTGGGATCAAAATGACCCCCAAATTCTATGATTTAAGCTGTTTTTTAGTGTTTTTTAAAAAAAACACCCGAATCCAAAACACACCCGAATCCGACAAAAAAAATTCGGTGAGGTTTTGCCAAAACGCGGTCGAACCCAAAACACGGCCGCGGAACCGAACCCAAAACCAAAACACAAAACCCGAAAAATTTCAAGTGCACATCTCTAATATATATATATATATATATATATATATATATGTATATATATACACACTATATATTAACAATACTTATAAAAATATATTAACATCAAATATAAATAGTTGAAATCATACCATATAAAGAATGCTGAAAAAACTGACGTCAACTGGACGTAACTCTGGAATTAAGAAAAGCACAATAGAAGAAAACGTGTTGATCAGATGCAATCTTGCTTCTGCTCCTTCATCCATACCCACAGTTAATGCTGTGGAAAGGTCCCCATGCTGAAAAACTCCAGGATGAATATTCACAGGCAAATGGTTTGCGACACAAATATTGTGAAGTATGCAACAGGCATTAACGATGCCGCACACCTTTGCAGGTGAGAATAAAAGGGCACCGCCGGAGATGCCTAAACATTGAAACTGGCTTTTACGTGCACCGAAGGTTCGCTTTATTACACCCCTTGATGCTATGTGTGCCACTTTGTACCTTTTTTCAGCATCACCTACGGGATAAGACAATGGGGTCAACAACAAAGGTTTGTTAGGGAAACCCACATCACCTATTGAAGAAAAAAAAGGACAAATAAATATATTCATTAAAAAAACAAAAACACAAAAAGTAAATAAAAGGTTTACTTACCTAAAAGCCAGCCATTAGGCATTTTTCTTGTCTCAAATTCTTGATACAGTGATGACTGGCCTAGAATGAAGGAGTCATGGGTCGACCCAGGAAAACCCACATTAAGATTTGTCATTTTCATTTTGGAATCATACACCACCAAGGAATGGAAGTGCTTTCAGTTATGATAACATTCTTCTTATTCCTTGGGTTGTGTGAATTGCACATGGGTACAGTCTATCGCACCCAGAACATTGGGAAAATGCAATTTTTGGTAAAAAGCCAAATTTGGTCTCATTTGATTCGCTGTCTGTTTCTGGAAATTTAATATACTGGGTTCTTAATTTGTGGAACGCCTTAATAACCTGGGTTATACAGCGCAATAGTATTGGCTGTGAAAAGCTGCATGTTTGGGACAATGTAGGCTGGAATGTGCCTGACGCCAAAAAATGCAACATAGTCAGCAGTTTCTGGGAAACCACTGACTGCGTAATTAGTCCGTACCTGAGGTTCCAGGTCTGTCTCGTACAGCAAATGGATTCCACAAGATGATAAGCGATAACTTTGTATCACCTCTGCCTTGGAGAGACTCTCCAGTACACGTCTAGTATGATACTGGTGTGAACATGGAATTGAGGCACGCACTGACTCACACAATGGAGCTATTGCCTGAGCACCAGGATCCGTCAGATCACTTTCCTCCTCTACACTTACTTGGATCATGAACATGACAATGGTGTCAGTAAATGGCTCCATTATTGTAGGCTGTGTTAAAAAAAAAAAACAATAGTATTAGGAAAAACCGCAGAGTGCCCTGAAAAACGTTTCCAAAAGACAGCAGACTGTTTAACCGATGCTCCCTGAAGTCCCAAAAAACTAGGAGTGGCTGATTTGTTGGGTGCATTGTGGGTACAACTGTGGAGCACATGGGTATGAATTGCATCATGGTTATTTTTTGCATGAGTAAATAATAATGTTAAAAAAATCTAATTATATTAATGTGGGTCATAAAACCCTCAAACATTAATATATTTCTTAAAGATTCTAATAAATATGCTTGAATACATAAAAAAATTACAAAAAATTATTTTTATAGTTCGTCTGCAGGTTTCACCTAAAAAGCGGTAGGAAAAAAATAGTAGAAATGCACATCCAAAAAATGCCGAAAGCGTATCGACAATCATCTATTGAATAGGTTTTTGTCAAAAAGCCGGTATTTCTACATTAGACACATTCGACTGTCGAAAAGGCAAAAGTAGGAACATTTCCGACAATTTTTCTGTCGAAAACACGGTATTTAAATAGTCGAATCCAATGAAATAGTCGAATTCAAAAAATGACCCGTTAACGACGAAATGGATTTCCCGACAATAATTGAATACTGCCCTTAGTAGTTTACAGGGTAAGAAGGGCCTGAGCCGCACAAAATCCAGTCCCCAAGATGGCACGAATAGTGTAGTATTTCTCAATTGGTATTCTGTTTAAGCACATATTTTATGTGTACCCGCACGTCTTTTTTTATGTTAAATTGCTAAACTGGGTATTTATCTATGTATTTCTCCTCCGTAATAATTAAATTTTATGCCTTTTATTACATCTTTTTAATATTTATTAAAATATTACTCAATTATATATACTGTTACTTAAAATCCAATTTCACATACAAGCAACTGAACTTCATCAGTGGTCCCTAACCGATGCGTCACTCCTCCCCTCCCTCTATTGGCTTTTTGTGAACTCTTCCCAATAAATCACTTTCTGTGTCCACTTCCACTTTCTCATTTCAGATAGCAGTATGACAGTTGATTGGTTGTCACAGTAACAACTCTTTGGTGACATCCTTAAAGTGACATCTACAGTACATATTTCTCCTCGTTGGTTGCTATGGCGGCAGATAGCTGAACAAGAAGTGACACTCGCTTCTATCAAGAGCTCACACCCCTTCGTAGGGTGAGGTGAAAGAGAAATTAGATAGCTAAATAGACACTGCAGATAGACATAGATACTGTATATAACATATCAGTGTTTTGCAACATTGTACAGATATTGCACTCCGGTATTTGTTTCCCAAATTTTGGCCAACAGTTTGTTTTCTATGCAAATGCCCCAATGTGAAAATTAGGACAGTTATCTGTCAGAACTTTTAGGTAGTGTTGTACTTAAGTTGGAAGATGAAAACTACTGAGACTCTCTACTACTTCTTGAAATGGACAATAAAGGTTGCTTATACTTCTTTCACAGATGTGGCAAAAACCCGTTTTTTTTCCTGTGAACACGCACCGATCCCGGTTATTGCTCTGTGTGAACAGAAACGACTCGGGTCAGAGTCCCAGGTTGACAACCCTGCTCAGTACCAAAGTTTTTCCAGGGAGTAACCAAGATTGCCTGTAGAGTGAATGCATCCTGCCCGGGATTTTAGACCGGGGTTGTAAGAAAAAATAGGATTTTAATTACCTACCGGTAAATCCTTTTCTCGTAGTCTGTAAAGGATAAAGGGGTCCACATTAGTACCATGGGGTATAGACGGGTCCACTAGGAGCCATGGGCACTTTAAGAAATTGATAGTGTGGGCTGGCTCCTCCCTCTATGTTCCTCCTACAAGACTCAGTCTAGGAAACTGTGCCCAAGGAGACGGACATACTTTGAGAGAAGGATACAAAAGGATAGTGGTTAGATTCCAAACCAGCACACACAAACTGGAGGAAAGCCAAGCTAACCAAACTTGAAACCAGGAACAGCAAACGCTAACCCCACAATACTTAAACAAGTAACAGTGCAGGAAGAAATAAAGCGCTGGGGACGCCCAGTATCCTCTACGGACTACGAGAAATAGATTTACCGGCAGGTAATTAAAATCCTATTTTCTCTTACGTCCTAGAGGATACTGGGGTCCACATTAGTACCATGGGGATGAACCAAAGCTCCCAAACCAGGTGAAAGAGTGCTGAGGTTCCTGCAGAACTGATTTACCAAACTGAAGGTCGTCAGAGGCCAAAGTATCAAACTTGTAGAACCTAGCAAACGTGTTCGAACCTGACCAAGTAGCTGCTCGGCAGAGTTGTAAAGCCGAGACACCCCGGGCAGCCGCCCAGGAAGAACCCACCGACATAGTAAAGTGGGCCTGTACAGATTTTGGACACGGCAAACCTGCCGCAGAATAAGCATGCTGGATAGTAAGCCTGATCCAGCGTGCAATTGTCTGCTTTGAAGCAGGACACCCAATTTTATTGGGATCATAGAGAACAAACAGCGAGTCAGATTTTCTGTGACGAGCTGTCCGCTTCACATAGATCACCAAAGCCTCCACAACAGCCAAGGACTTTGAAGTAGCAGAGGTGTCGGTAACCACCGGAACCACAATAGGTTGGTTGATATGAAACGCAGACACCACCTTTGGAAGAAATTGCTGATAAGTTCTGAGTTCAGCCCTATCTTCATGAAAAATCAAATAGGGGTTTTTGTGAGACAACACCACCAGCTCCGACACACGCCGCGCAGAAGCCAAGGCCAACAGCGTGACGCCTTCCACGTAAGAAACTTGAGGTCAACGTCCTGTAAAGGCTCAAACCATTCCGATTGCAGAAACTGCAACACCACGTTGAGATCCCAAGGTACCGTAGGAGGCACAAAGGGCAGTTGGATGTGAAGAACCCCCTTCAAAAATGTCTGAACCTCAGGGAGAGAAGCCAATTGTTTCTGGAAGAAAATGGATAAGGCCGAAATCTGGACTTTTATGGAGCCCAAACGTAGGCCCACATCCACACCTGACTGCAGAAAAAGGAGAAAACGTCCCAGCGGAAATTCCACCGCAGGACATTTCCTGTTCTAACACCAAGAGAAGTATTTTTTCCAAATACGGTGGTAATGTTTAGACGTTACCCCCTTTCCGGCTTGAATCAGGGTTGGAATAACCCTATCCAGGATCCCTTTCCAGGCTAGAATTTGACGCTCAACCTCCATGCCGTCAAATGTAGCCGTGGTACTGTAAGTCTTGATAGATGAACGGCCCCTGTTGGAGAAGGTCCTCGTGAAGAGGAAGAGGCCACAGGTCCTCTAGGAGCATCTCCAGTAGATCCGCATACCAGGCCCTTCCTGGCCAGTCCGGAACAATGAGAAATGCTTGAACCTTTTCCCTTTTTATTCTTTTGAGAATCTTTGGGATCCATGGGAGTGGTGGAAACACGTACGCCATCTGGTAGACCCATGGAGTCACCACAGCGTCCACCGCCACTGCTTGCGGGTCCCTCGACCTGGAACAATACCGCTTGAGCTTCCTGTTGAGACGAGAGGCCATCATGTCGATTTGTGGCATTCCCCACCGACGTGTCAAGTACTCGAACACCTCCGGGTGAAGGTCCCACTCTCCTGGGTGGAGGTCGTGTCTGCTGAGGAAGTCTGCTTCTCAGTTGTCTACTCCTGGAATGAAGATCGCGGACAACGCCACAGCGTGTTTTTCCGCCGAGAGGAGAATCCTTGTTACCTCTGACATTGCTGCCCTGCTCTTCATTCCGCCTTGTTGATTTATGTACATTACTGCCGTCACATTGTCCGACTGAACCTGAATGGCTTGATCTTGAAGAAGATGTGATGCCTGTAGAAGGGCGTTGTATTCGGCCCTTAGTTCCAGAATGTTTATTGGAAGAATGGCTTCCTGACTTGACCATTTTCCTTGGAACTGTTCCCCCTGGGTGACTGTCACTCCCCAACCTCTGATGCTTGCGTCTGTGGTTAGCAGAATCCAATTTTTAATCCCAACCTTGTGAGAAGTCTGAAGCCACCACAGAAGAGAAATCCTGGCTTTTGGCGACAGACATATCATCTGGTGCATGTGAAGATGTGATCCGGACCATTTGTCCAACAGATCCAGCTGGAAGGGCCTTACGTGAAACCTTCTGTACTGCAGTGCCTCGTAAGCGGCTACCCTCTTTCCCAGAAGGCAAATGCATAGATGCACTGATATCCGGGTTTGTCTCAGAACATCCCGCACCATTGACTGGATTACCAATGCCTTTTCCAATGGAAAGAATACCTTTTGTGCCTCCGTATCCAGTATAATCTCCAGGAATGGAAGCCTCCGTGTTGGTTCCAGATGAGATTTTGGTAGGTTCAGAATCCACCCGTGATCCTGGAGCAGTCTGGTTGAGAGAGCAATGTTGACTAACAACCTCTTCCTGGATGGAGCTTTTATCAGCAGATCATCCAGGTAAGGTATTATGTTCACTCCCTGTTTGCGGAGGAGAAACATAATTTCTGCCATTACCTTGGTGAACACCCTCGGTGCCGTAGAGAGGCCAAATGGCAGGGCCTGGAACTGGTACTGACAGTCCTGTAAGGCAAACCTTAGATAAGCCTGATGAGGCGGCCAAATCAGAATATGAAGTTACACATCCTTGATATCCAGAGACACCAAGAATTCCCCCTCTTCCAGACCTGAAATCACCGCTCTCAGAGACTCCATCTTTATCTTGAACACCTGTAAGTACGGGTTCAACGACTTGAGATTTAAAATGGGCCTTACCAAACCGGACGGTTTCGGAACTACAAACAGGTTGGAATAATAACCCTGGTTTTGCAGTTGAAGTGGAACTGGAACAATGAATTGAGTCTGTACCAGTTTTTGAATTGCGTCCTGTAAAGTCATACTTGCTTCTTGAGAAGCTGGTAAGCCTGATTTGAAGAATCTGTGAAGTGGGAGTTCCTGAAACTCCAGTCTGTAGCCCTGGGCTATAAGATCTTTGACCCAGGGATCCTGGCATGATGTTGACCATATGTGACTGAATCTGAAACGGGCTACCACCTGCCTGTTTTTCAGGCAGTGCGGACCACCGTCATGCTGAAGGCTTAGAGGAAGCAGAACCGGGTTTCCGTTCCTATGAACCTGCAGCTGCTGGTTTTCTGGGTTTACCTCTATTGCCTTTGAAGGCCGTAGAAGAACCTTTGGCTTTGATTTTAAACTTCGCTGTCCGAAAGGACTGCAGAGTTGAAGCAGTGTAGGATTTTCTAGCCAGGGGAGCTGTGGAAGGAAGGTATGTAAACTAGAGATGAGCGGGTTCGGTTTCTCTGAAACCGAACCCGCACGAACTTCATGTTTTTTTCACGGGTCCGAGCAGACTCGGATCCTCCCGCCTTGCTCGGTTAACCCGAGCGCGCCCGAACGTCATCATGACGCTGTCGGATTCTCGCGAGACTCGGATTCTATATAAGGAGCCGCGCGTCGCCGCCATTTTCACACGTGCATTGAGATTGATAGGGAGAGGACGTGGCTGGCGTCCTCTCCATTAGAAATTAGATTAGAAGAGAGAGAGAGATTGTGCAGAGTCAGACAGAGTTTACCACAGTGACCAGTGCAGTTGTTGTTAGTTAACTTTTATTTATTTTAATATAATATATCCGTTCTCTGCTATATCCGTTCTCTGCCTGAAAAAAAAAGATACACAGCAGCAGCCAGTCACACAGTGTGACTCAGTCTGTGTGCACTCAGCTCAGCCCAGTGTGCTGCACATCAATGTATAAAAGGCAAAGCTTATAATAATTGTGGGGGAGACTGGGGAGCACTGCAGGTTGTTATAGCAGGAGCCCCCAGGAGTACATAATATTATATTAATTTAAAATTAAACAGTGCACACTTTTGCTGCAGGAGTGCCACTGCCAGTGTGACTAGTGGTGACCAGTGCCTGACCACCAGTATAGTAGTATATTGTTGTATGTATTGTATACTATCTCTTTATCAACCAGTCTATATTAGCAGCAGACACAGTACAGTGCGGTAGTTCACGGCTGTGGCTACCTCTGTGTCGGCAGTCGGAACTCGGCAGGCAGTCCGTCCATCCATAATTGTATTACAATATATACCACCTAACCGTGGTATTTTTTTTTCTTTCTTTATACCGTCGTCATAGTGTCATACTAGTTGTTACGAGTATACTACTATCTCTTTATCAACCAGTGTACAGTGCGGTAGTTCACGGCTGTGGCTACCTCTGTGTCGGCAGTCGGCAGGCAGTCCGTCCATCCATAATTGTATTATTATTATAATATATACCACCTAACCGTGGTTTTTTTTTCATTCTTTATACCGTCATAGTGTCATACTAGTTGTTACGAGTATACTACTATCTCTTTATCAACCAGTGTACAGTGCGGTAGTTCACGGCTGTGGCTACCTCTGTGTCGGCAGTCGGCAGGCAGTCCGTCCATCCATAATTGTATTATTATTATAATATATACCACCTAACCGTGGTTTTTTTTTCATTCTTTATACCGTCGTCATAGTGTCATACTAGTTGTTACGAGTATACTACTATCTCTTTATCAACCAGTGTACAGTGCGGTAGTTCACGGCTGTGGCTACCTCTGTGTCGGCAGTCGGCAGGCAGTCCGTCCATCCATAATTGTATTATTATTATAATATATACCACCTAACCGTGGTTTTTTTTTCATTCTTTATACCGTCGTCATAGTGTCATACTAGTTGTTACGAGTATACTACTATCTCTTTATCAACCAGTGTACAGTGCGGTAGTTCACGGCTGTGGCTACCTCTGTGTCGGCAGTCGGCAGGCAGTCCGTCCATCCATAATTGTATTATTATTATAATATATACCACCTAACCGTGGTTTTTTTTTCATTCTTTATACCGTCGTCATAGTGTCATACTAGTTGTTACGAGTATACTACTATCTCTTTATCAACCAGTGTACAGTGCGGTAGTTCACGGCTGTGGCTACCTCTGTGTCGGCAGTCGGCAGGCAGTCCGTCCATCCATAATTGTATTATTATTATAATATATACCACCTAACTGTGGTATTTTTTTTTCTTTCTTTATACCGTCGTCATAGTGTCATACTAGTTGTTACGAGTATACTACTATCTCTTTATCAACCAGTGTACAGTGCGGTAGTTCACGGCTGTGGCTACCTCTGTGTCGGCAGTCGGCAGGCAGTCCGTCCATCCATAATTGTATTATTATTATAATATATACCACCTAACCGTGGTTTTTTTTTCATTCTTTATACCGTCGTCATAGTGTCATACTAGTTGTTACGAGTATACTACTATCTCTTTATCAACCAGTGTACAGTGCGGTAGTTCACGGCTGTGGCTACCTCTGTGTCGGCAGTCGGCAGGCAGTCCGTCCATCCATAATTGTATTATTATTATAATATATACCACCTAACCGTGGTTTTTTTTTCATTCTTTATACCGTCGTCATAGTGTCATACTAGTTGTTACGAGTATACTACTATCTCTTTATCAACCAGTGTACAGTGCGGTAGTTCACGGCTGTGGCTACCTCTGTGTCGGCAGTCGGCAGGCAGTCCGTCCATCCATAATTGTATTATTATTATAATATATACCACCTAACCGTGGTTTTTTTTTCATTCTTTATACCGTCGTCATAGTGTCATACTAGTTGTTACGAGTATACTACTATCTCTTTATCAACCAGTGTACAGTGCGGTAGTTCACGGCTGTGGCTACCTCTGTGTCGGCAGTCGGCAGGCAGTCCGTCCATCCATAATTGTATTATTATTATAATATATACCACCTAACCGTGGTTTTTTTATACCACCTAACCGTGGCAGTCCGTCCATAATTGTATACTAGTATCCAATCCATCCATCTCCATTGTTTACCTGAGGTGCCTTTTAGTTCTGCCTATAAAATATGGAGAACAAAAAAGTTGAGGTTCCAAAATTAGGGAAAGATCAAGATCCACTTCCACCTCGTGCTGAAGCTGCTGCCACTAGTCATGGCCGAGACGATGAAATGCCAGCAACGTCGTCTGCCAAGGCCGATGCCCAATGTCATAGTACAGAGCATGTCAAATCCAAAACACCAAATATCAGAAAAAAAAGGACTCCAAAACCTAAAATAAAATTGTCGGAGGAGAAGCGTAAACTTGCCAATATGCCATTTACCACACGGAGTGGCAAGGAACGGCTGAGGCCCTGGCCTATGTTCATGGCTAGTGGTTCAGCTTCACATGAGGATGGAAGCACTCAGCCTCTCGCTAGAAAACTGAAAAGACTCAAGCTGGCAAAAGCACCGCAAAGAACTGTGCGTTCTTTGAAATCCCAAATCCACAAGGAGAGTCCAATTGTGTCGTTTGCGATGCCTGACCTTCCCAACACTGGACGTGAAGAGCATGCGCCTTCCACTATTTGCATGCCCCCTGCAAGTGCTGGAAGGAGCACCCGCAGTCCAGTTCCTGATAGTCAGATTGAAGATGTCAGTGTTGAAGTACACCAGGATGAGGAGGATATGGGTGTTGCTGGGGAGGAAATTGACCAGGAGGATTCTGATGGTGAGGTGGTTTGTTTAAGTCAGGCACCCGGGGAGACACCTGTTGTCCGTGGGAGGAATATGGCCGTTGACATGCCAGGTGAAAATACCAAAAAAATCAGCTCTTCGGTGTGGAGGTATTTCACCAGAAATGCGGACAACAGGTGTCAAGCCGTGTGTTCCCTTTGTCAAGCTGTAATAAGTAGGGGTAAGGACGTTAACCACCTCGGAACATCCTCCCTTATACGTCACCTGCAGCGCATTCATAATAAGTCAGTGACAAGTTCAAAAACTTTGGGTGACAGCGGAAGCAGTCCACTGACCAGTAAATCCCTTCCTCTTGTAACCAAGCTCACGCAAACCACCCCACCAACTCCCTCAGTGTCAATTTCCTCCTTCCCCAGGAATGCCAATAGTCCTGCAGGCCATGTCACTGGCAAGTCTGACGAGTCCTCTCCTGCCTGGGATTCCTCCGATGCATCCTTGCGTGTAACGCCTACTGCTGCTGGCGCTGCTGTTGTTGCCGCTGGGAGTCGATGGTCATCCCAGAGGGGAAGTCGTAAGCCCACTTGTACTACTTCCAGTAAGCAATTGACTGTTCAACAGTCCTTTGCGAGGAAGATGAAATATCACAGCAGTCATCCTACTGCAAAGCGGATAACTGAGTCCTTGACAACTATGTTGGTGTTAGACGTGCGTCCGGTATCCGCCGTTAGTTCACAGGGAACTAGACAATTTATTGAGGCAGTGTGCCCCCGTTACCAAATACCATCTAGGTTCCACTTCTCTAGGCAGGCGATACCGAGAATGTACACGGACGTCAGAAAAAGACTCACCAGTGTCCTAAAAAATGCAGTTGTACCCAATGTCCACTTAACCACGGACATGTGGACAAGTGGAGCAGGGCAGGGTCAGGACTATATGACTGTGACAGCCCACTGGGTAGATGTATGGACTCCCGCCGCAAGAACAGCAGCGGCGGCACCAGTAGCAGCATCTCGCAAACGCCAACTCTTTCCTAGGCAGGCTACGCTTTGTATCACCGCTTTCCAGAATACGTACACAGCTGAAAACCTCTTACGGCAACTGAGGAAGATCATCGCGGAATGGCTTACCCCAATTGGACTCTCCTGTGGATTTGTGGCATCGGACAACGCCAGCAATATTGTGTGTGCATTAAATATGGGCAAATTCCAGCACGTCCCATGTTTTGCACATACCTTGAATTTGGTGGTGCAGAATTTTTTAAAAAACGACAGGGGCGTGCAAGAGATGCTGTCGGTGGCCAGAAAAATTGCGGGACACTTTCGGCGTACAGGCACCACGTACAGAAGACTGGAGCACCACCAAAAACTACTGAACCTGCCCTGCCATCATCTGAAGCAAGAAGTGGTAACGAGGTGGAATTCAACCCTCTATATGCTTCAGAGGTTGGAGGAGCAGCAAAAGGCCATTCAAGCCTATACAATTGAGCACGATATAGGAGATGGAATGCACCTGTCTCAAGTGCAGTGGAGAATGATTTCAACGTTGTGCAAGGTTCTGATGCCCTTTGAACTTGCCACACGTGAAGTCAGTTCAGACACTGCCAGCCTGAGTCAGGTCATTCCCCTCATCAGGCTTTTGCAGAAGAAGCTGGAGGCATTGAAGAAGGAGCTAACACGGAGCGATTCCGCTAGGCATGTGGGACTTGTGGATGCAGCCCTTAATTCGCTTAACAAGGATTCACGGGTGGTCAATCTGTTGAAATCAGAGCACTACATTTTGGCCACCGTGCTCGATCCTAGATTTAAAGCCTACCTTGGATCTCTCTTTCCGGCAGACACAGGTCTGCTGGGGTTGAAAGACCTGCTGGTGACAAAATTGTCAAGTCAAGCGGAACGCGACCTGTCAACATCTCCTCCTTCACATTCTCCCGCAACTGGGGGTGCGAGGAAAAGGCTCAGAATTCCGAGCCCACCCGCTGGCGGTGATGCAGGGCAGTCTGGAGCGACTGCTGATGCTGACATCTGGTCCGGACTGAAGGACCTGACAACGATTACGGACATGTCGTCTACTGTCACTGCATATGATTCTCTCAACATTGATAGAATGGTGGAGGATTATATGAGTGACCGCATCCAAGTAGGCACGTCACACAGTCCGTACTTATACTGGCAGGAAAAAGAGGCAATTTGGAGGCCCTTGCACAAACTGGCTTTATTCTACCTAAGTTGCCCTCCCACAAGTGTGTACTCCGAAAGAGTGTTTAGTGCCGCCGCTCACCTTGTCAGCAATCGGCGTACGAGGTTACATCCAGAAAATGTGGAGAAGATGATGTTCATTAAAATGAATTATAATCAATTCCTCCGCGGAGACATTGACCAGCAGCAATTGCCTCCACAAAGTACACAGGGAGCTGAGATGGTGGATTCCAGTGGGGACGAATTGATAATCTGTGAGGAGGGGGATGTACACGGTGATATATCGGAGGGTGAAGATGAGGTGGACATCTTGCCTCTGTAGAGCCAGTTTGTGCAAGGAGAGATTAATTGCTTCTTTTTTGGGGGGGGTCCAAACCAACCCGTCATATCAGTCACAGTCGTGTGGCAGACCCTGTCACTGAAATGATGGGTTGGTTAAAGTGTGCATGTCCTGTTTTGTTTATACAACATAAGGGTGGGTGGGAGGGCCCAAGGATAATTCCATCTTGCACCTCTTTTTTCTTTTCTTTTTCTTTGCATCATGTGCTGATTGGGGAGGGTTTTTTGGAAGGGCCATCCTGCGTGACACTGCAGTGCCACTCCTAGATGGGCCCGGTGTTTGTGTCGGCCACTAGGGTCGCTAATCTTACTCACACAGCTACCTCATTGCGCCTCTTTTTTTCTTTGCGTCATGTGCTGTTTGGGGAGGGTTTTTTGGAAGGGACATCCTGCGTGACACTGCAGTGCCACTCCTAGATGGGCCCGGTGTTTGTGTCGGCCACTAGGGTCGCTTATCTTTCTCACACAGCTACCTCATTGCGCCTCTTTTTTTCTTTGCGTCATGTGCTGTTTGGGGAGGGTTTTTTGGAAGGGACATCCTGCGTGACACTGCAGTGCCACTCCTAGATGGGCCCGGTGTTTGTGTCGGCCACTAGGGTCGCTTATCTTTCTCACACAGCTACCTCATTGCGCCTCTTTTTTTCTTTGCGTCATGTGCTGTTTGGGGAGGGTTTTTTGGAAGGGACATCCTGCGTGACACTGCAGTGCCACTCCTAGATGGGCCCGGTGTTTGTGTCGGCCACTAGGGTCGCTTATCTTTCTCACACAGTCAGCTACCTCATTGCGCCTCTTTTTTTCTTTGCGTCATGTGCTGTTTGGGGAGGGTTTTTTGGAAGGGACATCCTGCGTGACACTGCAGTGCCACTCCTAGATGGGCCCGGTGTTTGTGTCGGCCACTAGGGTCGCTTATCTTTCTCACACAGTCAGCTACCTCATTGCGCCTCTTTTTTTCTTTGCGTCATGTGCTGTTTGGGGAGGGTTTTTTGGAAGGGACATCCTGCGTGACACTGCAGTGCCACTCCTAGATGGGCCCGGTGTTTGTGTCGGCCACTAGGGTCGCTAATCTTACTCACACAGCTACCTCATTGCGCCTCTTTTTTTCTTTGCGTCATGTGCTGTTTGGGGAGGGTTTTTTGGAAGGGACATCCTGCGTGACACTGCAGTGCCACTCCTAGATGGGCCCGGTGTTTGTGTCGGCCACTAGGGTCGCTTATCTTACTCACACAGCGACCTCTGTGCAAATTTTAGGACTAAAAATAATATTGTGAGGTGTGATGTGTTCAGAATAGGCTGAAAATGAGTGTAAATTATGTTTTTTGAGGTTAATAATACTTTGGGATCAAAATTACCCCCAAATTCTATGATTTAAGCTGTTTTTTAGGGTTTTTTGAAAAAAACACCCGAATCCAAAACACACCCGAATCCGACAAAAAAAATTCGGTGAGGTTTTGCCAAAACGCGGTCGAACCCAAAACACGGCCGCGGAACCGAACCCAAAACCAAAACACAAAACCCGAAAAATTTCCGGCGCTCATCTCTAATGTAAACTTACCCGCCGTAGCCTTGGATATTCACGAATCCAGTTCATCTCCAAAAAGGGCTTCACCTGTGAAAGGTAGGCTTTCCACGCCACTCCTGGAATCTGCGTCAGCAGTCCACTGGTGTAGCCACAAGCCCCTGCGTGCTGACACTGCCATGGCAGTGGTGCTAGCATTGAGTAAACCAATTTCCTTTATGGCCTCCACCATAAAGTTAGCAGAATCCTGGATATGTTGTAGGAGTAAAATTATCCCCCCCCCCCCCCCCCCCCTGGATAAGGAATCTAACTCATCAATTAGATTACCTGACCATTTTGCAATGGCCCTAGAGATCCATGCACAAGCTATAGTGGGTCTCTCAGCCACCCCCGCAGCTGTGTACAGAATTTTGCAGTCTGCAGCATCCTTCAAGGAAGCTGCCCCAGGAACAGGTAAAACTATCTTATGAGACAGCCTAGAAACCGATGCATCAACTATCGGTGGGTTTTCCCATTTTTTCCTATCATCCTGAGGAAACGGGAAGTATGAGAGTAACCGTTTTGGGACCTGAAACTTCTTCGGCAGGATTTACCCAAGTTACTTCAAATAGGGAATTTAATTCCTTAGATGCAGTGAAAGTAGCTGAGGATTTATTTTTCACATTAAAATAAGATTCCTCCTCGTCCTCTGACACCTTGTCAGGAATGTGCAGGACCTCTCTAACAGCTTCTATCAGGGCCTGTATTCCCTGTGACAAAGCTGCACCCCCCCCTCCCGAGTCCACCTCACCCTCCTCTGGGTCTGATACATCATCATCATCGGTATCAGCCTGCATGATTTGGGCCAGAGTACGCTTCTGTGGACAAATGGCAGGGGTCTGAGACGCTGGAATGACCACTGAATATCTATTCATCAGGTCATCAACTGATTGCCTTAAGTATTGCATCTCCTTCTCATTTTGGGAAAATTTATTCGAAATATTTGAAATCATCCCTTTTAATGAATCTAACCATACTGGTTCAGATCCCCTAGCCAGAGAATGTGTACTATCTTGAGTACACGGCAGTGATCCCCGAGATTTGGAAAAACACTCTGCTGTGCATGGTACACACTCCTTAGATATAGTAAATGTGAAAGAACACACACACACACTGGAAATAGGTTAAAAACACAGTTAACTCACACAGAGCCATCCTAGGGAGACACAGAGTATAATGGAGCCAGCTACACAGCGCCCCTATAGCTAAAAAAACAGTTTAGCTAGGTCGCAATCTAAGTACCCTTAATAGGGCTTAGTACACCAAATATTGCTCCCCCCCTTCCTGCTATGACTCCCTGGTACTGCTGAGGTGTTATGGAGTCCCTGTGGAGGAGCTGCGCTACCCTGTCAATCTGCCTGTGTATAGCTGCAGAGGGGAAAATGGCACTGGTGAGCTGCTGAATCCGCTCAGTAGGAAGCCCCGCCCCGTTAATGGCATGTGGTCTTCCCGAGTTTTTATTCTGGCTGAGGTAATTATTCAGTTCTACAGTGGGTTAAAACCCCTGTAGTTCACTGCCAGTGTGGGTATCAGTAGTGGCTTCAGCTCGTCCCTCACAGCGGTCACTACAGTGTCTCTGAAGCCTGGAGCGCAGCCTGCATGTCAGCGCTGCGCTCCTACCCTTGTGCCGACATTACAGCCGGCGACCCGTTAGCCGGGACGCTGGCCACCTTCTCACCGCTTTCCTGACTTCTTGCTCTGTTAGGGGTGGTGGCGTGCTGCGGGTCTGTATGCTCTCCGTGGTGGGGCTTGCGAATAGGACCCTCAGGAGCTCAGTGTCCTGTCAGCGGGGAACGGGACCATTAACCCTAGGGAGGTTGGGCCGTCCCCCCCTCCCCTTCGCCCCCCCTTCCAAGTCCCACGAAGCAGGCAGTCTAGTGCCAGCCAGGAAGTGAACAAGCCCGGTTAGCCTGGCAAAATTGCGTTTTCAAGCGGATCCCTCTTCACCAGCTCACACGGAGTTGCCAGATCCCCACTCGTGG
Organism: Pseudophryne corroboree; assembly: GCF_028390025.1. Lineage (NCBI taxonomy): Eukaryota > Metazoa > Chordata > Amphibia > Anura > Myobatrachidae > Pseudophryne > Pseudophryne corroboree. Next base: position 208,268,760 of record NC_086444.1, read on the forward strand.
ATTCTATTGGCATTTTTGGTACTCCCAGAATCGTATGGTATCTACCTGCCTGTCTTATCAGCCCAATTTAATACTTTTTCTATGCTGATTTGTTGTCTGCTATAGCTTACTATTGAATAACTGTATAATTCGATGTGTTACATGCTTACTTTCTTCAGTAACACATCTTAGTTGTGCATAATTGAACATACACATTTGCCTTGTGTATGCTCATCATAACTTAAATTACCTTTTTTGCGAGGTAACACACTTATATTCATCTGCAGCCTTATTTTGTGCACCATGTTTGTCTATTTGGTACTCCTAGGACCAGAACGATAGCATCGTTGGGTACCTTATATTTCCAGGTTTTATCATCTGGATTATATTCTAAACTCTTTCTCATAGGAGTTTACCTATTAAGATAATTTTTATTATACACATTTATCTACAGAAGTTTGCATATAATTTTTGCTCACTTGGTAATCTGTATCCACATCTGTTGGATTTGTATATTTTGTGTCCATTTGACAAATCTGTACCCACAGCTGTTGTATTTGCATTTTCTGCACTTTGATATCAGACACTCAGCATCCCCTTTTTTATTGATGTAGGGCTGCATACAAGTATCTGCTAATAAGCTCATCAATATTTTACATCTATGTATGTTTTCTATTCTTTTCTGACTTTACTTATTTCTGTGGACTCTCATCTGTGATCCAGGGGGCTGATTCGACACTGTTGTGACGCGTGTTGCCCTTCTGCCTAACACAGAAAGCAGATCCATATCTTTTCTATTTTTCTTCAACTCCAATGTCAGCTTGACCCTATTTACTCCTATATACTGTATGTGCTCTCTCATTAGTGTTGTTACTCTCAGTTCAATTACTTTACTATCATACCGCACTGTCAATGCCCAATCTCGTTTGAAACAGTGCAGGGCTGGGTCAGTACTTGGATGGGAGACCTCCAAGAAATACCGAGTGTTGTAGAGGTCTCAGAATTCATTTGGGTGTGATTCAAACATACAGTAACACTAACAGCAGTATCATCATTTTATTCTTTTCAATCTTATCAGTGATTCCTTTCACTCGTAAAATCATAATTACTGCAGTTACTTGTTTAGCATTTTCTTAATACTGGTGATCAGGCTCCCTACATGTCACTGACCAATCCTTTGGTCTTATTAATACAGATCTGTCCGTACTGGTCAAGGGAAATGGATGTAGGACTTACAGTGTCCACATCCTTTCAAACTACTATATGTGTAGTATGACTAGAACATTTTAACATATGTTCTCCTTTATTTTTGTGTCTGTTGAGGCACTGGCTTTTGGGTAATTATTTGTTTGCTTTTTAAACAATTAATAATAAAAATGAAGTTTTAATTTTTTTCTATACCGTATATCATTCAACTTAACATTTAGAATAAGAGTGCGCCCACACAAGAGTATTCTCTCTCTCTTTTTTGTTTAATGTGTGTGTGTATCTGACTCTGGGCGCACCACCAACAAGGACTCATACTTTGGGATATATCCTATTTCAATTGTCCACCTTTGGTTTTCTATTATATTGTTTAACTATTTTAGATTGGTGACTGATCATTCTTCTCTGTGGACTCACATCAATCAGGCTTTCGCTCCCAACATTCCACAGAGACAGCACTGACTAAAGTAGTGAATGATCTGGTCACTGCAAAGTCTAAAGACCATTACTCACTTCTCATTTTTCTAGATCTCTCTGCTGCTTTTGACACTGTTGACCAATTTCTTCTCATATAATCTCATCTCATCATTAGGTGTTAAGGACACGGCCCTCTCTTGGTTCCTATCCTATTTATCTAATCGCTCTTTCAGTGTCCGCTTCTCTGAATCCACCTCCTCTTCACTACCTCTTTCAGTTTGAATACCACAGGGATCAGTCTTAGGTCCTCTGCTTTTCTTAATCTGTATGCAGATGATACTCAAATCTACCTATCCTTACCTGATTTGTCTCTATCTGTATTGGGCCATGTCACTGAATGCCTTTCTGCCGTTACATCTTGGATGTCATCTCGCTATCTCAAACGTAATATTTCCAAAACAGAGTTAATTATATTTCCACCGGCCAATAGCAGTTACCCACCTGATATTTCTATCACTGTTGAGAACTCGACGATCAACCCTACACTGCAAGCTCGCTGCCTAGTTGTCATCCTTGACTCTGAACTGTCCTTTGTTTCCCACATTCAATCTGTCTCAAAATCATGTTACATGCATCTAAAAAACATATCCAAAATATGATCATACCTTACACAAGTCACTGCTAAAACTCTAATCCATGATCTCATTATCTAACACATTGATTATTGCAATAGTCTTTTTACTGGTCTTATCAAGAAGAGACTCTCACCATTACAATCCATTCTGGGTCAGTCCCATACAAAAACAAAGGTGTTGGATTTTAGGAAGGCTGATTTTGTAGGGATGGGAAAATGTGTAAGCGATTCTTTGGCAGAGTGGAGGAACTTGGAAGCAGTGCAGGAGAGGTGGGAAACATTAAAATGTGCAATATTGAAGGCAACAGACGTTTGTATCAAAACTGTTAGGAAAAACACAAGGAAAAGGAAGCCAGTGTGGTTTGCAAAAGAAGTAGCAAATATTGTGAGAGCAAAAAATATGGCTTTTAGGAAATATAAGCAGACACAAAATAATGAAGACAAAGAGATATATCTTGTTAGACAGAAGGAGACTAAGAAGGTAATCAGATGTGCAAAGGCACAAGCTGAGGAGAAAATGGCCCAGTCAGTGGGTAAAGGAGGCAAAACTTTTTTTAGGTATATAAGCGAAAGGAGAAAAACAAAAGGCGGAATTATAAAACTAAAGACGGACACTGGGAGTCTTGTTGAAGGAGACAATTTAATAGCAGATCATCTTAATGATTATTTTTGCTCAGTATTTACTACTGAAAGAGAGGGGAAGGGGCCACAGTAAAGTTGCAGGGAAATTCAGGAAAATGAAACAAGTACATTTACAGAGGAGAAGGTCCTAGCAGAACTCTCAAAGCTGAAAGTGGACAAATCTATGGGGCCAGATGGGATACATCCAAGGATACTAAAAGAACTTAAAGAGGTGCTGGTAGCACCATTGACAGAATTATTCAACCAGTCATTAGCTACAGGAGTAATTCCAGAGGACTGGAAAAGAGCGAACGTAGTCCCACTGCACAAAAGTGGAAGCAAGGAAGAGGCAAACAACTACAGACCAGTGAGTCTTACATCAGTAGTAGGGAAATTGATGGAAACAATCTTAAAAGAAAGAGTTGTAGATTATCTCAAATCCGGCAATTTACTGGATCCCAACCAGCATGGATTCACTGGGGGGAGATCATGTCAAACAAATCTTATTGACTTTTTTGATTGTGTGACTAAAGTGATGGATAAGGGTGGAGCCATGGATATAGCTTATCTAGATTTTAGTAAGGCTTTTGACACTGTTCCACATCGCAGACTGCTAAATAAACTTGAAAGTTTGTGATTGGATATTAGGATTATTGAATGGATAAGATCTTGGTTGAAGGATAGAAAACAGAGAGTAGTGGTAAATGGAGTGCATTCACAGGAGGGAAATGTTACCAGTGGAGTACCCCAGGGATCTGTACTTGGACCAGTGCTTTTATTATCTTTATTGGTGACATTGCAAATGGCATTAAAGGGAAAGTATGCCTTTTTGCAGATGACACAAAGGTATGCAACAGGGTAGACACACCAGGTGGGGTAAAACAAATGATTGAGGATCTAGGTAGACTAGAGGAATGGTCAAGAGTCTGGCAATTACAGTTTAATGCCAAAAAATGCTAAATCATGCACTTGGGTCTCAAAAATCCTAAAGCTAAATATAGTATTAATGGCACTATACTGGAAACTACTGAGGAGGAAAGGGATCTAGGAGTCACTATTTCAGATGACTTAAAGGCAGGTAAGCAATGTAACAAGGCAATGAGGAAGGCTAGTCAGATGCTTGGCTGCACTGGGAGAGGAATCAGCAGCAGAAAGAAAGAAGTAATAATGCCACTGTATAGGTCATTGGTACGGCCTCATCTAGAATACTGTATTCAGTTCTGGAGGCCATATCTTCAAAAGGATATTAATACATTAGAAACTGTACAAAGGAGGGCAACTAAAATGGTGCATGGCCTACATCACAAAACATACCCAGAAACACTAAGAAATCTCAATATGTATAGTTTGGAGCAGAGAAGGGAAAGGGTGGACATGATAGAAACTTTCAAATATATCATGAAGAGAAGCAATAGGACACGAGGACATGCACTGAGACTGGAGGGGGGGAGGTTCAGGGGAAATTTGCGGAAAAATTATTTCACAGAAAGGGTAGTGGACAAGTGGAATAGCCTCCCATCAGAGGTGGTAGAGACTAAGACAGTAGAGCAATTTAAACATGCATGGGATAGACATAAGGATATCCTTACAAAGAAATAAGGATCAAATAAGGTTAGAGATAAAAATAATGTAAAAAAAAAAAGGGACAGACTAGATGGGCCAAGTGGTTCTTATCTGCCGACAAATTTTATGTTTCTATGTTTCTATGAATGCAGCTGCGAGGCGAATCTTCCTCGCTAGATGTTTCTCGTCTGCAGACCCACTCTGTCAGTCCCTCCATTGGTTACCTGTATTCTACCGTATTCAATATAATTTACTTTTACTCACACACAAGGCTATTATCCATACTAGAAAAAAAGGAATATATAATGTGTATATATATATATATATATATATATATATATATATATATATATATCAGGAAGCACTCTAATCAAATATAATGATTTATTACATAATATTTTAAAAAACAATAATAGACAATTTAATATATTAATAGGGTAGACATATAATTCATGTATCTATGGCAGTGGTTCTCAAACTCGGTCCTCAGGACCCCACACAGTGCATGTTTTGCAGGTAACCCAGCAGGTGCACAGGTGTATTAATTACTCACTGACACATTTTAAAAGGTCCACAGGTGGAGCTAATTATTAGAGATGAGCGGGTTCGGTTTCTCTGAATCCGAACCCGCACGAACTTCATGTTTTTTTTCACGGGTCCGAGCGACTCGGATCTTCCCGCCTTGCTCGGTTAACCCGAGCGCGCCCGAACGTCATCATGACGCTGTCGGATTCTCGCGAGACTCGGATTCTATATAAGGAGCCGCGCGTCGCCGCCATTTTCACACGTGCATTGAGATTGATAGGGAGAGGACGTGGCTGGCGTCCTCTCCATTTAGATTAGGAGAGAGAGAGAGAGATTGACCTGAGGCTGATACTGTAGAAGAGAGTGCAGAGTTTAGTGACTGACCACAGTGACCACCAGCAGTGCAGTTGTTTTATTTAATATATCCGTTCTCTGCCTGAAAAAAACGGTACACACAGTGACTCAGTCACATACCATATCTGTGTGCACTGCTCAGCCCAGTGTGCTGCATGCCTGCATCATCTATGTATATATTATATATCTGACTGTGCTCAGCTCACACAGCTTATAATTGTGGGGGAGACTGGGGAGCACTGCAGTGCCAGTTATAGGTTATAGCAGGAGCCAGGAGTACAAGACAGTCACATACCATATCTGTGTGCACTGCTCAGCCCAGTGTGCTGCATCATCTATGTATATATTATATATCTGACTGTGCTCAGCTCACACAGCTTATAATTGTGGGGGAGACTGGGGAGCACTGCAGTGCCAGTTATAGGTTATAGCAGGAGCCAGGAGTACATATTATATTAAAATTAAACAGTGCACACTTTTGCTGCAGGAGTGCCACTGCCAGTGTGACTGACCAGTGACCTGACCACACTGACCACCAGTATAGTTAGTAGTATACTATATTGTGATTGCCTGAAAAAGTTAAACACTCGTCGTGTGACTTCACTTGTGTGGTGTTTTTTTTTTTATTCTATAAAAAACTCATTCTGCTGACAGACAGTGTCTAGCAGGTCCGTCATTATATAATATATATACCTGTCCGGCTGCAGTAGTGATATATATATATTTTTTATATCATTATTTATCATCCAGTCGCAGCAGACACAGTACGGTAGTTCACGGCTGTAGCTACCTCTGTGTCGGCACTCGGCAGTCCATCCATAATTGTAAACCACCTACCCGTGGTTTTTTTTTCTTTCTTCTTTATACATACATACTACTACATCTCTTTATCAACCAGTCTATATTAGCTGCAGACACAGTACAGTACGGTAGTTCACGGCTGTGGCTACCTCTGTGTCGGCACTCGGCAGTCCGTCCATAATTGTATACCACCTAACCGTGGTTTTTTTTTCTTTCTTCTTTATACATACATACTACGACATCTCTTTATCAACCAGTCTATATTAGCAGCAGACACAGTACAGTATGGTAGTTCACGGCTGTGGCTACCTCTGTGTCGGCACTCGGCAGTCCGTCCATAATTGTATACCACCTAACCGTGGTTTTTTTTTCTTTCTTCTTCATACGTACATACTACGACATCTCTTTATCAACCAGTCTATATTAGCAGCAGACACAGTACAGTACGGTAGTTCACGGCTGTGGCTACCTCTGTATCGGCACTCGGCAGTCCGTCCATAATTGTATACCACCTAACCGTGGTTTTTTTTTCTTTCTTCTTTATACATACATACTACGACATCTCTTTATCAACCAGTCTATATTAGCAGCAGACACAGTACAGTACGGTAGTTCACGGCTGTGGCTACCTCTGTGTCGGCACTCGGCAGTCCGTCCATAATTGTATACCACCTAACCGTGGTTTTTTTTTCTTTCTTCTTCATACATACATACTACGACATCTCTTTATCAACCAGTCTATATTAGCAGCAGACACAGTACAGTACGGTAGTTCACGGCTGTGGCTACCTCTGTGTCGGCACTCGGCAGTCCGTCCATAATTGTATACCACCTAACCGTGGTTTTTTTTTCTTTCTTCTTTATACATACATACTACGACATCTCTTTATCAACCAGTCTATATTAGCAGCAGACACAGTACAGTACGGTAGTTCACGGCTGTGGCTACCTCTGTGTCGGCACTCGGCAGTCCGTCCATAATTGTATACCACCTACCCGTGGTTTTTTTTTCTTTCTTCTTTATACATACATACTACTACATCTCTTTATCAACCAGTCTATATTAGCAGCAGACACAGTACAGTACGGTAGTTCACGGCTGTGGCTACCTCTGTGTCGGCACTCGGCAGTCCGTCCATAATTGTATACTAGTATCCATCCATCTCCATTGTTTACCTGAGGTGCCTTTTAGTTGTGCCTATTAAAATATGGAGAACAAAAATGTTGAGGTTCCAAAATTAGGGAAAGATCAAGATCCACTTCCACCTCGTGCTGAAGCTGCTGCCACTAGTCATGGCCGAGACGATGAAATGCCAGCAATAAATACCGATGAAATACCAGTGTTTGTGTCGGCCACTAGGGTCGCTTATCTTACTCACACAGTCAGCTACCTCATTGCGCCTCTTTTTTTCTTTGCGTCATGTGCTGATTGGGGAGGGTTTTTTGGAAGGGACATCCTGCGTGACACTGCAGTGCCACTCCTAGATGGGCCAGGTGTTTGTGTCGGCCACTAGTGTCGCTTAGCTTAGTCATCCAGCGACCTTGGTGCAAATTTTTTGGACTAAAAATAATATTGTGAGGTGTGAGGTATTCAGAATAGACTGAAAATGAGTGGAAATTATGGTTTTTGAGGTTAATAATAATATGGGATCAAAATGACCCCCAAATTCTATGATTTAAGCTGTTTTTTAGTGTTTTTTGAAAAAAACACCCGAATCCAAAACACACCCGAATCCGACAAAAAAAAAATCGGTGAGGTTTTGCCAAAACGCGGTCGAACCCAAAACACGGCCGCGGAACCGAACCCAAAACCAAAACACAAAACCCGAAAAATTTCAGGCGCTCATCTCTACTAATTATGTCACTTGTGATTCTGTGAGGAGTCCTGCAAAACATGCACTGTGTGGGGTCCTGAGGACCGAGTTTGAGAACCTGTGATCTATGGTGAATGTCTATCTCATTTGCGTCTCCAATATTAATCCATGAGTCCTTAATAGCAGTGTTCCTTATAATCAGATATGAAGATATATATGCCGTGGAGTCTTGATAAGACAATAAATGGCCCATATTGCACTTGTCTCCTTTGATCTTATATGCTGTCAATCTAGCAACAACGTGAGGATTGTAGTGGCAAGCAAACCAACATGCAGTATTTCCTCCGTGAATTGATCCTCGTGTGCACACTGTGTGAACGGGCAGAAGGAGGTCGCCGAAGCGGTGATGTCCCGGCGCTATGCTACACCCCCGTCCGACCTCGGCTGATAGTATCCAGTGTCGTATGGTGCAAGACAAGCGGGTCACTCTTACCGGACTTGTATCTTTCACAAGCGCCGTGAAGTTTGAACAGCGGACTCCCGTATCAGCGGCGGCTGTGTGCTGTCCGTAATCGGATATCCTTAGAACACAGCCGTGGAGACAACTTCACCGGATGGGTTTTTGGAAAGGTCCTTACGCGTTTCTCCGCCCCTATCTCATGGCGGTTTCGTCAGAGGATGTAGTGTCTGCCATTCTGGCTGTCTATTTAAACCCATATAAACCAATCATGGTTAATTAATTAGTATAAACACCTGCAGTATCAACCGCACTTGGAGATAAATGCATATAAGAGTCATGTGCTTATATGCATTTATCTCCAAGTGCGGTTGATACTGCAGGTGTTTATACTAATTAATTAACCATGATTGGTTTATATGGGTTTAAATAGACAGCCAGAATGGCAGACACTACATCCTCTGACGAAACCGCCGTGAGATAGGGGCAGAGAAACGCGTAAGGACCTTTCCAAAAACCCATCCGGTGAGCTGTGTTCTAAGGATATCCGATTACGGACAACACACAGCCGCCGCTGATACGGGAGTCCGCTGTTCAAACTTCACGGCGCTTGTGAAAGATACAAGTCCGGTAAGAGTGACCAGCTTGTCTTGCACCATACGACACTGGATACTGTCAGCCGAGGTCGGACGGGGGTGTAGCATAGCGCCGGGACATCACCGCTTCGACGCCCTCCCTCCGCCCGTTCACACAGTGTGCACACAGCATCAATTCACGGAGGAAATACTGCATGTTGGTTTGCTTGCCACTACAATCCTCACGTTGTTGCTAGATTGACAGCATATAAGATCAAAGGAGACAAGTGCAATACGGGCCATTTATTGTCTTATCAAGACTCCACGGCATATATATCTTCATATCTGATTATAAGGAACACTGCTATTAAGGACTCATGGATTAATATTGGAGACGCAAATGAGATAGACATTCACCATAGATACATGAATTATATGTCTACCCTATTAATATATTAAATTGTCTATTATTGTTTTTTAAAATATTATGTAATAAATCATTATATTTCATTAGAGCGCTTCCTGAAATATATATACATTATATATTCCTTTTTTTCTTTTTAATTTTTTTTTTTTTGGTATTTCAGTAGTACCGTTTGGGAGCAGCTGTAATCTTATTGATATTATTACTATTTAATTGTAGAAACGAGCAGGATAATTGACTATACAAGCGCCAGGGAATTTTTTTTAGTATTATCCATACTACACCAACATACATCTCTTCGCTTATCTCAGTTGAGGTTACTCGCGGTCAACCGCTGACCGCAAAGTTCCCACCATTGGATAAAATGGAGCGCCTATGTGCTACATGTATCTCGAGTGCACCGCCTGACTGCTCAGACGCGCACAGCCAATCAGGAGAGTGCCACGACGTGGTGCTCCCTAATTGGCTGAAGGGACCCTCTTTGACAGCAGTCACGGGGGGGTCCCGGCAGTCAGGGAAAGGGGTCCCATGTGTAAACATGGGACCCCTTTCAGTGCATGGTCCGTGGTTTCCGTTTTTTTATTTTGGCAAGTACGTGGATTACAAACTCTGAAGAGGACCGATCTACACTGGATTGTTGTGAGTATAATTTTATTTACAGGTACCCCGTGGATTCTACGTGGACAAGGGGACCGAGCCTCGTGTCAACATAGGTAAGTATGTGTGTATGTCGGTGTGCATGTATGTAATAAAGTTGTACTGTCACGGTGTGTGTGTACTGTTTTTATTTGGGTATTTTTTTTGTAGTAGACCTACAGGTACCAGCAGGCCCGTTTCCCCCCCGCATGCTGGTACTTGTGGTTCTCCAAGTACCAGCTTGCGGGGGAGGCTTGCTGGGACTTGTAGTTCTGCTACAAAACACACTATTCTTTTTTTTTTACACTTGGCTATCAGCCTCCCATCCGCCGCCCTTGGATGGGGAGGACAGCCTCGGGCTTCACCCCTGGCCCTTGGGTGGCTGGATGGGGGGAACCCTTGATTTAAGGGGTCCCCACTCCTCCAGGGTACCCCGGCCAGGGGTGACCAGTTGGGGATTTAATGCCACGACCGCAGGGACCGATATAAAAGTGTCCCCCGGCTGTGGCATTATCTCTCTAGCTAGTGGAGCCCGGTGCTGGTGTTAAAAATACGGGGGACTCCTATGTGTTTTGTCCCCCGTATTTTTGGCACCAGGACCGGATACAGAGCCCAGTGCTGGTTGTTAAAATACGGGGGATCCCCTGTAATTTCCCCCCCCGTATTTTTACAACCAGGACCGGCTCAAAGAGCCGAGGATGGTTATGCTTAGGAGGGGGGACCCCACGCATTTTTTTCAGGGTTTTTTTTTAACACTTTTGTGCTGTCCATGAAGTCGAATCCAGGACGCACACTATCGTCAATTGGTCCGTTTTTCGACAGCGGGACTGTCAAATCCGTTTTTTATTGAATATGCCGAATACGGGTCCCGGCGGCCGGGATTCGACTGTCGAATTGTGTCGAATCCAAAAACGGTCGAATTCCAGCTGGAATTCGACCACAATTGCATATACCCCTATGACTGTTTGTTATTACTCAGTTTTGTTTTATCATTTTGTCCAGTTGTATAGCGCAATGGAATTTGCTGTGCTATATAAGAAACTGTTAATAAATAAATTAAAATTCTACTGATATACAGCACAGGGATCATTCAAGTGATCAATATCCTATGCAGGAACCATTCTAGTGACTGATTGTTAGAGGCGCCACCAGGGTGGTACTAGGTGGCGCTGTTGCTCTTGCCCAGCAGTCCTTTAGCCTCCTGCAGCCAAAGACTTTGCCTATACCAGCTGCCTTTCCCGGGAGGATTAGGTCCGCCCAGTACTCAGATGTCCCTAGGTTTTTATGATAGACAAGGCTGCTGTGGGAGGCTGTGCAAGGCAAATATGGAACTGGAGTCAGACTAGGACACAGGAGGAAGAACCAGACATACAAGACAAACGAGACACTAAAGCACACTACCGTGTGTGACCAGCATGGAACCACTGCGGCAGATGGTACACACTAGCGCCACAACACTGGAGATGAAGTTACCTAGCACTGGGTACTGAACTGCAATGGCAAGATGTCAGTGGTGCAGTCCCTGGTAGCATCTAAATACAATACAATATGGGCAGACAAGGGACAGGACCGGATTGCCAGCAATGCCGATACCAACGAACGAACTACAGGACCGGACTGCGGAGCAGAACCAGCACTGGTGGACAGAGGTACAGGCAGGCAGGGCTGGTCTATGGAAGCGATTGCCAATAGCAACACAGCACCGGTAAACAAACAAGTGGACAGACAGGCTCCGGTAGTGGAGTCGCCGCTAGTAGCAACACAGACAATACATATGTAACACAGCGGAATAGACGCTCCTAGTGACACAAACAGACATACTGCGGGACCAGATTGACAGGACACGGGTAATAACAAAGGATCCAAACAGAAGCTCCAGTTGAGCAAATACAGGCTGGAGTACACCGGATTGTGCACAGTATCAGGTACATAAACAGAAGCTCTTGACATAGACCATATAGACTGGAACACCCAGGATCAGGCACTTGTAGGGAAACCGCAGGCTCAGAGTATGACAGGATTACACGAACTGTTCAGGGTTCATCAGGTCCTAGGCAGGCTGTGTAATAAAAGACACAATATCCAATCAGGACAGCCAAAAAGGACAAGCCCCTTAATGAGGAGAATCACTGCAGGTGAGCAGCCTGACACAAAGCCTAGTGCTAATGGCCTAATTATGTAGCAGCTGGACTGCACACAGAAGACATAGGAGTCAGGCTGCAATTACACAGACCCACCAGAGGTGGCTTGTAATGCTGATATACAACACAAGGACCATTCTAGTAATACCCCTTTCACACCGCCAATGCCGACTCCCACCCGGGAATTGGAAACGGGTCCTTCCCGGGTGGGATTCGGCATTGGACGCTGCCGCTGGCTTCCCTGACCCAGCAATATGCCGGGCGGGTTGCCATAGTGGCGGGGTGCGGGGGTGGCAGCAGGGGCGGAGGTGGAGGCGGCGCTGGGAGATGAGCTCATCTCCGCACCGCCTCTTCCTGTTGTAGTGAACGGGTCCCGGGTCGCGTTTACGCTGCCATTGACCCGGTATTCAACCCGGGAATAACACTGCTTTATTCCCAGGTTGAATTGCCGGGTGAGGCGACCCGGGATTTCAGCTATGGCGCTTTCACACCGCACGCTGACCTGTGTCGACCTGGCAATATGTGCGGCGTGAAAGGGGTATAAGTGATATACAATACAGCAACCATTCTAGTAGTGATGAGCGGGTTCGGATCCTCGGGATCCGAACCCGCCCGAACTTCACCTTTTTTTTCACGGGTCCGAGCAACTCGGATCCTCCCGCCTTGCTCGGTTAACCCGAGCGCGCCCGGACGTCATCATCCCGCGGTTTGATTCTCGCGAGATTCATATTCTATATAAGGAGCCGCGCGTCGCCGCTATTTTTCACTCGTGCATTGGAGATGATCGTGAGAGGACGTGGCTGGCGTCCTCTCAGTTTCTATGTTCAGTGGGTTGCAAATTGTGCTGCAAATATCTGTGCTCAGTGTGCTGCAAATATCTGTGCTCAGTGTGCTGCAAGTGCAAATATCTACGTTCTCTGCCTGAAAAACGCTCCATATCTGACTGTGCTCAGTGTGCTGCAAATATCTGTGCTCAGTGTGCTAATTGCTTTATTGTGGGGACTGGGGACCAGCAGTATTATATAGTAGGAGGACAGTGCAGAGTTTTGCTGACCAGTGACCACCAGTATTATACGTTCTCTGCCTGAAAAACGCTCCATATCTGTGCTTCATTGTAGTATATAGTAGGAGGACAGTGCAGAATTTTGCTGACCACCAGTATAACTATATATATAGCAGTACGGTACAGTAGTCCACTGCTCTACCTACCTCTGTGTCGTCAAGTATACTATCCATCCATACCTGTGGTGCATTTCAGTTTTGCACAGTTTGCTGACCACCAGTATATACTATATAGCAGTACGGTACAGAAGGCCACTGCTCTACCTACCTCTGTGTCGTCAAGTATACTATCCATCCATACCTGTGGCGCATTTCAGTTTTGCACAGTTTGCTGACCACCAGTATATACTATATAGCAGTACGGTACAGTAGGCCACTGCTCTACCTACCTCTGTGTCGTCAAGTATACTATCCATCCATACCTGTGGTGCATTTCAGTTTTGCACAGTTTGCTGTCCACCAGTATATACTATATAGCAGTACAGTACAGTAGGCCACTGCTCTACCTACCTCTGTGTCGTCAAGTATACTATCCATCCATACCTGTGGTGCATTTCAGTTTTGCACAGTTTGCTGTCCACCAGTATATACTATATAGCAGTACGGTACAGTAGGCCACTGCTCTACCTACCTCTGTGTCGTCAAGTATACTATCCATCTATACCTGTGGTGCATTTCAGTTTTGCACAGTTTGCTGTCCACCAGTATATACTATATAGCAGTACGGTACAGTAGGCCACTGCTCTACCTACCTCTGTGTCGTCAAGTATACTATCCATCCATACCTGTGGTGCATTTCAGTTTTGCACAGTTTGCTGTCCACCAGTATATAATATATAGCAGTACGGTACAGTAGGCCACTGCTCTACCTACCTCTGTGTCGTCAAGTATACTATCCATCCATACCTGTGGTGCATTTCAGTTTTGCACAGTTTGCTGACCACCAGTATATACTATATAGCATTACGGTACAGCAGGCCACTGCTCTACCTACCTCTGTGTCGTCAAGTATACTATCCATCCATACCTGTGGTGCATTTCAGTTTTGCACAGTTTGCTGACCACCAGTATATACTATATAGCAGTACGGTACAGTAGGCTACTGCTCTACCTACCTCTGTGTCGTCAAGTATACTATCCATCCATACCTGTGGTGCATTTCAGTTTTGCACAGTTTGCTGACCACCAGTATATGCTATATAGCAGTACGGTACAGTAGGCCACTGCTCTACCTACCTCTGTGTCGTCAAGAATACTATCCATCCATACCTGTGGTGCATTTCAGTTTTGCACAGTTTGCTGACCACCAGTATATACTATATAGCAGTACGGTACAGTAGGCCACTGCTCTACCTACCTCTGTGTCGTCAAGTATACTATCCATCCATACCTGTGGTGCATTTCAGTTGTGCGCAGTATATATAGTAGTAGGCCATTGCTATTGATATATTACTGGCATATAATTCCACACATTAAAAAATGGAGAACAAAAATGTGTAGGGTAAAATAGGGAAAGATCAAGATCCACTTCCACCTCGTGCTGAAGCTGCTGCCACTAGTCATGGCCGAGATGATGAAATGCCATCAACGTCGTCTGCCAAGGCCGATGCCCAATGTCATAGTAGAGAGCATGTAAAATCCAAAAAAATAAAGCTCAGTAAAATGACCCAAAAATCTAAATCAAAATCGTCTGAGGAGAAGCGTAAACTTGACAATGTGCCCTTTACAACACGGAGTGGCAAGGAACGGCTGAGGCCCTGGCCTATGTTCAAGGCTAGTGGTTCAGCTTCACCTGAGGATGGAAGCACTCATCCTCCTGCTAGAAAACTTAAAAGAGTTAAGATGGCAAAAGCACAGCAAAGAACTGTGCATTCTTCTAAATCACAAATCCCAAAGGAGAGTCCAATTTTGTCGGTTGCGATGCCTGACCTTCCCAACACTGGACGGGAAGAGGTTGCGCCTTCCACCATTTGCACGCCCCCTGCAAGTGCTGGAAGTAGCACCCGCAGTCCAGTTCCTGATAGTCAAATTAAAGATGTGACTGTTGAAGTACACCAGGATGAGGATATGGGTGTTGCTGGCGCCGGGGAGGAAATTGACAAGGAGGATTCTGATGGTGAGGTGGTTTGTTTAAGTCAGGCACCCGGGGAGACACCTGTTGTCCGTGGGAGGAATATGGCCATTGACATGCCTGGTCAAAATACAAAAAAAAAATCACCTCTTCGGTGTGGAATTATTTCAACAGAAATGCGGACAACTGGTGTCAAGCCGTGTGTTGCCTTTGTCAAGCTGTAATAAGTAGGGGTAAGGACGTTAACAACCTAGGAACATCCTCCCTTATACGTCACCTGGACCGCATTCATCAGAAGTCAGTGACAAGTTCAAAAACTTTGGATGACAGCGGAAGCAGTCCACTGACCACTAAATCCCTTCCTCTTGTAACCAAGCTCCTGCAAACCACACCACCAACTCCCTCAGTGTCAATTTCCTCCTTAGACAGGAAAGCCAATAGTCCTGCAGGCCATGTCACTGTCAAGTCTGACGAGTCCTCTCCTGCCTGGGATTCCTCCGATGCATCCTTGAGTGTAACGCCTACTGCTGCTGGCACTGCTGATGTTGCTGCTGGGAGTCGATCGTCATCCCAGAGGGGAAGTCGGAAGACCACTTGTACTACTTCCAGTAAGCAATTGACTGTCCAACAGTCCTTTGCGAGGAAGATGAAATAGCACAGCAGTCATCCTGCTGCAAAGCGGATAACTCAGGCTTTGGCAGCCTGGGTGGTGAGAAACGTGTTTCCGGTATCCACCGTTAATTCACAGGGAACTAGAGACTTGATTGAGGTACTGTGTCCCCGGTACCAAATACCATCTAGGTTCCATTTGTCTAGGCAGGCGATACCGAAAATATACACAGACGTCAGAAAAAGAGTCACCAGTGTCCTAAAAAATGCATTTGTACCCAATGTCCACTTAACCACGGACATGTGGACAAGTGGAGTAGGGCAGACTCAGGACTATATGACTGTGACAGCCCACTGGGTAGATGTATTGCCTCCCGCAGCAAGAACAGCAGCGGTGGCACCAGTAGCAGCATCTCGCAAATGCCAACTCGTTCCTAGGCAGGCTACGCTTTGTATCACCGCTTTTCATAAGAGGCACACAGCTGACAACCTCTTAGGGAAACTGAGGAACATCATCGCAGAATGGCTTACCCCAATTGGACTCTCCTGGGGATTTGTGACATGGGACAACGCCACCAATATTGTGCGTGCATTACATCTGGGCAAATTCCAGCACGTCCCATGTTTTGCACATACATTGAATTTGGTGGTGCAGAATTATTTAAAAAACGACAGGGGCGTGCAAGAGATGCTGTCGGTGGCCCGAAGAATTGCGGGCCACTTTCGGCATTCAGCCACCGCGTGGCGAAGACTGGAGCACCAGCAAACAGTCCTGAACCTGCCCTGCCATCATCTGAAGCAAGAGGTGGTAACGAGGTGGAATTCAACCCTCTATATGCTTCAGAGGATGGAGGAGCAGCAAAAGGCCATTCAAGCCTATACATCTGCCTACGATATAGGCAAAGGAGGGGGAATGCACCTGACTCAAGCGCAGTGGAGAATGATTTCAACGTTGTGCAAGGTTCTGCAACCCTTTGAACTTGCCACACGAGAAGTCAGTTCAGACACTGCCAGCCTGAGTCAGGTCATTCCCCCCATCAGGCTTTTGCAGAAGAAGCTGGAGACATTGAAGGAGGAGCTAAAACAGAGCGATTCCGCTAGGCATGTGGGACTTGTGGATGGAGCCCTTCATTCGCTTAACCAGGATTCACGGGTGGTCAATCTGTTGAAATCAGAGCACTAAATTTTGGCCACTGTGCTCGATCCTAGATTTAAAACCTACGCTGTATCTCTCTTTCCGGCAGACACAAGTCTGCAGAGGTTCAAAGACCTGCTGGTGAGAAAATTGTCAAGTCAAGCGGAACTTGACCCGTCAACAGCTCCTCCTTCACATTCTCCCGCAACTGGGGCTGCGAGGAAAAGGCTAAGAATTCCGAGCCCACCCGCTGGCGGTGATGCAGGGCAGTCTGGAGCGAGTGCTGACATCTGGTCCGGACTGAAGGACCTGCCAACGATTACTGACATGTCGTCTACTGTCACTGCATATGATTCTGTCACCCTTGAAAGAATGGTGGAGGATTATATTAGTGACCGCATCCAAGTAGGCACGTCAGACAGTCCATACGTATACTGGCAGGAAAAAGAGGCAATTTGGAGGCCCTTGCACAAACTGGCTTTATTTTACCCAAAGGGACCTGAGATGGTGGATTCCAGTGGGGACGAATTAATAATCTGTGAGGAGGGGGATGTACACAGTGAAAGGGGTGAGGAATCGGACGATGAGGAGGAGGTGGACATCTTGCCTCTGTAGAGCCAGTTTGTGCAAGGAGAGATTGATTGCTTCTTTTTTGGTGGGGGCCCAACCCAACCAGTCATTTCAGTCACAGTCGTGTGGCAGACCCTGTTGCTGAAATGATGGGTTCGTTAAAGTGTGCATGTCCTGTTTATACAACATAAGGGTGGGTGGGAGGGCCCAAGGACAATTCCATCTTGCACCTCTTTTTTCTTTCATTTTTCTTTGCATCATGTGCTGTTTGGGGACTATTTTTTTGAAGTGCCATCCTGCCTGACACTGCAGTGCCACTCCTAGATGGGCCAGGTGTTTGTGTCGGCCACTTGTGTCGCTTAGTTTAGCCATCCAGCAACCTTGGTGCACCTCTTTTTTTCATGTGCTGTTTGCATCATGTGCTGTTTGGGGACTATTTTTTAAATATGACATCCTGTCTGACACTGCAGTGCCACTCCTAGATGGGCCAGGTGTTTATGTCGGCCACTTGGGTCGCTTAGCTTAGTCACACAGCTACCTCATTGCGCCTCTTTTTTTCTTTGCATCATGTGCTGTTTGGGGACTATTCTTTTGAAGTGCCATCCTGTCTGACACTGCAGTGCCACTCTTAGATGGGCCAGGTGTTTGTGTTGGCCACTTGGGTCGCTTAGCTTAGCCATCCAGTGACCTCGGTGCAAATTTTAGGACTAAAAATAATATTGTGAGGTGTTCAGAATAGACTGAAAATGAGTGGAAATTATGGCTATTGAGGTTAATAATACTATGGGATCAAAATGACCCCCAAATTCTATGATTTAAGCTTTTTTAGGGTTTTTTGTAAAAAAACACCCGAATCCAAAACACACCCGAATCCGACAAAAAATTTTCAGGGAGGTTTTGCCAAAATGCGTCCGAATCCAAAACACAGCCTCGGAACCGAATCCAAAACCAAAACACAAAACCCGAAAAATTTCCGGTGCACATCTCTACATTCTAGTAACCATTCTAATAACTGCATAGACAGCAACTCTGTCTACATGCCCACAGCAAACCCACATTCAGCTTACCTGCAAATGTCTCTTTGCCCCCAAATAAAGCATATTTAGTTCTGACACATTAACAGATGCTAACAATCATGAGATACATCTTCAAAACAGACTCAAATGAAACTCTGAATCAGATTGTATATGAACAAATAATGTGTACACCTATGAATGTATTTAGACTTTGGTGTATTATTGATTTGCATCTCCATACCCATGGAGGGAAGTATGAAGAAAGTGTAGGATGAGCACAATAAGTGTGTAAGTTCGATTCAGAGCCATCCCTGGCAAATTTAATACCCTAGGTAAGATTTTTGTTGGTGCCCCCTAGCAGATAATCCCACAACCTTCACTGCGTCAGGCCCAGAATGCAATGCGTCTGCTGCACCGCTGCTAGTTCCAACTCATAACCCCATATAACCCCCCCACACCCCTTGTTCCACACATACACACACACTCTATATAATCCCCCACAGCCCACATACATACATCACCCCATACCCAACACCTATCCCCATGCTCCTTTACTAACCACACACCCTACTCCTCCTGTCCCCCACATACACCCCATACCTCTCCTCATCCCCAAACACAACATACCCTACTTCCCCTGTCCCCCACATACACTCCATATCCCTTTACCTCCCAACACACCCTGCATTCCCCGTCCCCCCACATACACCCCATATCCCTCTGTCCTTACCACATACAATAACTCCCACTGTCTCCCCACATACACACCCACTTAGAAAGAGTAAAATGGCCTTAACTGGTAGTATAGCACTCTGATAAAAGGCTTCTTTGTGTTACGAAGTGCAGGACATTCGCTAGCGTGTGGCCTTACCTACATGCTGGCCATGCGCAAGCCAATAAGGTCACATGTGCCATTACGTTTTGTCCTTGTGCAGTACATCATAAGAAGAGCTCCTTTAATTAATTAATTCATTATTATTTATTTATTACCAGTTATTTATATAGTGCATACATATTCCGCAGCGCTTTACAGAGGATATTTGGCCATTCACATCAGTCCCTGTCCCAGTGGGGCTTTCAATGTATTTTTCTCTACCACATGTACACGCACACACATATAGGGTTAATTTTGTTGGGATCCAATGAACCTACCAGTATATTTTTAGATTGTGGGAGGAAACCGGAGCACCCAGAGGAAACCCAAGTACGGCGAGAATATACAAACGCCACACAGTTAGGGCCATGGTGGGAATCGAACCAGAGGCGGAACTACCACCAGTGCAACCAGTGCGTTGCACTGGGGCCCGCCTCTGTCCAGGGGCCCAAAGCATGTAATGAGTCATACTGACTCATTACATGCCGCTGTGCGCTGCGGGCAACCGCTGCCCGCAGCGCACAGCCGCCCGGAGAGAGGAGCAGCGGTACGGGGGAGAAGGAGGAGGAGGGAGCCGAAGGAGGGAGCCGCAGCAGCGCTTTACTACTGGTGGAGGCGCTGCTGCTGCTGCCCCTCTGCTTCACTATAGGCTGTCTTCCGAGAACAGCCTATAGTGAAGCAGAGGGGCAGCAGCGCCTCCACCAATGACACAGCGCTGCTGCGGCTCCCTCCTCCACCTCCCTCCTCCTCCTTCTCTCCAGCCCGGGAATCGTCTGACGCTGCACCGAGGAGCCTGAGCCAGCGGAGACGCCGGAGAGGGTAAGTATAATTCTTTCTTTCTTTCTTTCTTTCTTTCTTTCTTTCTTTCTTTCTTTCTTTCTTCTGCCTGCCGCTATGTGTAAAAATGGGGAACTGCCTGCCGCTATGTGTAAAAATGGGGCACTGCCTGCCGCAATGTGTAAAAATGGGGGACTGCCTGCCGCAATGTGTAAAAAGGGGGAATCTGCCTGCCGCAATGTGTAAAAATGGGGGACTGCCTGCCGCAATGTGTAAAAACGGGGGACTGCCTGCCGCAATGTGTAAAAACGGGGGACTGCCTGCCGCAATGTGTAAAAATGGGGGACTGCCTGCCGCAATGTGTAAAAAGGGGGAATCTGCATGCCGCAATGTGTAAAAACGGGGGACTGCCTGCCGCAATGTGTAAAAAGGGGGAATCTGCCTGCCGCAATGTGTAAAAAGGGGGGACTGCCTGCCGCTATGTGTAAAAATGGGGAATCTGCCTGCCGCTATGTGTAAAAAGGGGGAATCTGCCTGCCGTAATGTGTAAAAAGGGGGCTGCCTGCCGCAATGTGTAAAAAGGGGGAATGCCTGCCGCAATGTGTAAAAATGGGGAATCTGCCTGCCGCAATGTGTAAAAACGGGGGACTGCCTGCCGCAATGTGTAAAAAGGGGGAATCTGATGCCGCAATGTGTAAAAAGGGGGGACTACCTGCCGCTATGGGTAAAAATGGGGAATCTGCCTGCCGCTATGTGTAAAAAGGGGGAATCTGCCTGCCGTAATGTGTAAAAAGGGGGACTGTCTGCCGTAATGTGTAACAAGGGCACGCTGTCTGCCGTAATGTGTAAAAAGGGGACGCTGTCTGCCGTTATGTGTAAAAAGTGCACGCTGTCTGCCGTAATGTGTAAAAAGGGGGACACTGTCTGCCGTTATGTGTAAAAAGTGTATGCTGTCTGCCGCTATGTTTAACAAGGGCACGCTGTCTGCCGCTATGTGTAAAAAGGCACGCTGTCTGCCGTTATGTGTAAAAAGGGGACGCTGTCTGCCGCTATGTGTAAAAAGGGCACGCTGTCTGCCGTTATGTGTAAAAAGGGGACGCTGTCTGCCGTTATGTGTAAAAAGTGCACGCTGTCTGCCGTAATGTGTAAAAACGGGGACGCTGTCTGCCGTAATGTGTAAAAAGGGGGACGCTGTCTGCCGTAATGTGTAAAAAGGGGGACGCTGTCTGCCGTAATGTGTAAAAAGGGGACGCTGTCTGCCGTAATGTGTAAAAAGAGGAATCTGTCCGCTATAAGGTGTAAAAGGGTCTCTACCTGGTGTAGTGGTGCTACTGTGCGGCGTAATTTGAAGAATGGAGACTACTGTGCACCGTTTTATGAATTGGTATTATTTTGTGGCCACACCCCTTCCCCACGAAGCCACGCCACTATGTATTTTTGCACGCGCCTGCGGCGCGCACTGCCCCTATTTTGCATGCAGGGGTGGGGCTCCGATGCCGTTTCTTGCACACAGTGCTAAAATGTCTAGTTACGGCACTGTTGCTAGGTATCCATTTCTCTGGCCCTGAGCAGGTCCCCCTCACCAAATCCTCTCCAGGGGTGAGGGGGTGGACTTGGATGGGATGTGGGGGGGGGAAATCATTTTGTCACACCTGGGCCCACCGCTCGCTAGTTCCGCCACTGAATCGAACCCATGACCTCAGTACTATGAGGCAGTAATGCTAACCATTACACCATCTGTACTGCCCTAATTAATAGTAGGAAGCAGTGAAAACCCCTTTTTCCATTGAAAGCGACTGAAAAAATAGGATTTTAATACCTACCGGTAAATCCTTTTCTCTTAGTCCGTAGAGGATGCTGGGGTCACAATAAGAACTATGGGGTATAGACGGGATCCGCAGGAGACATGGGCACTTTAAGACTTTCAAAGGGTGTGACCTGGCTCCTCCCTCTATGTCCCTCCTCCAGACTCCAGTTTAAGGAACTGTGCCCAGGGATATGGATATTTCGAGGAAAGGATTTATTGTTAAACCAAGGTGAGCATCTTACCAGCTCACACCTCCAGCATGCCTCAAAACGTGGCATGCAAAAGAATACAAGCCAACGGCATGAACAATTACAGCACATGCTGACAAGAACCGTACATAACCTGCGTGTAACCACAATTTATAACTGCAGATACAGTACGCACTGGGACGGGCGCCCAGCATCCTCTACAGACTAAGAGAAAAGGATTTACCGGTAGGTATTAAAATCCTATTTTCTCATACGTCCTAGAGGATGCTGGGGTCACAATAAGAACCATGGGGTTATACCAAAGCTCTAGAACGGGCGGGAGAGTGCGGACGACTCTGCATCACCGAATGACCAAACTTAAGGTCAACATCGGCCAAGGTATCAACTTGTAAAACTTAGCCAAAGTTGCTCAGCAAAGTTGCAATGCCGAGATCCCCCGGCATCCACCCAGGAAGCGCCCACCTTTCTAGTAGAATGGTCCACGGATCCAGCGCGCAACGGTCTGCTTGGAAGCAGGACACCCAATCTTGTTGGGAGCAAACAGGACAAACAGAGCCTGTTTTCCTAAACGGAGCCGTTCTGGCGACATCATTTATAAAACTCTGACCACATTCAGAGACCTTGACTCCGTGAAGGCGTCCGTAGCTACAGGCACCACAATAGGTTGGTACATGTGGAAAGAAGAAAACCACCTTCGGTAGAAATTGTTGACGAGTTCCCAACCCTGCTCTATCTTCTTGGAAGATCAAATAAGGGCTCTTGTGAGACAAGGCCGCTAACTCAGATGCCAAGGCCAACATGATGACCACTTTCCAAGTGAGGAACTTCAACTCCACCTTACGTAAAGGTTCAAACCAATGTTATTGAAGGAACTGCAACACCACATTAAGATCCCATGGTGCCACTGGGGGCACAAATGGAGGTTGGATGTGTAACACACCCTTCACTAAAGTCTGAATTTCTGGAAGGGAGGCCAATTGATTTTAATTGAGCCCAATTTTAGGCTGGCATCCACACCTGCTTGCAGAAAATGGAGAAAATGTCCTAGCTGAACTCTGCCGTAGGAGCTTTCTTGGATTTTACACCAAGAAACATATTTTCTCCAAAACGGTGGTAATGATTAGACATCACCCCTCGTTTAGCCCCAATAAATGTGAGAACGATTTCCCTGGGAATACCCTTACAGGCTAGGATTTGGCGTTCAACTGCCATGTCGTCAAATGTAGCCGCGGCAAGTTCTAATACATGCACGGCCCTTGCTGCAACAGGTCCTCGCACACCAAAAGAGGCCAGGGATCTCCTATGAGTAATTCCTGAGATCTGGATACCAAACTCTCCTCGCCCAGTCTGGGACAATGAGGATCGCTCGAATCTCTATACTTTTTATGATCCCAGAACTTTTGGAATGAGGGAAAATGGAGGGATTAAATATACAGACTGAAAACACCCACGGTGTCATCAGTGCATTCACTGTTATTGCCTGAGGGCCCCTTGCTCTGAAGCTTCTTGTTGAGACGAGATGCCATCATATCTATTTGAGGAAACCCCAACGACATGTCACCTCTTCGAAGACTACTTGGAGGAGGCCCCCCTCCCCCGGATGGAGATCGTGGCTGCTGAGGAAGTCTGCTTCCCAGTTGCCCCCTCTTGGAATGAATATCGCTGACAGAGCGCTTGTATGTTTTTCCGCCTAGCGGAAAATCCTCGTGGCTTCTGCCATTGCTGCTCTGCTTTTCGTTTGTAGAAAGCCGTTTATGTGGAAACAAGTTTCCTGACTTGACCATCTTCCTTGGAAGTTTTCCCCCCTGTGTGACTGCTCCCAGCCTCGGAGGCTTGCATCCGTGGTCACTAGGATCCAGTCTGGTCTTGGAAGACAGGATTATCTTCCGGTGTATGTGTAGGTGGGATCTGGACCACATTTGCCACCCGGTCCCACTGGAACACTCTGGCATGGAACCTGCCAAACTGAATGGCCTCGTAGGCCTCAACCATCTATTTCAGCAACCGAATGCATTGATGGATTGACACTCTTACTGGTCTCAGAATTTGTTTGACCAGACTCTGGATCTCCAGAGCCTTTTCCACTGGGAGAAAAACTCTCTGTAGTCCCGAGTCCAGTATCATTCCCAAAAATGACAACCGCGTCGTAGGGACCCACTGTGAATTTGGCAAGTTCAAGAGCCAACCATGTTGTTCAAGAAACTGTCAGGGAGAGTGCAATGTTTTGCACCAACTGGTCCCTGGATCTCGCCTTTATCAGGAGATATTCCAAGTACGGGATAATTGTGACTCCCTGCTAGCAGAGGAGAATCATCATTAGAGCCATCACCCCGGTGAAAATCCTTGGAGCCGTGGGCAGACCAAACGGCAACGTCCGAAATAGGTAATGACAATCTTGAATTGCAAAACTCAGGTAAGCTTAATGCGGCGGAAAATGTAAGTAGGCATCCTCTATGTCTACTGAAACCATGAAAAACTCCTTTTTCCAGACTGGAGATCCCTGCCCTGAGAGATTCCATCTTGAATTTGAATTTCTTTAAGTAGAAATTGAGAGATTTCAGATTTATGATTTGTCTGACTGAGCCATCTAGTTTCGGGACCACGAAGAGGTTTGAATAAAAACCTTCTCCCTGTTGTGACAGGGGAAACCAGGACAATGACCTGATTCTGACTAGTGATGTGCACCGGAAATTTTTCGGGTTTTGTGTTCGGTTCCGCGGCCGTGTTTTGGATTCGGACGCGTTTTGGCAAAACCTCACCGAAATTTTTTTGTCGGATTCGGGTGTGTTTTGGATTCAGGTGTTTTTTTCAAAAAACCCTAAAAAACAGCTTAAATCATAGAATATGGGGGTCATTTTGATCCCATAGTATTATTAACCTCAATAACCATAATTTCCACTCATTTTCAGTCTATTCTGAACACCTCACACCTCACAATATTATTTTTAGTCCTAAAATTTGCACCGAGGTCGCTGGATGGCTAAGCTAAGCGACACAAGTGGCCGACACAAACACCTGGCCCATCTAGGAGTGGCACTGCAGTGTCAGACAGGATGGCCCTTCAAAAAAATACTCCCCAAACAGCACATGATGCAAAGAAAAAAGAGGCGCACTAAGGTCGCTGTGTGACTAAGCTAAGCGACACAAGTGGCCGACACAAACACCTGGCCCATCTAGGAGTGGCACTGCAGTGTCAGACAGGATGGCCCTTCAAAAAAATATTCCCCAAACAGCACATGATGCACAGAAAAAAAGAGGCGCAATGAGGTAGCTGTGTGACTAAGCTAAGCGACCCAAGTGGCCGACACAAACACCTGGCCCATCTAGGAGTGGCACTGCAGTGTCAGGCAGGATGGCCCTTCAAAAAAATTGTCCTCAAACAGCACATGATGCAAAGAAAAATGAAAGAAAAAAGAGGTGCAAGGTGGAATTGTCCTTGGGCCCTCCCACCCACCCTTATGTTGTATAAACAGGACATGCACACTTTAACGAACCCACCATTTCAGTGACAGGGTCTGCCACACGACTGTGACTGAAATGACTGGTTGGTTTGGGCCCCCACCAAAAAAGAAGCAATCAATCTCTCCTTGCACAAACTGGCTCTACAGAGGCAAGATGTCCACCTCATCATCATCCTCCGATTCCTCACCCCTTTCACTGTGTACATCCCCCTCCTCACAGATTATTAATTCGTCCCCACTGGAATCCACCATCTCAGGTCCCCGTGTACTTTCTGGAGGCAATTTCTGCTGGTGAATGTCTCCACGGAGGAATTGATTATAATTCATTTTAATGAATATCATCTTCTCCACATTTTCTGGAATTAACCTCGTACGCCGATTGCTGACAAGGTGAGCGGCTGCACTAAACACTCTTTCTGAGTACACACTGGAGGGAGGGCAACTTAGGTAGAATAAAGCCAGTTTCTGAAAGGGCCTCCAAATTGCCTCTTTTTCCTGCCAGTATACGTACGGACTGTCTGACGTGCCTACTTGGATGCGGTCACTCATATAATCCTCCACCATTCTTTCAATGGTGAGAGAATCATATGCAGTGACAGTAGACGACATGTCAGTAATCGTTGCCAGGTCCTTCAGTCCGGACCAGATGTCAGCACTCGCTCCAGACTGCCCTGCATCACCGCCAGCGGGTGGGCTCGGAATTCTTAGCCTTTTCCTCGCACCCCCAGTTGCGGGAGAATGTGAAGGAGGAGATGGTGATGGGTCACGTTCCGCTTGACTTGACAATTTTCTCACCAGCAGGTCTTTGAACCTCTGCAGACTTGTGTCTGCCGGAAAGAGAGATACAACGTAGGTTTTAAATCTAGGATCGAGCACGGTGGCCAAAATGTAGTGCTCTGATTTCAACAGATTGACCACCCGTGAATCCTGGTTAAGCGAATTAAGGGCTCCATCCACAAGTCCCACATGCCTAGCGGAATCGCTCTGTTTTAGCTCCTCCTTCAATGTCTCCAGCTTCTTCTGCAAAAGCCTGATGAGGGGAATGACCTGACTCAGGCTGGCAGTGTCTGAACTGACTTCACGTGTGGCAAGTTCAAAGGGTTGCAGAACCTTGCACAACGTTGAAATCATTCTCCACTGCGCTTGAGTCAGGTGCATTCCACCTCCTTTGCCTATATCGTGGCCAGATGTATAGGCTTGAATGGCCTTTTGCTGCTCCTCCATCCTCTGAAGCATATAGAGGGTTGAATTCCACCTCGTTACCACCTCTTGCTTCAGATGATGGCAGGGCAGGTTCAGGAATGTTTGGTGGTGCTCCAGTCTTCTGTACGCGGTGCATGAATGCCGAAAGTGGCCCGCAATTCTTCGGGCCACCGACAGCATCTCTTGCACGCCCCTGTCGTTTTTTAAATAATTCTGCACCACCAAATTCAAGGTATGTGCAAAACATGGGACGTGATGGAATTTGCCCAGATGTAATGCACGCACAATATTGCTGGCGTTGTCCCATGTCACAAATCCCCAGGAGAGTCCAATTGGGGTAAGCCATTCTGCGATGATCTTCCTCAGTTGCCGTAAGAGGTTTTCAGCTGTGTGCCTATTCTGGAAAGCGGTGATACAAAGCGTAGCCTGCCTAGGAACGAGTTGGCGTTTGCGAGATGCTGCTACTGGTGCCGCCGCTGCTGTTTTTTCTGCGGGAGGCAATACATCTACCCAGTGGGCTGTCACAGTCATATAGTCCTGAGTCTGCCCTGCTCCACTTGTCCACATGTCCGTGGTTAAGTGGACATTGGGTACAACTGCATTTTTTAGGACACTGGTGAGTCTTTTTCTGAGGTCTGTGTACATTTTCGGTATTGCCTGCCTAGAGAAATGGAACCTAGATGGTATTTGGTACCGGGGACACAGTACCTCAATCAAGTCTCTAGTTGGCTCTGAATTAACGATGGATACCGGAACCACGTTTCTCACCGCCCAGGCTGCCAAGGCCTCAGTTATCCGCTTTGCAGCAGGATGACTGCTGTGATATTTCATCTTCCTCGCAAAGGACTGTTGGACAGTCAATTGCTTACTGGAAGTAGTACAAGTGGTCTTCCGACTTCCCCTCTGGGATGACGATCGACTCACAGCAGCAACAACAGCAGCGCCAGCAGCAGTAGGCTTTACACTCAAGGATGCATCGGAGGAATCCCAGGCAGGAGAGGACTCGTCAGACTTGACAGTGACATGGCCTGCAGGACTATTGGCTTTCCTGGGTAAGGAGGAAATTGACACTGAGGGAGTTGGTGGTGTGGTTTGCAGGAGCTTGGTTACAAGAGGAAGGGATTTATTGGTCAGTGGACTGCTTCCGCTGTCACCCAAAGTTTTTGAACTTGTCACTGACTTATGATGAATGCGCTGCAGGTGACGTATAAGGGACGATGTTCCGAGGTGGTTAACGTCCTTACCCCTACTTATTACAGCTTGACAAAGGCAACACATGGCTTGACACCTGTTGTCCGCATTTGTGTTGAAATAATTCCACACCGAAGAGCTGATTTTTTTTGTATTTTGACCAGGCATGTCAATGGCCATATTCCTCCCACGGACAACAGGTGTCTCCCCGGGTGCCTGACTTAAACAAACCACCTCACCATCAGAATCCTCCTTGTCCATATCCTCAACCTGGTGTACTTCAACACTGACATCTTCAATTTGACTATCAGGAATTGGACTGCGGGTGCTCCTTCCAGCACTTGCAGGGGGCGTGCAAATGGTGGAAGGCGCAAGCTCTTCCCGTCCAGTGTTGGGAAGGTCAGGCATCGCAACTGACACAATTGGACTCTCCTTGGGGATTTGTGATTTCGAAGAACGCACAGTTCTTTGCTGTGCTTTTGCCAGCTTAAGTCTTTTCTTTTTTCTAGCGAGAGGATGAGTGCTTCCATCCTCATTTGAAGCTGAACCACTAGCCATGAACATAGGCCAGGGCCTCAGCTGTTCCTTGCCACTCCGTGTCGTAAATGGCATATTGGCAAGTTTACGCTTCTCCTCAGACGCTTTTAATTTTGATTTTTGGGTCATTTTACTGAACTTTTGTGTTTTGGATTTTACATGCTCTCTACTATGACATTGGGCATCGGCCTTGGCAGACGACGTTGATGGCATTTCATCGTCTCGGCCATGACTAGTGGCAGCAGCTTCAGCACGAGGTGGAAGTGGATCTTGATCTTTCCCTATTTTTTTAACCTCCACATTTTTGTTCTCCATATTTTAATGTGTGGAATTATATGCCAGTATCAATAGCAATGGCCTACTACTATATATACTGCGCACAACTAAAATGCACCACAGGTATACAATGTAGATGGATAGTATACTTAATGGATGACGAGTGACGACACAGAGGTAGGTACAGCAGTGGCCTACCGTACTGCTATATATAGTATACTGGTGGACACTGTCAGCAAACTGCTAAACTAGTCTAAAAAAATGCACCACAGGTATACAATGTAGATGGATAGTATACTTAATGGATGACGAGTGACGACACAGAGGTAGGTACAGCAGTGGCCTACTGTACTGCTATATATAGTATACTGGTGGACACTGTCAGCAAACTGCTAAACTAGTCTAAAATGCACCACAGGTATACAATGTAGATGGATAGTATACTTAATGGATGACGAGTGACGACACAGAGGTAGGTACAGCAGTGGCCTACCGTACTGCTATATATAGTATACTGGTGGACACTGTCAGCAAACTGCTAAACTAGTCTAAAAAAATGCACCACAGGTATACAATGTAGATGGATAGTATACTTAATGGATGACGAGTGACGACACAGAGGTAGGTACAGCAGTGGCCTACCGTTCTGCTATATATAGTATACTGGTGGACACTGTCAGCAAACTGCTAAACTAGTCTAAAATGCACCACAGGTATACAATGTAGATGGATAGTATACTTAATGGATGACGAGTGACGACACAGAGGTAGGTACAGCAGTGGCCTACCGTACTGCTATATATAGTATACTGGTGGACACTGTCAGCAAACTGCTAAACTAGTCTAAAAAAATGCACCACAGGTATAAAATGTAGATGGATAGTATACTTAATGGATGACGAGTGACGACACAGAGGTAGGTACAGCAGTGGCCTACCGTACTGCTATATATAGTATACTGGTGGACACTGTCAGCAAACTGCTAAACTAGTCTAAAATGCACCACAGGTATACAATGTAGATGGATAGTATACTTAATGGATGACGAGTGACGACACAGAGGTAGGTACAGCAGTGGCCTACCGTACTGCTATATATAGTATACTGGTGGACACTGTCAGCAAACTGCTAAACTAGTCTAAAAAAATGCACCACAGGTATACAATGTAGATGGATAGTATACTTAATGGATGACGAGTGACGACACAGAGGTAGGTACAGCAGTGGCCTACCGTACTGCTATATATAGTATACTGGTGGACACTGTCAACAAACTGCTAAACTAGTCTAAAAAAATGCACCACAGTTATACAATGTAGATGGATAGTATACTTAATGGATGACGAGTGACGACACAGAGGTAGGTACAGCAGTGGCTTACCGTACTGCTATATATAGTATACTGGTGGACACTGTCAGCAAACTGCTAAACTAGTCTAAAATGCACCACAGGTATACAATGTAGATGTATAGTATACTTAATGGATGACAAGTGACGACACAGATGTAGGTACAGCAGTGGCCTACCGTACTGCTATATATAGTATACTGGTGGACACTGTCAGCAAACTGCTAAACTAGTCTAAAAAAATGCACCACAGGTATACAATGTAGATGGATAGTATACTTAATGGATGACGAGTGACGACACAGAGGTAGGTACAGCAGTGGCCTACCGTACTGCTATATATAGTATACTGGTGGACACTGTCAGCAAACTGCTAAACTAGTCTAAAAAAATGCACCACAGGTATACAATGTAGATGGATAGTATACTTAATGGATGACGAGTGACGACACAGAGGTAGGTACAGCAGTGGCCTACCGTACTGCTATATATAGTATACTGGTGGACACTGTCAGCAAACTGCTAAACTAGTCTAAAATGCACCACAGGTATACAATGTAGATGGATAGTATACTTAATGGATGACGAGTGACGACACAGAGGTAGGTACAGCAGTGGCCTACCGTACTGCTATATATAGTATACTGGTGGACACTGTCAGCAAACTGCTAAACTAGTCTAAAAAAATGCACCACAGGTATACAATGTAGATGGATAGTATACTTAATGGATGACGAGTGACGACACAGAGGTAGGTACAGCAGTGGCCTACCGTACTGCTATATATAGTATACTGGTGGACACTGTCAACAAACTGCTAAACTAGTCTAAAAAAATGCACCACAGTTATACAATGTAGATGGATAGTATACTTAATGGATGACGAGTGACGACACAGAGGTAGGTACAGCAGTGGCTTACCGTACTGCTATATATAGTATACTGGTGGACACTGTCAGCAAACTGCTAAACTAGTCTAAAATGCACCACAGGTATACAATGTAGATGTATAGTATACTTAATGGATGACAAGTGACGACACAGAGGTAGGTACAGCAGTGGCCTACCGTACTGCTATATATAGTATACTGGTGGACACTGTCAGCAAACTGCTAAACTAGTCTAAAAAAATGCACCACAGGTATACAATGTAGATGGATAGTATACTTAATGGATGACGAGTGACGACACAGAGGTAGGTACAGCAGTGGCCTACCGTACTGCTATATATAGTATACTGGTGGACACTGTCAGCAAACTGCTAAACTAGTCTAAAAAAATGCACCACAGGTATACAATGTAGATGGATAGTATACTTAATGGATGACGAGTGACGACACAGAGGTAGGTACAGCAGTGGCCTACCGTACTGCTATATATAGTATACTGGTGGACACTGTCAGCAAACTGCTAAACTAGTCTAAAAAATGCACCACAGGTATACAATGTAGATGGATAGTATACTTAATGGATGACGAGTGACGACACAGAGGTAGGTACAGCAGTGGCCTACCGTACTGCTATATATAGTATACTGGTGGACACTGTCAGCAAACTGCTAAACTAGTCTAAAATGCACCACAGGTATACAATGTAGATGGATAGTATACTTAATGGATGACGAGTGACGACACAGAGGTAGGTACAGCAGTGCACTCTGCACTGTACTACTCCTATATAATATTAATTATACTGGTGGTCCCCAGTCCCCACAATAAAGCAGCACACTGTGAGCACAGATATGGAGTGTTCTTCAGGCAGACAACGTATACTGGTGGTCACTGTCAGCAAAACTCTGCACTGTACTCCTGCTATAGCTGCTCCCCAGTCCCCACAATTAAGCAGTGTGAGCACTCAGCACAGATATATCATGCAGCACACTGAGCACAGATATGGTATGGAGCGTTTTTTTCAGGCAGAGAACGGATAAAAAAAACTGGTGGTCATTTATCAGCAAAACTCTGCACTGTACTCCTAACAGCTGCTCCCCAATCCTCCCCACAATTAAGCAATAAAAAACAAACAAGAATCAACTGTCTTCTACAATAAACGGAGAGGACGCCAGCCACGTCCTCTCCCTATCATCTCCAATGCACGAGTGAAAATGGTGGCGACGCGCGGCTGCTTATATAGAATCCGAATCTCGCGAGAATCCGACAGCGGGATGACGACGTTCGGGCGCGCTCGGGTTACCCGAGCCATACGGGAGAATCCGAGTATGGCTCGGACCCGTGTAAAAAGGGTAAAGTTGGGGGGGGTTCGGTTTCTCGGAAACCGAACCCGCTCATCACTAATTCTGACACAACCTTTGTATTGCGTTGCATACTACCTCCCTGTCCTCCGGAGAATTGGTAAGGCCGATTTGAAAAATTGGTGAGGGGGAATGTCTTGAAACTCCAGTTTGTACCCTTGGGACACTATTTGTAAAACCCACGGGTCCAGGTCCGAACGCATCCAGGACTGACTGAAGAGTTTTAGATGTGGCCCCACCGTTGTGGGTTCCCGCAAGAGAGCCCCAGCGTGATGCGGTGGATGCGGCAGAAGCAGAGGATGATTTCTGCTCCTGTGCTCTTGAAGAGACTGCGGACCTCTTCCCTCTTCACCTTCCTCTACCTGCAAAGAAGGAGGAAACTGTATCTATTGGGCCGAACTGACTGCATCCGACTATGATGCGTCATCATCCGTTGTGAGGGAACATAGGGCAATAAGGTAGACTTAACTGCGGCAGCTGCCGAGATCACATTAACTAGGCCGTCACCAAACCAGGTTTCACCTTCATAGGGAAGAGACTCCATTTCTACTCGGAGTCAACATCAGCGTTCCATTGGTGAATCCACAACGCCCTCCTAGCCGAGACCGCCATGGAATTGGCCCGTGAACCCAAGAGTTCTATATCCCTTTCAGTCTCACGTAAGTATGCTGCAGTGTCCTTGATATGACCCAACGTAAGGAGTATCCCATCTCTCCCCAGGGTATCTATATTGGATGACAAGGTATCCGACCATTTTTGAATACTACTACTCACCCATGCCCATGTAATGGTAGGTCTAAACAACGTACGCGTGGACACATAACTAGAATATAACGTCACGTCCTGCATATGATCTGCTGGATTTGTGACAGGGCCCCTTGTAGAACAGGGGATGACTCCCACTTTATTCTGTCCGCGGCGGGAAAGGAATAAACAAATCGGAATCCTCTTGGGGATTTAAAACCATTTTGGCAGGGCTGACCCAGACTTTCTCAAACAGAGCGTTCAGCACATGAGATGGTGGAATGTTACCTCAGCTTTTATTATAAATTTATATAAATAAATAAATATATATATATATATATATATATATATACAGGTTGAGTATCCCTTATCCAAAATGCTTGGGACCAGAGGTATTTTGGATATCGGATTTTTCCGTATTTTGGAATAATTGCATACCATAATGAGATATCATGGTGATGGGACCTAAATCTAAGCACAGAATTAATTTATGTTTCATATACACCTTATACACACCGCCTGAAGGTCATTTTAGCCAATATTTTTTATAAATTTGTGCATTAAACAAAGTGTGTCTACATTCACACAATTCATTTATGTTTCATATACACCTTATACAAACAGCCTAAAGGTCATTTAATACAATATTTTTAATAACTATGTGTATTAAACAAAGTTTGTGTACATTGAGCCATCAAAAAACAAAGGTTTCACTATCTCACTCACACTCAAAAAAGTCAATGTTTCGGAATATTCCGTATTTCGGAATATTTGGATATGGGATACTCAACCTGTATATATATATATATATATATATAGATATATGGGTCGCACTCACGTTTAGATCACAATCCATCCGCTGGGGTGTCATCCAAAGAAGCTCTCACGAGCATCCAATTGTAGAAAGCAAATTAATGGAGCACTCACCAGTCTTAGTCCTTAAACATGCACCAGATTTATTGACAGCATAATTCAGCTGTATCTTACAGCATATAGGGTATCTCGAACGTTTTCGGTCCCACACAGACCATCATCAGGAGAGTATCAACCGTTGTCAGAAAAAGCTGTCTTATCCACACCCCAAATCATCAGCTGCATATTTGGCCATGCCTCACCGGCTCCTTAAATACCCTAAACTTCAAAAACCGCGGCAAAAGGCATCATAATGTCATCACTATATGGGCGGAGCCACAACAGCCGCACTCGTTTATTATCAATCAATATGTTAACCCAATCTATTATGTATCACCTACTACTTACTGCACCTCACATTACCCTTAATCGCGTGGCTAATCCACATACCAAATGTGTATCCACCTTACCTCGTGGTGCCACGCTCGCCCATGGATGCCTAAACAACTCGCCGGGGATCGCGTAACTACTTCCTATACCCAATGAACCGCAACACGTGACATCGGGTCACGTGATCACGGAAGTGACATGCCGCGATAGGTTGCTAAGCAACCACCCGCTGGGTATGAACAAAAAGACCCAGTCTATTACTACTCAGTGTCACATGACCATTGGGGATACATCCCCTGCTGGTCACATAGCAACCCTACAACGAGATTAACAAGGATACATTCAAGACAATGCATCTTATCCATATAATACTGGAAGGGAAATCCCTTTCATTCATTACACGGAGTTATGATTTAAATGCACAACCTTACTTGGGACTATATACCCCAATTGTTATTCCCACGGGCTATCTAAACAATAAATATGCGGGTAAGGAGCACTGTCAGGACC
This sequence comes from Pseudophryne corroboree, assembly GCF_028390025.1. Taxonomy (NCBI): domain Eukaryota; kingdom Metazoa; phylum Chordata; class Amphibia; order Anura; family Myobatrachidae; genus Pseudophryne; species Pseudophryne corroboree. Next base: position 208,303,800 of record NC_086444.1, read on the forward strand.
TCAAATAGCCTATACTATCAGGTAAACATATACTAATTCAACTATATAAAGATATACACATATATAGACCCTTTTGTCAGGACCAGCAGGGTCCTCAGTGATGTTAATACGCCCTTACTATGCACTAAACATGTACTGAATGCTCTTTTTTTTTTTTTTTGTGGATCTAATCAGGAAACGCTATGGTCAACCTAGGAATAAGTATCCGTGTCGGTATCAGGGAGTAGTAACTGGGCAAAATAACATTTTTGCGACCCCGAGGGGTCTGAGGGAAAAATAGCTATGAGCATGACATCCTCCATAGATATTTCTGCGTCTGTGTCAGGTACACAGAATCATGCCCCCTTACTCTGATATGAATCACATTATCATGCAAATTTTTACCCAGTCAGATATTGGTGGTGCCGACAGGGCCACCCATATATGTCTGTGTCCGTAATATAGTTCCTTCTTGGGATTTTTATTCACGTTGGCATTCAAAGCATTTACCCAATCAGGAGTCGGCGGTGCCGACAGGGTCACTCCCACAGCCGTTTGTGTGGGAAGAGCACTCAGCCTCATACATGCCGACACACGTGTCCCAAACACCCACAGATACACCGGGCATATAGGGGCCAGACCCACAGAAAGGTCTGTCAGAGAGACACAGAGGGAGTTTGCCAGCTCACAACCCAGCGCCTAATCACCGGTTCTGAAACACTAAAGAATGCCCCAGACCTGTAGCGCTTTTATATTAAATGTATATTGCACCAATATTACTGTGCCCCTCCCGTTTTTCACCCTGATTTTTATTCAGAAGTGTGAGGAAGGACCAGCGTCTCTGCAGCCTGCTGTAGAGGAAAATGGCGCTGAGTTGTGTGAGCTGTGAGGACGAAGCTCCGCCCCCTTAATGGCGCGCTTCAGTCCCGCTTTCTTGAAATATATATATTTATACTGGCGGGGGTTAGGACAGTGCCTAGGCACTCATGTCCCCTTTTGCCAGTTTATTTTGAGGCTTTTCTGCTGCCCAGGGCGCCCCCCCCCCCCCCGCACCCTGCACCCTGTAGTGCTGCTGTGTGTGTGGGAGCATGGCACGCAGCATGCGATCGCTGTGCGGTACCTCAGAATGCCGTCACTGAAGTCTTCTTGATCTTCTTCTACTCACCTGTCTTCTGACTTCTGGCTCTGTAAGGGGGGTGACGGCTGGCTCTGGGAACAAGCATCTAGGCGTACCTAACGATCAAACCCTCAGGAGCTAATGGTGTTCTGTAGTCAAGAAGCAGAGCCTTTGAAATCACTGGAAGTAGGTCATACTTCTCTCCCCTTAGTCCCACGAAGCAGGGAGACTGTTGCCAGCAGTCTCCCTGAAAATAAAAAACCTAACAAATGTCTTTTTCCGAGAAACTCAGTAGAACTCCTCAGAGTGTACCAGTCTGCCTGGGCACAATTCTAAACTGGAGTCTGGAGGAGGGGCATAGAGGGAGGAGCCAGGTCACGCCCTTTGAAAGTCATAAAGTGCCCATGTCTCCTGCGGATCCCGTCTATACCCCATGGTCCTTTTGTGACCCCAGCATCCTCTAGGACGTATGAGAAAAAAGGTTATAATTTTATAATAGTATAGATAGATAGACAGATCATAGTTGCCTACCCTCCCTCATTCTGCAGGAGACTCTCTGAAATAGCAGCAATCTCCCTCACTCCCTGAATAGACCAGTAATCTCCCTCATTGCACCTTACCCCATTATGTAGATGTTACATTCTTGGGGGGAAAAGAAATCAGAGCTACACACATTCAAATGGGATCATTAGTGCCATTTCCCTGCATTGGTTATAAGGCACAATGATCCCTATGGCCACTAAAGGCCCATATAGACGGGCCGATGAGGGAGAGATGTGTGCTGAGCGTGCGGGGGGAGACAGGGGGGGCCGCTCATTTCACCCAGCGGGTGAAGTGAGCGACCCGCTAGATTGGCCTGCTTGTAGGCCAATCTAGCAGCAGCGATAGCGATGCGCGGGGCTGCGCATCGCTATCGCTGTAGGGGGTACACACGGAGCGATAATGCTTAAATTCTAAGCAATCTAGTCAGATTGCTTAGAATATCGCTCCGTGAGTACCCCCCTTTACAGTATATGGAACCTCTTGTAAAACACAATACACTAACAAATCCTGCAAAATATCAGTGTCTTTTCTTCAACAAATAGATCTTACTAACTTTGGGGCTCATTTACATTTGGATGTAAGTCATTTTCATGACACGCCTCTCACAGATGTAGCGGTACATGCCCGCGCTGATAGGTGTTACAATCTCCCTGAAATGCTTTTTCAAAAGTAGGCAAGTATGAGATAGATAGATAGATAGATAGATAGATAGATAGATAGATAGATAGATAGATAGATAGATATGAGATAGACTCTGTGGCAGCTATTCACACCCCCTATAGTGGCTGGTCAAACCGCTAAGCATGGGCCAATACCACAATGTATGAATGGATAGATAGATAGACAGATAGATAGATAGATAGATAGATAGATAGATAGATAGATAGATAGATAGATAGATAGATAGATAAAATAAGCTACAATAATGCATTTGAAGATCATCTTCATTCATCTAACAATGGGGGTAATTCTGAGTTGATCGCAGCAGCAAGTTTGTTAGCAATTGGGCAAAACCATGTGCACTGCAGGGGGGGGCAGATATAACATTTGCAGAGAGAGTTAGATTTGGGTGGGTTATTTCGTTTCTGTGCAGGGTAAATACTGCCTGCTTTATTTTTACACTGCAATTTAGATTGCAGATTGAACACACCACACCCAAATCTAACTCTCTCTGCACATGTTAAATCTGCCTCCCCTGCAGTGCACATGGTTTTGCCCAACTGCTAACAAAGGGGGTCATTCCGAGTTGTTCGCTCGTTGCCGATTTTCGCTATATTGCGATTAGTCGCTTACTGCGCATGCGCAAGGTTCGCAGAGCGCATGCGCTTAGTTATTTTACACAAAAGTTAGGTATTTTACTCACGGCATAACGAGGATTTTTCATCGTTCTGGTGATCGTACTGTGATTGACAGGAAGTGGGTGTTTCTGGGCGGAAACTGGACGTTTTCTGGGAGTGTGCGAAAAAACGCTGGCGTTTCTGGGAAAAACGCGGGAGTGTCTGAAGAAACGGGGGAGTGTCTGGACAAACGCTGGGTGTGTTTGTGACGTCAAACCAGGAACGAAACGGACTGAACTGATCGCAATGTAGGAGTAAGTCTGGAGCTACTCAGAAACTTCTAAGAAATTTCTATTTGCAATTCTGCTAATCTTTCGTTCGCAATTCTGCTAAGCTAAGATACACTCCCAGAGGGCGGCGGCTTAGCGTGTGCAATGCTGCTAAAAGCAGCTAGCGAGCAAACAACTCGGAATGAGGGCCCAAGTTCCTGCTGCGATCAACTCAGAATTACCCCCTATATGCCCAGTGGTTCATTTACAATTAATCAATAGTAGCTTCCCTTAGCCCTGTTAATATGACAAATATAATTTACTATGCATGTTATATGACCTGTTTATTGTAAGCCAACATTAGTGCAATTGATTTGATTACATTCTAGCTGAATCAAGCAAGACTAAAAAAATAAAGCTTTTACTTATAACACAAAAGCAGGGTCACATTAGTGCATACTTACCGACTGTGTATTTCTCCTCTCCGGGAGAAGCCCGGAGAGGAGACGCTGCAGGTTTCTTCGGGGGGCGGGGCCGGACTGTGACATCACTAAGCCCCGCCCCCGCATCGGGAAATGCCACGATTCTCGGGTCCGCGGGAAGGGGGCGGGGCTAAAATGATGCAATTTGCGTCATTTTAACCCCTTCTCCACCCGACGGACCCGCGAATGCGGGAGGTTATCTCTCCATCCTGCCCGCATCACTAGGGTGCGAGCAGGATGCGGGAGACCTGCCCAATCTTCCGGGGGTGCGGGGGGCTACCCCAAAAAACGGGAGCCTCCCGCAGCTCCCGGGAGAGTAGGTAAGTATGCATAAGTGCTACATAAACTATATAAAGCACAAACTAGACTGTGATTGATTTCATCATCTCATATGTATAAAACATCGGTGTATTATTTATATCCATGTTTACCATGAGCTATATAAAATTCCAGGAAGCATAAAGCTGAAGTCATACTGACCAAATGTAATTAAGGTCTTTTATTTTGCAGTACACGGATGCTAACACATAATTTGTTAGCAATGATTCTTTCCTGTCAACATGTTATTGTCAGCTGGTCTACTTTCAACAGTGATAATCTAGCATTGATTTCATTAGGCGTTTCATGGTAACATTTAGGCAGGCAGGAGGAAAATGTCTAATCATCATTTTAAAAATAATTGTGATTTGTATTTGTGACTACTCCTGATGCTTTACAACAGTGATAAACAAACCGATATGCTGTAAGCGCCATAGGGGGTAATTCCGAGTTCATTGCACGCTATTTTTTGCAGTGCTGCAATCAGTTCAAACTCGTCAAAACTGCGCATGCGTATGCACCGCAATGCGCAGGCGCGTCGTACGGGTACAAAGCGGATCGGTGCTGGGCGATGGATTTAACGAACAATCCATTCGCACAGCCGATCGCAAGAAGATTGACAGGAAGAAGGCGTTTATGGGTGTCAACTAGAGATGAGCGCCTGAAATTTTTCGGGTTTTGTGTTTTGGTTTTGGGTTCGGTTCCGCGGCCGTGTTTTTGGTTCGACCGCGTTTTGGCAAAACCTCACCGAATTTTTTTTGTCGGATTCGGGTGTGTTTTGGATTCGGGTGTTTTTTTCAAAAAACCCTAAAAAACAGCTTAAATCATAGAATTTGGGGTTCATTTTGATCCCATATTATTATTAACCTCAAAAACCATAATTTCCACTCATTTTCAGTCTATTCTGAATACCTCACACCTCACAATATTATTTTTAGTCCTAAAATTTGCACCGAGGTCGCTGGATGACTAAGCTAAGCGACCCTAGTGGCCGACACAAACACCTGGCCCATCTAGGAGTGGCACTGCAGTGTCACGCAGGATGTCCCTTCCAAAAAACCCTCCCCAAACAGCACATGACGCAAAGAAAAAAAGAGGCGCAATGAGGTAGCTGACTGTGTGAGTAAGATAAGCGACCCTAGTGGCCGACACAAACACCGGGCCCATTTAGGAGTGGCACTGCAGTGTCACGCAGGATGTCCCTTCCAAAAAACCCTCCCCAATCAGCACATGACGCAAAGAAAAAAAGAGGCGCAATGAGGTAGCTGACTGTGTGAGTAAGATAAGCGACCCTAGTGGCCGACACAAACACCGGGCCCATTTAGGAGTGGCACTGCAGTGTCACGCAGGATGTCCCTTTCAAAAAACCCTTCCCAATCAGCACATGACGCAAAGAAAAAAAGAGGCGCAATGAGGTAGCTGTGTGAGTAAGATTAGCGACCCTAGTGGCCGACACAAACACCGGGCCCATTTAGGAGTGGCACTGCAGTGTCACGCAGGATGTCCCTTCCAAAAAACCCTCCCCAATCAGCACATGACGCAAAGAAAAAAAGAGGCGCAATGAGGTAGCTGTGTGAGTAAGATTAGCGACCCTAGTGGCCGACACAAACACCGGGCCCATTTAGGAGTGGCACTGCAGTGTCACGCAGGATGTCCCTTCCAAAAAACCCTCCCCAATCAGCACATGACGCAAAGAAAAAAAGAAAAAGAAAAAAATTATGGACGGACTGCCGAGTGCCGACACAGAGGTAGCCACAGCCGTGAACTACCGTACTGTACTGTGTCTGCTGCTAATATAGACTGGTTGATAAAGAGATGTCGTAGTATGTATGTATAAAGAAGAAAAAAAAACCACGGTTAGGTGGTATACAATTATGGACGGACTGCCGAGTGCCGACACAGAGGTAGCCACAGCCGTGAACTACCGTACTGTACTGTGTCTGCTGCTAATATAGACTGGTTGATAAAGAGATGTCGTAGTATGTATGTATAAAGAAGAAAGAAAAAAAAACCACGGTTAGGTGGTATACAATTATGGACGGACTGCCGAGTGCCGACACAGAGGTAGCTACAGCCGTGAACTACCGTACTGTGTCTGCTGCGACTGGATGATAAATAATGATATAAAAAATATATATATATCACTACTGCAGCCGGACAGGTATATATATTATATAATGACGGACCTGCTGGACACTGTCTGTCAGCAGAATGAGTTTTTTATAGAATAAAAAAAAAAACACCACACAAGTGAAGTCACACGACGAGTGTTTAACTTTTTCAGGCAATCACAATATAGTATACTACTAACTATACTGGTGGTCAGTGTGGTCAGGTCACTGGTCAGTCACACTGGCAGTGGCACTCCTGCAGCAAGTGTGCACTGTTTAATTTTAATATAATATGTACTCCTGGCTCCTGCTATAACCTATAACTGGCACTGCAGTGCTCCCCAGTCTCCCCCACAATTATAAGCTGTGTGAGCTGAGCACAGTCAGATATATAATATATACATAGATGATGCAGCACACTGGGCTGAGCAGTGCACACAGATATGGTATGTGACTGTCTTGTACTCCTGGCTCCTGCTATAACCTATAACTGGCACTGCAGTGCTCCCCAGTCTCCCCCACAATTATAAGCTGTGTGAGCTGAGCACAGTCAGATATATAATATATACATAGATGATGCAGCACACTGGGCTGAGCAGTGCACACAGATATGGTATGTGACTGAGTCACTGTGTGTATCGTTTTTTTCAGGCAGAGAACGGATATATTAAATAAAACTGCACTGTCTGGTGGTCACTGTGGTCAGTCACTAGTAAACTCTGCACTCTCTTCTACAGTACTCCTAAGCTCCAGTAAATCAGGTCAATCTCTCTCTCTCTCTCTCTCTCTCTCCTAATCTAAATCACTGTACTCCCTAACAGCTGCTCCCCGTCCCCAATCCTCCCCACAATTATAACTAAGTCACTCAGTCTTTACTCTTTTCTACTATAACGGAGAGGACGCCAGCCACGTCCTCTCCCTATCAATCTCAATGCACGTGTGAAAATGGCGGCGACACGCAGCTCCTTATATAGAATCCGAGTCTCGCGAGAATCCGACAGCGTCATGATGACGTTCGGGCGCGCTCGGGTTAACCGAGCAAGGCGGGAAGATCCGAGTCGCTCGGACCCGTGAAAAAAAACATGAAGTTCGTGCGGGTTCGGATTCAGAGAAACCGAACCCGCTCATCTCTAGTGTCAACTGACCGTTTTCAGGGAGTGGTTTGAAAAACACAGGCTTGTCCAAGCGTTTGCAGGGCGGGTGTCTGATGTCAATTCCGGGACCGGGCAGGCTGAAGTGATCGCAGTGTCTGAGTATGTTCAGACCTACTCAGAAACTGCACAAACTGTTTTTGTGCCGCTCGGCTGCACAAGCATTCACACACTTGCAAAGCGAAAATACACTCCCCCATAGGCGGCGACTATCTGATCGCAGCGCTGCAAAAAATAGCTAGCGAGCGATCAACTCAGAACGACCCCCTTATTCAGGGCTGATCGGCCTTATTCAGAGCTGATTGGCCTTATCAAAGGGCCTTATTCAAAGCTGATTGCTATTGCTGTGATTGCTCTGAAGGCCATTGTTTTCCATTTTGTGCACGCACAGCGGCCGCAGAGCGCATGCATGGGCTATCATGATGCGACCACATCATGATTGACAGGCGACAGGCGTCCAGGGGCGGCTGTCGAAGTAAAAAAAGTAAGATTTTAAACCTACCGGTAAATCTTTTTTACCTAGTCCGTAGAGGATGCTGGGGACTCCATAAGGACCATGGGGTATAGACGGGCTCCGCAGGAGACATGGGCACTCTAAGACCTTTTAATGGGCGTGAGCTGGCTCCTCCCTCTATGCCCCTCCTCCAGACCTCAGTTATAGAACTGTGCCCAGAGGAGACGGACATTGCGAGGAAAAGGATTTTGTTAATGAAGGGTGAGATACATACCAGCCCACACCACAAACACACCGTATAACATGGTATATAACTAAACCAGTTAACAGCATGAACAACAGAAATCAGCAACAGTCTGATCTCAACCGTACACAACTCTCGTGTAACTACATCAGTAACTATGTACAAGTACTGCAGATTTATTCCGCACTGGGACGGGCGCCCAGCATCCTCTACGGACTAGGAGAAAAAGATTTACCGGTAGGTTTAAAATCTTATTTTCTCTCACATCCTAGAGGATGCTGGGGACTCCGTAAGGACCATGGGGTTTATACCAAAGCTCCAGACCGGGCGGGAGAGTGCGGATGACTCTACAGCACCGATTGAGCAAACAGGAGGTCCTCATCAGCCAGGGTATCAAACTTATAGAATTTAGCAAAAATGTTTGAACCCGACCAAGTAGCTGCTCACCAAAGCTGTAATGCCGAGACACCTCAGGCAGCCGCCCAAGAAGAGCCCACCTTCCTAGTGGAATGGGCCTTCACCGATTTTGATAACGGCAATCCTCCTGTAGAATGAGCCTGCTGAATCGTGTTACAGATCCAGCGTGCAATAGTCTGCTTGGAAGCAGGAGCACCACCCTTGTTGGCCGCATATAGGACAAACAGAGCCTCTGTTTTCCTAATATGAGCGGTTCTGGCTATATAGATTTTTAAAGCCCTGACTACATCAAGGGACTTGGACTCCTCCAAGACATCCATAGCCACCGGCACTACAATAGGTTGGTTCATGTGAAACGACGAAACCACCTTAGGTAGAAATTGTGGACGAGTTCTCAATTCCGCTCTAGCCACATGGAAAATCAGATAGGGGCTCTTGTGGGACAAGGACGCCAATTCTGACACCCGCCTTGCAGATGCCAAGGCCAATAACATGACCACTTTCCACGTGAGAAATTTTCACTCAACAGTTTGAAGTGGTTCAAACCAATGTGATGTAAGGAACTGCAACACTACGTTCAGGTCCCACGGTGCCACGGGGGCACAAAAGGAGGTTGGATGTGCAGTACTCCTTTCACAAAAGTCTGTACTTCTGGAAGAGAGGCCAATTCCTTCTGAAAGAATATTGATAAGGCCGAAATCTGCACCTTAATGGAACCCAACTTTAGGCCCATATCCACTCCTGTCTGTAGAAAATGGAGAAAACGACCCAGCTGGAATTCTTCCGTAGGAGCATTCTTGGATTCACACCAAGACACATACTTCCTCCATATACGGTGATAGTGCTTCGCCGTTACTTCCTTCCTAGCTTTAAGTAGAGTAGGGATGACTTCCCCTGGAATACCTTTCCTAGCTAGGATCTGGTGTTCAACCGCCATGCCGTCAAATGTAATCGCGGTAAGTCTTGGAACACACACGGCCCCTGTTGTAACAGGTCCTCTCTGAGAGGAAGCGGCCAAGGATCTTTTGTGATCATTTCCTGAAGATCTGGATACCAGGCCCTTCAAGGCCAATCTGGGACAATGAGTATCATCTGAACTTTTGTTCTTCTTATGATTCTCAATATTTTTGAGATGAGTGGAAGCAGAGGGAACACATCGACCGCTTGATACACCCATGGTGTCACTAGCGCGTCCACTGCTATTGTCTGAGGGTCCCTTGCCCTGGAACAATATGTCCGAAGCTTCTTGTTGAGGCGTGACGCCATCATGTCTATTTGAGGAAGTCCCCAACAACTTGTCACTTCTGCAAAGACCTCTTGATGAAGTCCCCACTCTCCTGGATGGAGATCGTGTCTGCTGAGGAAGTCTGCTTCCCAGTTGTCCACTCCCGGAATGAATACCGCGGACAGAGCGCTTACATGATTTTTCGCCCAGCGAAGAATCCTGGTGGCCTCCGCCATTGCTGCTCTGCTCCTTGTTCCGCCCTGGCGGTTTACATGCGCCACGGCTGTGATATTGTCTGACTGGATCAGAACGGGTAGGTTGCGAAGGAGATGCTCCGCCTGTCTCAGGCTGTTGTATATGGCCCTTAATTCCAGCACGTTTATGTGCAGACAAGCCTCCTGGCTTGACCATATTCCCTGAAAGTTTTTTCCCTGTGTGACTGCTCCCCAACCCCGTAAGGCTCGCTTCCGTGGTCACGAGAACCCAATCTTGAATTCCAAACCTGCAACCCTCTAGAAGGTGAGCACTCTGGAGCCACCACAGGAGAGAAATCCTGGCCCTGGGGGACAGGCTTATCATCTGATGCATTTGGAGATGGGACCCTGACCACTTGCTCAGTAGGTCCCACTGAAAAGTTCTTGCATGGAACCTGCCAAACGGAATGGCCTCGTAGGCTGCCACCATCTTTCCCAACACTCAAGTGCATTGATGAATCGACACTCTTTTTGGTTTCAGCAGAACCCTGACCATGTTCTGGAGTTCCAGAGCTTTTTCCACTGAGAGAAAAACCCTCTGCCGTTCCGTATACAGAATCATGCCCAAAAACGACAGCCGAGTTGTCGGGACCAACTGCGACTTTGGCAAATTTAGAAGCCAGCCGTGTTGTTGTTGTAGCACCCTCAGAGAGAGAGCCACGCTCTTCAGTAATTGTTCTCTTGATCTCGCTTTTATCAGGAGATCGTCCAAGTTCGGGATAATTTTGACACCCTGCTTGCGCAGGAGTACCATCATTTCTGCCATTACCTTGGTGAAAATTCTTGGGGCCGTGGAAAGCCCAAACGGCAACGTCTGAAACTGGTAATGACAATCCTGTACAGCGAATCTCAGAAACGCCTGATGAGGAGGATATATGGGGACATGAAGGTATGCATCCTTTATGTCTAGTGACACCATAAAATCCCCCCTTCCAGGTTGGAGATCACTGCCCGGAGAGATTCCATTTTGAATCTCTTCAAATATAGATTAAGGGACTTTAGGTTCAGAATTGGTCTGACCAAACCGTCTGGCTTCGGGACCACAAACAGGGTTGAATAGAACCCCTTTCCCTGTTGCAACTGGGGAACCTGGATAATCACTTGCTGTTGACACAGCTTTTGTATAGCTGCCGAAACTATTGCTCTCTCTGGGAGAGAAGCTGGCAAGGCCGATTTGAAAAATCGGCGTGGAGGCACATCTTCGAACTCCAGTTTGTAGCCTTGGGACACAATTCCTATCACCCAAGGATCCAAGTCCGAATGAACCTAGACCTGGCTGAAGAGCTGAAGACGTGCCCCCACCGGTGCAGACTCCCGTAGCGGGGCCCCAGCGTCATGCGGTGGATTTGGTAGAGGTCGGGAGGACTTTTGTTCCTGGGAACTAGCCGAAGCTGGTGTTCTTTTCCCCCTACCTCTACCTCTGGCGAGGAAGGATGAACCGCGCCCCTTTCTGAATTTATGAGACCGAAAGGACTGCATCTGGTATTGAGGTGTTTTCTTTTGTTGTGGGGGAATGTAAGGCAGAAAAGAAGACTTACCCGCGGTAGCTGTGGAAACCAGGTCCGCAAGGCCTTCCCCAAACAGAACTTCACCCTTGTAAGGCATAGCCTCCATAAGTCTCTTGGAGTCAGCATCCCCAGTCCATTGGCGGGTCCACAGTGACCTCCTAGCTGAAATTGCCATGGCATTTGCTCTTGAACCCAAGAGCCCAATATCTCTCGCAGCCTCCCTCATATATAACGCTGCGTCCTTTATGTGACCTAATGTTAACAAAACACTGTCTTTATCGAGGGTGTCCATGTAAGATGACAAGTTATCTGCCCATGCTGCAATTGCGCTACCCACCCATGTCGACGCTACTGCCGGTCTGAGCAGGGCTCCCGTAGTCTCATAAATTGATTTTAAGGTAGTTTCCTGCCTGCGATCCGCAGGATCTTTTAATGTCGCCGTGTCCGGGGACGGTAGGGCCACCTTTTTGGACAAGCGCGTAAGGGCCTTGTCCACCGTGGGTGAGGATTCCAACCGTAACCTGTCCTGTGAGGGGAAAGGATACGCATTATAATTCTCTTGGGAATCTGCAGCCTCTTGTCTGGAGTTTCCCAAGCTTTTTAAAATAAAGCGTTCAGCTCATGTGATGGGGGAAATGTTACCTCAGGTGTCTTCCCCTTAAACATACAGACCCGTGTGTCTGGGACAGACGGGTCCTCTGTGATATGTAATACATCTTTTACTGCAATAATCATGTATTGAATACTCTTTGCCACCTTTGGGTGCAACTTTGCCTCATCATAGTCGACACTGGAGTCGGAATCCGTGTCGGTATCAGTGTCTGCTATCTGGGTAAAGGGACGTTTTTGGGACCCTGAAGGGTCTTGTGACACAGTAAGAGCCATGGAGTGACTCCCTGGTTGGCATTTGGACTCTGCTTTGTCCAATCTCTTATGTAATAAAGCCACATTCGCATTCAAAACATTCCACATGTCAACCAAATTAGCCGTCGGCGGTGCCTCCGGAGACAATATTACCATCTGCTCTGCATCCTCCCTAGAAGAGCCTTCCGCTTCAGACATGTCGACACACACGTACTGACACCCCACACACACTGGGATATATGGATATGGGGACAGACCCACAATAAGGCCCTTTGGAGAGACAAAGAGAAAGTATGCCAGCTCACACCCAGCGCCCTGTGGTTCTGAAACAAAGTCCCAGACTAGTAAGCGCTTTTATAATAATAAATTTTGCACCAAATTAATGTGCCCCCCCCCCCCCCCCTCGTTTTGCACCCTGTTACTTGTGTACAGCAGGGGAAGAGTACGGGAGCAGCTTCTCTGCAGCAAGCTGTGGAGAAAATGGTGCTGGTTAGAGCTGAGGGAACAAGCTCCTCCACCTCGATGGCGGGCTTTGGTCCCGCTGTTTCTTTATACTGGCGGGGCTTTATATACTGCCTCAGCAGTATCTATACTTGTGCCAGCCTATATATGAGGTAAAAATTGCTGCCCAGGGCACCCCCCCTGCACCCTGCACCCTTGCTGTGCCATTGTGTGTGTTGGAGCAATGGCGCACCGCGAACGCTGCGCGGTACCTCACGAAGATCTGAAGTCTTCTGCCGCCTTTGAAGTCTTCTTGCTTCCTATACTCACTTAACTTCTATCATCCGGCTCTGCGAGGAGGACGGCGGCGCGGCTCTGGGACGAACAGCGAGGACGACACCTGTGTTCTGACCCTCTGGAGCTAATGGTGTCCAGTAGCCTAAGAAGCAGAGCCTATCAGTAAAGTAGGTCTGCTTCTCTCCCCTCAGTCCCATGAAGCAGGGAGCCTGTTGCCAGCAGTGCTCCCTGAAAATAAAAAAAACAAACAAAAGTCTTTTCTAGAGTAACTCAGTAGAGCTCCCCTAGTTTGTGACCAGTCTCCTCTGGGCACAGAGTCTAACTGAGGTCTGGAGGAGGGCATAGAGGGAGGAGCCAGCTCACGCCCATTAAAAGGTCTTAGAGTGCCCATGTCTCCTGCGGAGCCCGTCTATACCCCATGGTCCTTATGGAGTCCACAGCATCCTCTAGGATGTAAGAGAAATATTACATACAGAGAACATACAGACTCCACACATTATGAGTTGTTATGCTTGCAAATACGCGCAGCGAGCACAGCAATATATGGTAACATACGCATTTACACAGACATGCCACAAAGATAGATTCAACACATATTTCATACAGCACATAAATTGAACATATCGAGCGCCAGACATCATAAGGTTTCAAATTATATAATGGAATATAACGTCATGTATGTGTATCATTGGAGCAGAGCAAGATGGACATGTCGTGCTTAATGTCAAAGTAACCAGATTAATGTGTAGATTCATTTGATGCCTGTTATTAAGTTGTAGCACATTGCCATGAGTAGATATGATTGAATGTATGAATATTAAGCCACAATTCAACTGACGACAAAGGACATTTTAGTTAAAGCATGTGGACAGGAAAATCAGGCAAGCCCTTTTGATGTCTTCAAGGCTTGCATATATACTGACCAATGACTCATCATGAATGAGAAAGTTCCCTCCCCTAGACTAATAACAAGAGACCTGTGCATGCCCCCAACTCTCAGTGTATTGCTGAACACACACACAGATGGCCCTGTTTGTCCCAGATGCTGAACGAGATGGGTTTCTGCCGATACTTTGCTGTGAGCATGGAGGGGGAGCGTAGTGAGCATTTGAGCAAAATATGGTAATTGTATTGCTAGTCGTGTCTGTATTTGAATTAGTTTGTAATATCTACTTACTGTGTAAATTGTAACCATGTAACTATAAATATATACACTGTACATTGTGATATATTGAATACATATCCTTTTAATAACAAATATATACATCAATGAGCTTTGGAACTCAGATAATGTGTGGGTGTATTGTTTTCTCTTATGGGATGTAGTGTTTTGCGATGTATAGCGCACATTCATAGCACATGGTAATAAGATGCGCAGGCGTCCACAGTATATATTAGAGCTGGCATTTTAAATATTTGTTAGAAAGTAATTTGACTTTTACAGATGGGGGCGCGTCCGCGATATCACGTTCTTAATGATGCACTGTAAAGGCACCGCTGTGGTCGACCAGTTAACGATGGACGCATCGTGATGCTGCCTAATCACATTCGTGTGGTTTGTTGTGTTATCGGTAAGCTGCTGATATGAAATTCAAGGGACAATGTGTTTCTCACAATATATTTAAAATGCTACAGCGTATTTCTATTCTTGCAAAACAAAGTTCAAATAAGTCATATTGTGTTTGATTCAGATTGGATTGTTTATCTGTTAAGTAGATTTAAAGTACATTTAAAAGTTGGGGCATAGCCATAATATAGCTGTGTTAGCATGCTGAGAAAATTTGTATATTTTTAAACACAGGCCTAAAGTAACTTTTGGTGCCTGTATAGAGTGTGATTTCTTTGTGACAAAGGAGCCGCATGGTCTGTCCTCCATTTTGGCCTAGCCACATGGCCTGTTTACCATCTTGTGCAAGCCTCATGGATGTGAAAGGGGGAGGAGCAGTGGCCATTTTAGGAAGGTCACTTTCTAAATAGCTGGCTTTCAGTCTGGTCAGAACAATCAGTTTCCTTTGTCACAAAGTTTCCACATATCTACAAATCCAGCACCATTTATAAGTTACCAATGAATTTATTTAACCCATGCCATAGTCAATTACAAATAGTTTCAATTGGACCTACTGAGAGTAAATGGTGAGATAAGTGAATACTTGATATAAGAGAATTACACACAGATACTGTACATAAAAAAAGTTTGTTTATTCTTCTTCTTTCCCAGGATTTGTTAACCCTTTACTAGGGTAGGATAGGCATTGAAATACAAATTAACCTGTGTAACTACTTTCTTGTACAGGCAAGGCAAATATCTTTGATATGCAAATTAGAGGCAGTGAAGGGGTGAGGTGTCTCAAAGGAGTGCAGTAAATGGTATATATATATATATATATATATATATATATAATATTATTATAATTATGTGTATATTTATATCAGTGTATGTTCCGCAAGATAGCTATCCAATCTGAATCATATCATTTAAATTATAGGTTAAAAGTCATTATAGATCTGTGTGAAATCAAATACATTTGTTTGCTATATAGATATTTGAAATAGTGTGTTAAGGGTGTAATTGTAAAACACAAAACGCAGCTCCAGCCTGGTCGCTTAGGTTTATACGGAAACAACTGTGTGTTGTGTTTGTGAGCGATAGTAGTTTTATTTTGCTCACATTTAAAGAGATTGTGTGGTTTACTCAGTTGCGAACGCACATTTGTACACATGGTACGGACAAAGTACAGGAGCTTGCACGTGGCGCAGGGTTGCACACATGGCGTAAAAGCATGCACGGTCGCGTGTTTACGCAAGGTTGTGTAGGATTGCGGGTGCAAAGTAAAACCACACGATAGTTGTTCAGGTAAAGGCGGGGTAGTATAACTACCCGATTTCAAAAGCAGATTAGTGTAAGACTTTGTTTAAATGGTACTGCCTCTGGGTTAAAACCATCAAAGGGAGTGATATTTTCTGTACAGAAAAGAAAAACACTGTGTATTTGAGTGAGTGAAAGTAGGAGTGAGCGGTTGTCAAACCCCGGAATTCGGGATCCCGTAGGGAACACTGAATTAGTAGAGGCCTGGAGGCGTAAGATTCGCTACCTTACATGAACATAAAGAGCGAAATACGCAAGTCGTGAGGAGACTTGCACAGAAGCGTGATAGGGAATTGTGAATTGAAGTAAAAGGTTTTTTGTTACGCTCCGGCTGAGGAGTGCAGCTTGTGAATTTGACTCTCGCGATCGTAGGGCATATAGATAACAAAAATCTATAGGCTGTGCGATCGAACCGCACGTCCGTGTGTTCTACACAGCACAACGTGATATGATTGTATCATATGCGCTGTGGGGAGCAAACGTAAATGTGATTGTGTAAATAAGGGTTTTTTCGCTTTATAGGAAATATCCCTGGTGGGCTTCCACTGGAAAGGGGGATCGATAGTCTGTTTCTCTCCTTACAAAAAATTCCAGTGGAAAGATACTGAAAAGGAATTTTTCGCTGTCTCTCTCAGGAAAATATTCCAACAGAGCCTCCACCGAAAAGAAATTGCGGTGCTGTAAGGTCTTATAGGAGCCCTAGTTTGGGTACATTGCCTTCCACTATCGACAGTGTATCATAGTACTGGCCAACGTGGGCGAGAGCGGGTGAAGAGTGCTCGGATAACTTTCACCGTCCACTTGCATTGTGTATTTTGGTGGTGTTTGTGGGAAAGGACCCACAATGGGAGCCAGCTGCTCAAGTGAGAGACGTTCAGTAGCCAGGGTTCAGGCTGGAGAGCCGCGGCCCAGGGGGTCAGCGAGGTTTATTATGTGTGAGAAATATGGTCCACACACGGAGGCTTTTTGCAATGAATGGATATGTATGACTGCTGAAGATAGGGCATCATTCCCTAGGGTTGGTGAGTTTGATCCTAAGGTATTGAAGGTAGTATGTCTAACCAAAGTCATATAAGACAAGAACGGAAATATAAGAACTGTTTGAACTTGTAGCAACAATAAACAAGTAGGGAAAAAAAAAGAGAAAGCAAGTACACCGCCATATGTAGATGTGGAAACAGTTACGGCCAGCATACGAACTATAGAAAATAATAAAAATATGAAAAATATGAATGTAACCTATATACAGTATGTACTAGTGAATGTCAAAGTTTTATTTAGGAGGAGAAGGCGACCTGACCGGTTTCATCCATTTCTCATGCACTCAGAGGAGTATCCAACCAGTAAAAGAAGAGCAGCAGCCTGCGGGGGATGTGGCTGAGACCAGTGGAACTGATAAGTATGGAGTCATTCGTGTACATATATAGTAAAACCCAAAAATAAAATAAAAATCAAGAAAGTAACGTCAGAAATGGAGAAAATCCTGTCCGCACATTAGTATTTGCCAGTAGGAAAGCAGAAAGAGATAGGGTAACACCCGGGTATTTCTTTTAGTTACCATATAAGAAGTATTCATTCCTAGTAATGCCCCTAGTCAAGATGAGCTCGGAAATGTTTGTTGGACCATGTACAGACCCTTAATAAGGGATGAGAAGGATTGAATGAATACTTCGCATGACCTAGAAGCTTGTTAATTTTTTTGTCTTTTGCAGTAATAGAAAATTCTCCGTCTGGATAAGAGCACTGGTAAACACTAATTCGGCAAATGGGAGGAACGAAAGAAGTGCAACATTACCCTTTGACAAAAACCTGCTGAAGTTACAATTGGGCCCCTACAATGCTAAGCTCTTTCCTTTCCTTCCTTTTCCTAACAGAAATGGCCCCTGACTAATGTAACAGAAACTTTGTTAAATATGAAATACATATATTGTACTCCCGCTCAGGAAGTACAAGGTATGTTAGATACCCTCAAAGACTAATGTTGCATTACACTGTTCTAGATTCATGTCCATCACAGGTAGAGGAAATTATCTCACAGATACCGGGTTCCCTATGAACTTAGGGTGGACAGGACACTGGATTGATGGCTGAGGTAGTCCCAGTAGTGACACAGCATGCACAAGCTTTAAAAGGGGGGTAGACCAAGTAGTTAATCAATTCCCCGTAGTGCCCAATCCAGTTGTCATTTTAATAAAATCCTCTACAAACTTATCTGTCACCAACCTCTATTCTGTTTCTCCACAGTTTCCTCTTCATCTTTTGCATTCACACAGGGTGGCACAATACACGGACCAGATTACAGTTCAAACACTACATGCCTAATTGGTCCTTCAGAGTTCTGCCCAAACCCAGTATATCTCACCAGCACAATGACACCAGTATTACTGCAGGGTGCCTTGTCATGCACAAAGGGTGGAGGAAGGATGACAATACTGGTGAAGGGAAATTTTGTATAGACACTGATATGCCCGTTGGTGAACGCAGACCTGATATTTTCTTCTTCTTTCTCTCCTCTAGAGATGTTGGGTTATTTTTTGTTTTGTTTTTTGAGTTATGCTCATGGTACTCTACATTGCAAACATACAACAGTTAAATTAAGATACAAATTTGTGTTCCCTACAGGAAAAGGAGGTCTGGAAGTCGAAGGGGTATGGTTAGGAGTCCCCAGGACTCTGGAGAGATGGACAAGGTAAACCAGTGGCCCCCAGGACGTATCTCCTAAGCCTAGCTGAGCCGGCATATGGTCTGACTCACCTAGGGTAAGGAAGGTATGTGCAAATTGGTAAGAGCTTACTGGCGTGTACCAGGGTTCTCTTCTCAGGCAAGCAGGAAAGCAATGACCTGTCTTACTTGCATGAGGAAGAACATTTGTTAAGGTAGTACTAACAGAGCCATTCCATATCCCTCCTGCAGACGGACCTTTTCAGGTAATACAAATCGACTTCGTACAGTTAACACCCTTTAGGAGTTATTGTTATGTATTGGTGTGCACTGATGTTTTCTCAAACTGGGTAGAGGCATTTCCTGCCTCCACAAGTACTGCTGTGTTTACCGCAAAGAAAATTGTTCAGAAATTTGTGTGTAGATATGGTACACCTAGGAGTGTGGGACTGGAACTGGTTCTGGAGGAAGGAGTGATTTCCTTATAGGATCCCAGGATTAGCCTATCAGTTTGTTAAAGCCAGAGAAAAATCAAAGGTCTAGTAGTTACTTAGTTCGGAGGTAATGCGATAGGCTATTGTCTGAGGAATACTGTATTTTGTAGTTATTGTGACCCCATATTTGAAGATGAGTGCATCCAGAGATGTCAGTCTAGCAATAAGGCAGCATTTGACAGACATCCCTTGAGTGATTACCACTCACTAGTGGGTAAGGTCTTAAACCAAACGGAATGTTGGATGTGCTCACAGGTACCTCTAAGACGAAATGATGCAGGATTAGTGCCATATTTTTTTTAGAGTTAGCTGAGGTAAAGTACTTGAATTACACGGAAGGGGGAGGGGACCAGTGGACAAGGAATATAATATAACTAGACCCCCTAGTCTAAAGATCAACCAGTACCATAGATAAATCCTTGGTATGTTTAAATCTCACCAATTTCAGGAAATTGGGGAGGTAATCAGGAACAATCAGACAATGGCTATTCACACATAGCAGATAAAGAGCTCATTAATATATGTGGAAGAAAGGTTTATGAGTGGCTCTCCCCGAACGCCGAAGGTTTATGTTATTTAGGAAGGACACTACTTATAACCCTTGTTCAGTGATGAAATAGACCTAGCATACGTTCCAGAAATGGAAACAATGTTCAGAAAATGATATACATATTTCTATCATGAAAATTTTATATGTCACTTTCACGATTTGTTTGCGTTTTCTCCCTCTACCCAGCAGAACCTCAATCGAATCCAAACATCAGTGTACAAAGACGTAGGTACATGTATGTGTGAAATGTTCGTTCAAATCAGACCTCATAGGCCATAACACTGTCCCAGCATACTCTATAGGTTGAATGTTGTCCCACGCCCAACCAGTGGTCCCGTGACCACCGAGTGCATATAGAGGATGTCTCGTCCTCCTCCCTGTCTTCCCCAAATATTGTCAAGTGTCTGATTTGCGAATGAATACATACGTGTGTCTAGGTCACCGATTATTGTCTGAAATATTTTTATTATGTTAATAATTTATGGCAGTTATTGTTTACTGCCAAAGGGTGGACTATCAAAGTCAAAAATATTACATACAGAGAACATACAGACTCCGCACATTATGAGTCGCTATGCTTGCAAATATGCGCAGCGAGCACAGCAATATATGGTAACATACGCATTTACACAGACATGCCACAAAGATAGATTCAACATATATTTCATACAGCACATAAATCGAACATATCAAGCGCCAGACATCATAAATTTTCAAATTATATAATGGAATTGTTACGCACACCAGTGCTAACAGGAGTATACCGGTGTATGAACAGAGAGGGAAGCAAAGCAAACGAACTCACAGACAGTATAACATAACATACACAGGAGGTGATGGAATAACTAATAAACACAAAGTGAACGGGGAAGCCCAAATGCTCAGGAATTTGGTGTCTCCCTAGTTTCAGGAATGCTCAGATGGAATAGAGCGGACAATGAAGCGATGTGTAGTGATTTCACATGTGGAGCACCTGAAATGATGTTGCTAAGAGCAACAGAAAAAACCCCAAAGGGTTACCAACGGGTGTGGGAATAAACTCCTTGGTCAGAGATAGAAATATAGACACAAGGAGAGTATCCACAATCCTAACCCCCACTTGCAGGGCACAGGTTCAGCTTACTGCCACTAAACTGACACCTGGACGCCCTGCACAGTGAGGGAGGATTAAGCAAGCAGGTCTGAGAGTACAGCCGCAAACCTGCTGGGTTCACAGAATAGCAAAAGAACCCCAGCAAGTCAAACAACTGACTCCAGTCTTACTGCTAGGTCCGGATTGGCAGAATGAAGTACCGAATCCCAAGGCCTATTCGCAGTAAGCAACAAGTAAATACAAAGTCACACAGTACTAGCTAACTCTCTGGAACTGACTAACAAACAAAGATTCAGCAGCATTTGCCTAGCCTGAGATGATGGTTTATATAGCAGGTGCTGTCCACGCCCCACTCAGACCTCACAGACTGTGAGCACAAAACCAGCGCCGGATTCCCTGCCGTGCACAGAGGCTGTAACCACTACACAGTAAAAACCCGGACCGGAGTATCAGCTGCGCTCAGGTTTCTTCGCTAACACTTGCCTCCCGGTTGCCATGGCGACGTGGCAGCACAGAGCAGGAGATCCTAACAGTACCCCCCCTCTGACGAGGGGTCAAAGAACCCCTACCACCGGGTTTATCGGGGAACTGCGAGAAGAAAGAGCGTATCAGTCTGGGGGCATGAAGATCACAACTGCGCACCCACGACCGCTCCTCCGGGCCATACCCTTTCCAGTGCACCAAAAATGACAGCCGACCCCGAACCATCTTGGAGTCAAGAACCCTTTCAACCACAAACTCCCTCTGACCCCGTATCAGAAGAGGAGAAGGTCTTCCACTGGAAGAAGGATTACTAACTGACAGTTTTAAAAGGGAACAATGAAATGTTTTATTGATACCCAATGAACGGGGCAGATCTAACTGAAATGCCACCGGATTGATAACCCTGGTGATCTTATAAGGGCCGATGAACCGGGGGCCTAACTTATGAGATGGCTGTCTCAACTTCAAATTCTTGGTGGACAACCAGACGAAGTCTCCTAATTTGAAGCTGCAGGGTCTTCTCCGCTTATCAAAAACCCTTTTGGTCACTAATGACACAGACACAAGGGCTTTCTTCACTTTCCTCCAAATACCCCTAAGGACCGAAACAACAGAGGAACCACCAGGCGTGGAATCCAGGGGGTCAAAAGAATTGGCCTTAGGATGATGCCCATACACACAAAGGAAGGGAGAGATCCCTGTAGCAGAGTGAGCCGCGTTGTTATAGGCAAACTCCGCCATGGACAGATGAGCAACCCAGTCAGTATGACACTTGGAGACATAACACCTGAGGAACTGCTCCAAGGACTGGTTCACCCTCTCAGTCTGCCCATTAGACTGTGGATGGTAGCCTGACGACAAGCTCACAGAAATCTGGAGATCAGAACAAAATGCCCTCCAGAATTTGGCCACAAACTGGGATCCACGGTCAGAGACCACATCAAGTGGCAACCCGTGGAGGCGCACAACATGCTGCATAAATAACTCAGACAGGCGTCTGGCCGATGGCAACCCAACCAGTGGAATGAAATGCGCCATCTTCGAAAACCTGTCAACGACAACCCAAATGGCTGTCATCCCCGAGGATTTGGGCAAGTCCACCACAAAATCCATGGAAATGTGGGTCCATGGCTTAGACGGAATAGAGAGTGGATGTAATGGGCCGACAGGAACCCCTCTAGGAGTTTTATTTCGGGCACAAACGTCGCATGCCTGAACCCACTGATCCACATCCCTAGCCACCGAGGGCCACCACACCGCTCTAGACAGCAACTCCCGAGTTCTGGCAATACCCGGATGCCCTGCCGACCTCTTGGCATGGAATTCCAGGAACACTCGCTGTCTTAACCTAGGAGGCACAAACAAAAGACCTACCGGAAGGTCTGGAGGAGCCTGCTCCTGTGCTCTAAGGACTAATGACAAGAGGTCCTGGGTAATGCCCACTTTAATACATGATGGGGACACAATGGGCAATGGCTCCTCGGTGGTCTCTTGAACTGGAGCAAAATTCCGCGAGAGCGCATCAGCCTTGATGTTTTTTGACCCAGGGCGATATGTTATCAAAAAATTAAAGCGAGCAAAAAACAAAGCCCATCGTGCCTGCCTGGCATTGACCCGCTTCGCTGACTCTAAATATGCCAGATTATTATGGTCGGTGAGAATTGAGACCACAAACTTAGCCCCCTCAAGCCAGTGTCTCCACTCCCCGAGTGCATCCTTTATAGCCAACAATTCCCGGTTACCCACATCATAATTCATCTCGGCAGACGAAAATTTATGGGAAAAGTAAGCACAGGGATGAAGGCGATTATAAGACACCCCCATCTGAGAGAGCACTGCCCCAATACCTATCTCAGAGGCATCCACTTCTACCACAAAAGGACGCTCTGGATCTGGGTGTCGCAGCACCTTGGCCGAGACAAATGCCCTTTTGAGATGGGCAAAGGCCGCTTTGGCCTCACAAGACCAGTGAGCAACATCCGCCCCTTTCTTAGTGAGTGCCACCAAGGGGGCCACTATAGACGAAAATCCAGCGATAAACCGTCTATAAAAATTTGCAAAGCCCAGAAAACGCTGAAGCACCTTCAAACTAGTGGGCTGCACCCAATCCAGGACTGCCTGTAGCTTAGAACCCTCCATTTGGAAACCTTCTGAGGAGATAATATACCCTAGAAATGCGATTTGCTGGACTTCAAACTCGCACTTCTCCAGCTTCGCCCAAAGCTGGTGGTCTCTGAGTTTCTGGAGGACTAAGCGTACATGCTTCCGATGTTCCTCCAGGGAATGAGAGAAGATTAGGATATCATCTAGATAAACAACTAAGAATCTATCCAAATATTCCCTGAGCACATTGTTCATGAATTCCTGGAAGACTGCCGGGGCATTAGAGAGCCCAAAAGGCATCACCAAATATTCATAATGCCCTGAGTGGGTATTAAAGGCAGTCTTCCATTCATCCCCCTCTCTTATTCGGATTAGATTGTAAGCACCGCGTAGGTCAATCTTAGAAAAAATGGTGGCAGTACGAAGCTGGTCAAACAAAACCGAAATGAGAGGCAGTGGGTACGAGTTTTTAATCGTGATACGGTTCAATTCCCTGAAGTCGATGCAGGGTCGCAACGAACCATCCTTTTTACCCACGAAAAAGAAACCCGACCCAACTGGGGACTGTGAGGGTCTGATAAATCCCTTAGCCAAGTTCTCCTGAATGTACTCTGCCATAGCCTGAGTCTCAGGACGTGACAGGGAGTACAACCTGCTCTTGGGAAGCTTAGCATCCGGCAACAAATCAATGGCACAGTCATAGGGGCGATGGGGAGGTAGTACCTCCGCAACTTTTTTGGAGAACACATCCGCAAAATCTCCATAACATCCTCGCAATCCTGGCAAACTTAGCTGCGAGAGCCTGACTGGAAGGCTCAAGCAACTCCTGAAACAATCACTACCCCAACTAAGAATCTCCCCAGAGACCCAGTCAAATTGAGGGTTATGGGCCCTTAACTAGGGTAACCCCAAAACCAATGGGGCAAAAGAACAGACAGTCACATAAAAAGACAATTTTTCAGAGTGTGTGGCTCCAATAAACAAAGGAATTTGGCTGGTGCAGGAGGTAATTTTACCCTGGGACAATGGTTCCCCGTTTAACCCACAGATCTCAATCTCTGATGCCAAAGGTACTGAGGGAACAGAGTGTTCCAGGGCGAATTGACGGTCCATGAAAACCCCATCGGCCCCACTGTCAACAAAGGCCTCAGTCTTGACAGTTTGACCGAGGATCTCCAAAGTCACCGGAATGAGAAAAGTCTTTTTGGGAAATTCTGACTTCTGGCCTGACAGGATATTTCCCATCACACTCAGGCCCTGAAGTTTTCCGTTTTTTCTGGGAATGATACTACAACATGACCTTTATTCCCACAGTACAAACACAAACCCTGCTGTCTCCTCCGTGTCTTCTCACGCGAGGAGAGGCGGGTAGCCCCAATCTGCATAGGCTCCTCGGAATATTCCTCAGAGTCTGAGGTTCCCTTGGGAAAAAAGGAAACTGCGGTCTCCGTTTCAAGCCTACGCTCTCTCAGCCGTCTATCCACCCGGATGGATAACTGCATGAGCTGATCTAAGCTATCAGGCGAGGGATATTGTACGAGTTGGTCCTTTATCTGGTCAGAAAGGCCCCTTCGGTACTGGTTTCTCAGGGCTGGGTCATTCCACTGGGTATCATGAGCCAACCTCCAAAACTCCGTACTATAAACCTCAGCTGGCCGTCGCCCTTGCTTAAGAACCGTAATCTGAGCCTTGGCTGAAGCCATCTTGTCAGGGTCATCATACAAAATGCCCAGTGCCGTAAAAAAAGCATCAACACTTTTAAGCGACGGACAGTCAGGCTGTAACCCATATGCCCAGACCTGTGGGTCTCCTTGTAGCAAGGAAATCACCATGCCCACCCGCTGAATCTCCGACCCAGAAGACTGGGGCCTAAGCCTGAAATATAGCTTACAGCTCTCCTTGAAACAAAAGAACTGCGAGCGATCTCCAGAAAAACGATCCGGGAGATTTACTTTCGGCTCCGTAACCCCTGAACTTGCCGCTGCTGCTGCGGGAGTTCCGCTAGCGGCCTGCGGGGTGTTCATTTTAATGGACATCTCATTAAATTGTCGAGTCAGGACCTGCACCTGATCGACCACCTGTTGCAAAGTATTTTGAGGGGTATGCTCCATAATCCCACAAAATTTCAACAGGAGTAGGGCTGCTGAATATGTTACGCACACCAGTGCTAACAGGAGTAGACCGGTGTATGAACAGAGAGGGAAGCAAAGCAAACAAACTCACAGACAGTATAACATAACATACACAGGAGGTGATGGAATAACTAATAAACACAAAGTGAACGGGGAAGCCCAAATGCTCAGGAATTGGGTGTCTCCCTAGTGTCAGGAATGCTCAGATGGAATAGAGCGGACAATGAAGCGATGTGTAGTGATTTCACATGTGGAGCACCTGAAATGATGTTGCTAAGAGCAACAGAAAAAACCCCAAAGGGTTACCAACGGGTGTGGGAATAAACTCCTTGGTCAGAGATAGAAATATAGACACAAGGAGAGTATCCACAATCCTAACCCCCACTTGCAGGGCACAGGTTCAGCTTACTGCCACTAAACTGACACCTGGACGCCCTGCACAGTGAGGGAGGATTAAGCAAGCAGGTCTGAGAGTACAGCCGCAAACCTGCTGGGTTCACAGAATAGCAAAAGAACCCCAGCAGGTCAAACAACTGACTCCAGTCTTACTGCTAGGTCCGGATTGGCAGAATGAAGTACCGAATCCCAAGGCCTATTCGCAGTAAGCAACAAGTAAATACAAAGTCACACAGTACTAGCTAACTCTCTGGAACTGACTAACAAACAAAGATTTAGCAGCATTTGCCTAGCCTGAGAGGATGGTTTATATAGCAGGTGCTGTCCACGCCCCACTCAGACCTCACAGACTGTGAGCACAAAACCAGCGCCGGATTCCCTGCCGTGCACAGAGCCTGTAACCACTACACAGTAAAAACCCGGACCGGAGTATCAGCTGCGCTCAGGTTACTTCGCTAACACTTGCCTCCCGGTTGCCATGGCGACGTGGCAGCACAGAGCAGGAGATCCTAACAGGAATATAACGTCATGTATGTGTATTATTGGAGCAGAGCGAGATGGACATGTCATGCTTGGTGTCAAAGTAACCAGATTAATGTGTAGATTCATTTGATGCCTGTTATTAAGTTGTAGCACATTGCCATAAGTAGGTATGATTGAATGTATGAATATTAAGCCACAATTCAACTGATGACAAAGGACATTCCATTTAAAGCATATGAAGAGGAAACTCAGGCCAGCCCTTTTGATGTCTTCAAGGCTTGCATATGTACTGACCAATGACTCATCATGAATGAGAAAGTTCCCTCCCGTAGAATAATAACAAGAGACCTATGCACACCCCCAACTCTCAGTGTATTGCTGAACACACACACACACAGATGGCCCTGTTTGTCCCAGATGCTGAACGAGATGGGTTTCTGCCGATACTCTGCTGTGAGCATGGAGGGGGAGCGTAGTGAGCATTTGAGCAAAATATGGTAATTGTATTCCTGGCCGTGTCTGTATTTGAATTAGTTTGTAATATCTACTTACTGTGTAAATTGTAACCATGTAACTACATATATATATATATATATATATATATATATACTGTACATTGTGATATATTAAATACATATCCTTTTAATAACAAATATATACATCAATGAGCATTGGAACTCAGATAATGTGTGGGTGTATTGTTTTCTCTTATGGGATGTAGTGTTTTGCGATGTATAGCGCACATTCATAGCACATGGTAATAAGATGCGCAGGCGTCCACAGTTTATATTAGAGCTGGCATCTTAAATATTTGTTAGAAAGTAATTTGACTTTTACGCGGCGATGCAGCATTGGCGGTGAGAAGAGCAAGAAACGTAGGTGTGTAATGGCCTTTTTCGGGTTTGCCTGATGATTCCAACGTCTGGTTTTGAATCACCTGAAAACTGTGACTGGCCCCCAACTGGACCCCCTACAGTTCTCCTATTGATTGATTCGGTGTGTCGAGGATGCAGTCAACCTGGGCCTGCACTACATTCTACAGCACCTAGACATTCTCGGTACCTACGCGAGGGTCCTGTTTGTCGATTTCAGCTCAGCCTTCAATACAATCGTCCCCAGCATCCTCCACCCCAAATTACTTCGGCTAGGGTCCCAGAAGCTACCTGTTCCTGGATAGTAGACTTCCTGACAGATAGGACATAGGTGGTGAAAGCGGGGGAATTCACCTCTCAAGCGCGGTCCATTAGTACAGTGGCCCCTCAGGGCTGTGTCCTCTCACCCCTGCTCTTCTCCCTGTACACAAATAACTGCACCTCAGAGTCACAATCAGTTAAGATCATCAAATTTGATGAGGCTGATGACGGTGGTGTCATCGGCCTCATCAAGGATGGGGACGATTCGGCCTGTAGACGGGAAGTAGACCGGATGGCCCAGTGGTGCAGCCACAACAACCTTGAGCTCAACCCCCTCAAAACTGTCGAGATGATAGTGGACTTCAGGAAGAAGTCAGCTAGTGCACCTCCGCTAACCATTGCTGACAGTATGGTATCGCTAGTGGACTCCTTCAAGTTTCTAGGGACCACAATCTCCTGGGACCTTAAATGGGGATCCAACGCTGGTGCCACTGTCGGGAAAGCACAGCAGATGTTGTTCTTCCTCAGGCAACTAAGGAAGTTCAAAATCCCACAGAAGCTTCTGCTCCTCTTCTATTCCACGATTGTCACCTGCATTTCCTGTGAGTGG
The DNA here is from genome assembly GCF_028390025.1 of Pseudophryne corroboree. Lineage (NCBI taxonomy): Eukaryota > Metazoa > Chordata > Amphibia > Anura > Myobatrachidae > Pseudophryne > Pseudophryne corroboree. The sequence continues at coordinate 208,331,755 of NC_086444.1, forward strand.
AGACGTGGCGCTGGACTGACTGTCTATGCAGCCATGCTACGTAGGCAGGGGTCTAGGCAGGGATTGCATCGCAGGGTGGAGCCACACATGCTGGATGGTCTTGCCCTGTGCTAGGCGCCCCCCCGCATGTGATTTTAGTGGTCGCAGATTTTGCTGCAATAGGATGGCAGTGCAGATGGTGTAATGGTTAGCATTACTGCCTCACAGCACTAAGGTCATGGGTTCAATTCCCACCATGGCCCGAGCTGTGCGGAGTTTGTATATTCTCCCCGTACTTGCGTGGGTTTCCTCTGGGTACTCTAGTTTCCTCCCACAATCCAAAAATATACTGGTAGGTTAATTGGATCCCATCAAAATTAACCCTAGCGTGAATGTGTGCTCGTGTACATGTGGTAGGGAATATAGATTGTAAGGTCCACTGGGGCAGGGACTGATGTGAATGGGCAAATATTCTCTGTAAAGTGCTGCGGAATATGTGTGCGCTATATAAATAACTGGTAATAAATAATAAATAAATAAAATAACCCCCAAAGAGCGCCACATAATTCTCACTTTCAATAAACAAAACACATTCTGAAAATGACAGTGGCATGCCCACATTACTCATTCTAATATGCTCCCACTTTCCCCACCAAAATTGAATCGCATGCCTCATTTGCCCTAATATAGCCCTACACACCCTTCTGCCCCCTCAGAACCCACATGTACTCCAAAACTTCCACACATGCCCATCACATCTCACACACTAAAGCTACGTACATACTATACAATTATCTGGTAGATAATCTGCCAGATCTAGCTGGTTGTTATGAAAATCTGGTAATGGATGAGAGCAAATTACAATCGATTATTTGCTCCTAAACACTGGAAAACGGAAAAAAACAGTCAGTAATCCAAGTTGTTTAACATTGTGTTTAACCAATTTGTATGAAAGACAGGTTTTGTCCATTTTCCAGTGTTTGGAGAAAATGGTCGACTGTAATTTGCTCTCATCCATTACTAGATTTTCATTCCAACCAGCTACAGTAGATCTGGCGGATTATCTAACAGATAATTGTATAGTGTGTAGTGTACCTAGATTTACTCTAATTTTTATACTTTTCCAAGTATGCTACATGACCTCCATACAGTGTGCAGAGGAGGACACGAGACGCAGATGTTGGCTGCTTCTGTTCTGTCTTATTCTCTACTTTATAACAAACTAACACTTGCCCGTGGCTTCGCTCGTGTGATGTCTGTTATTGCTCAGCGAAACTAATTATACAGAGACAGTAGTGCCATCTAATATTGTGATATATATTTTATATTGTACACATTAATCACAAAATGTCTTTATAAACAATATTTGCAGTTCTTCCTTCAGGGGTTAACACAATAAGGTACTTGGGGCCAGAGGCGGAACTACCGCCAGTGCAACCAGTGCGTTGCACTGGGGCCCGCCACTGTCCAGGGGCCCAAAGCATGTAATGAGTCAAACTGACTCATTACATGCCGCTGTGTGCTGCGGGCAACCGCTGCCCGCAGCACACAGCAGCCCGGACAGAGAGGAGAGGAGCGCAGCGGTACGGGGGAGAAGGAGGAGGAGGGAGGTGGAGGAGGGAGCCGCAGCAGCGCTTTGCTACTGGTTGAGGCGCTGCTGCTGCTGTCCCTCTGCTTCACTATAGGCTGTCTTCCGAGAACAGCCTATAGTGAAGCAGAGGGACAGCAGCAGCAGCGCCTCCACCAATAACACACCGCTGCTGCGGCTCCCTCCTCCCCCTTCTCTCCTGCCCGGGAATCGTGATCTGCCAGAAGCTGCACCGAGGAGCCTGAGCCAGCGGAGAGGGTAAGTATAATTCATTCATTCTTTCTTTCTTTCTTTCTTTCTTTCTTTCTTTCTTTCTTTCTTTCTTTCTTTCTTTGTGCAAAAAGGGGGACTGTCTGGCGTAATGTGTAAAAAGGGGGAATCTGCCTGCCGCAATGTGAAAAAGGGGGAATCTGCCTGCCGTATTGTGTAAAAAGGGAGAATCTGCCTGCCGCAATGTGTAAAAAGGCGGAATCTGCCTGCCGTAATGTGTAAAAAGGGGGAATCTGCCTGTGGCAATGTGTAAAAAGGGGGAATCTGCCTGCCGTAATGTGTAAAAAGGGGGAATCTGCCTGCCGTAATGTGTAACAAGGGCACGCTGTCTGCCGTTATGTGTAAAAAGGGGACGCTGTCTGCCGTAATGTGTAACAAGGGCACGCTGTCTGCCGTTATGTGTAAAAAGTGTACGCTGTCTGCCGATATGTTTAACAAGGGCACGCTGTCTGCCGTAATGTGTAAAAAGGGGGAATCTGCCTGACGTAATGTGTAAAAAGGGGGAACTGCCTGTGGCAATGTGTAAAAAGGGGGAATCTGCCTGCCGTAATGTGTAAAAAGGGGGAATCTGCCTGCCGTAATGTGTAACAAGGGCACGCTGTCTGCCGTAATGTGTAAAAAGGGGACGCTGTCTGCCGTAATGTGTAACAAGGGCACACTGTCTGCCGTTATGTGTAAAAAGTGTACGCTGTCTGCCGCTATGTTTAACAAGGGCACGCTGTCTGCCGCTATGTGCAACAAGGGCATGCTGTCTGCCGTTATGTGTAAAAAGTGTACGCTGTCTGCCGCTATGTGTAACAAGGGCACGCTGTCTGCCGTTATGTGTAAAAAGGGCACGCTGTCTGCCGTAATGTGTAAAAAGGGGACGCTGTCTGCCGTTATGCGTAAAAAGTGTACGCTGTCTGCCGCTATGTTTAACAAGGGCACGCTGTCTGCCGTTGTTTGTAAAAAGGGGGAATTTGCCTGCCGTAATGTGTAACAAGGGCACGCTGTCTGCCGTTATGTGTAAAAAGTGTACGCTGTCTGCCGTTATGTGTAAAAAGTGTACGCTGTCTGCCGCTATGTTTAACAAGGGCACGCTGTCTGCCGTTATGTGTAAAAAGTGTACGCTGCCTGCCGCTATGTGTAACAAGGGCACGCTATCTGCTGTTATGTGTAAAAAGTGTACGCTGTCTGCCCAAAGCATTTTGTCGCACCTGGTCCCACCGCTCGCTAGTTCCGCCACTGCTTAGAGCTACTAGCTTGTGAGCAAGCCACATAAAGCTGCCCATGGGTCCTGAGATCTACGTCTACAGCCCTGAGCATTTGTCCCTGCAACTTGTTGATCGTCATAGTGAAGCAGACGCTTATAGGAAACTATAGACAGGTAATTGTGCTGCGCTCAGTCCTATGTTCATCTGTAGAAGATGAAAGTTTATATACTGTTAGTGTTCTGTGTAGTTGATAAGGGTAGTAGTAATAAACGATAACTGAAAGGAGATTTTGTGTCTGTGTGTACCGTTTGCCTTGTAAGTTTAATGAACAACAGACTTATCAACTACACAGAACACTAACAGTATATAAACTTTCATCTTCTACAGATGAACATAGGACTGAGCGCAGCACAATTACCTGTCTATAGATTTAAGTACGTAGGTGGTCACCTATTTAGTACGGCAGCTTGTCCGAAGCAGAGAGGACTCAGTGCGCAGATAAAAACCCCCCAGCTTATAGGAAACTGCAGGAGCTTGAATTGAAAAGGAAAATTGTTGGGGAATCGGAGTATACGTTGTATAAAGACAGTCTCACCTGTGCCACATCCAGTTAGAATCTCTGCCTCAACTAGGTTCCTGTGCAGAGCAGTCACTTAAGTCGAGTTCCATTGCATAATTTAGGTGGAGTCAAGTTCCGCAGAAGCATGATCGGAACACCAACTTTCAGTGTGCGTCTAGTTCATTGCTCCTCTCCCTGTTGTCACGTCAAAATGACACATACATCAGTTTCTTTCTAGGTCACGAAGCAATAGAATAGTGAAAACAACTATACAATGTCATCCGGTAGTCTTTGTGTGATGCCGGAACGAAGAGACAGACGTTATAAACTCTCGTTTCCATACTTTATTAACAATCCCTATAAATATTGTATAGTTTTCCAAAAAAATGCTATGTACAGACACAACCTTTACAGTTTTAGTACTGTATATGTATAGATTACACATTACAGAATAAATCAAATCAGGAGCAGCCATCTGCAAACCATAGGTTAAGGCAGGGTCATAGAGAGGGAGGAGCATCTAGTGCCATTGCCCAGGGAACAAGACCCACCCCCAGTCCATGAAGGCTTCAGCACACCCAGAAAATAGCTCACTATACTGGCTTCTCTGTCTCTGCTGCCCAGCTCTGCCAACATCTCACACTGCAGCATCTCAACTCCCAGCATGTCTCCTGCAGCTGTGGCACTCACTCCAATTCTCTGTCCTTCAGCACTCCCTGGCTTCTTGGCACCACATGTGCCTTCAAACACAGACCGAGCTCACAGCATGCCTGTTAGGGCTGGCCATTGACCATCGATGATTCTAAATCATCGATGGTCTATGACCGATGTCACATATTTTTACCATTGATGGGGGAGAACCAGATGGTTTCCCTCCATCGATGGCTAGGCCTTAACGAATATATATTTTTTTACAAGATGCTCCAACTCCAGTGAAGCCCCGCCCCCAGGCTGTGATTAGCCCGCAGGTCGTTTACAGAAATAACAGGGATGGCCATCGATGAGAGAAACCATCGATGGTCTCCCATAGCATAGTTAGTGACCATCGATGGCCACTCTCAGTTTTGCCATCTATGGCAACCATCTATGACAAACACACCGTTGGCCAACCATAATGCCTGCTCTCCTCTCTGTCTATTGCTGAGATATCTGGGCTTCTCCAGTTCCGCCTCCAACAGCCTCTCTTTAGTTTCCCTCTTCAGGCTTGCAGGACTATTTCCGAGGGATCTGCAGGGTCCTAGAGACCACCAGCTATTAATCCCTCAGATTTCTGGGTACAACACTTTGATGTTTGTTTTACCCTATTCTTTGGGAAACACACTATGTTAAGCTATGTGACCACAGCCATACCTAGGTGACTGCAGTGGTTGGGTAGGGGATGACCAGCGGTAGGGATCCCGGCACTCAGCATACCGGCGCCAAGATCCCTACCGCCAGAATGCCAACAGGGTGGCGAGCGCAACAGAGTCCCTTGTAGGCTTGCTGCGCACACGACACTGCTGGCATGGTGGCTCGCTGCGCTCGCCACAAGTTCTATTCCCACTCTATGGGTGTAGTGTGGGAATAGAGCCTCTACGTCGGTATCCTGTGTCGGCATGCTAAACAGTCGGGATTCCAGCATCGGAATCTTGACCGGCGCGATCCTGACTAACAGTAACATAACCGCATCCCAGCTGCAGTTATTAGGAATTTTGATACATACAAGTTTTTAATTTTCATTAGCGCCTGAACAACGAGTACAATATAATTACATATCTAGTCTATTGGCTATGTGATGCTTTACTTGTGTTCTAGGTGCAAGAATCATAAACAGAGGTTGGGATAGAAACAGTGGCATAACTGTATCAGAGCCCACGTCTACTGTTTACACTGACTGACTTGAGATTTCTTAGCTTCCTGGACTTTCAGGTGCTTTGCATCACTGATACATTCTGTGCGGGCTGGATTGATTCATTTACAGGGATTGGTTCCATAAGGCTGTCAATAGCACACTGTCATTTCCAGTTATAACTAGAGATGTGCAGCGGGCATTTTTCGGGTTTTGTGTTTTGGTTTTGGGTTCGGTTCCGCGGCCGTGTTTTGGGTTCGAACGCGTTTTGGCAAAACCTCACCGAATTTTTTTTGTCGGATTCGGGTGTGTTTTGGATTCGGGTGTTTTTTTCAAAGAACCCTAAAAAACAGCTTAAATCATTGAATTTGGGGGTCATTTTGATCCCATAGTATTATTAACCTCAATAACCATAATTTACACTCATTTCCAGTCTATTCTGAACACCTCACACCTGACAATATTATTTTTAGTCCTAAAATTTGCACCGAGGTCGCTGGATGGCTAAGCTAAGCGACACAAGTGGCCGACACAAAAACCTGGCCCATCTAGGAGTGGCACTGCGGTGTCAGGCAGGATGGCCCTTCCAAAAAATACTCCCCAAACAGCACATGACGCAAAGAAAAAAAGAGGCGCAATGAGGTAGCTGTGTGAGTAAGCTAAGCGACCCTAGTGGCCGACACAAACACCTGGCCCATCTAGGAGTGGCACTGCAGTGTCAGGCAGGATGGCCCTTCCAAAAAATACTCCCCAAACAGCACATGACGCAAAGAAAAAAAGAGGCGCAATGAGGTAGCTGTGTGAGTAAGCTAAGCGACCCTAGTGGCCGGCACAAACACCTGGCCCATCTCACGCAGGATGGCCCTTCCAAAAAATACTCCCCAAACAGCACATGACGCAAAGAAAAAAAGAGGCGCAAGCTCTTCCCGTCCAGTGTTGGGAAGGTCAGGCATCGCAACCGACACAATTGGACTCTCCTTTGGGATTTGTGATTTCGAAGAACGCACAGTTCTTTGCTGTGCTTTTGCCGCAAGTCTTTTCTTTTTTCTAGCGAGAGGATGAGTGCTTCCATCCTCATGTGAAGCTGAACCACTAGCCATGAACATAGGCCAGGGCCTCAGCCGTTCCTTGCCACTCCGTGTCGTAAATGGCATATTGGCAAGTTTCCGCTTCTCCTCAGACGCTTTTAATTTTGATTTTTGGGTCATTTTTTTACTGATCTTTTGTGTTTTGGATTTTACATGCTCTGTACTATGACATTGGGCATCGGCCTTGGCAGACGACGTTGATGGCATTTCATCGTCTCGGCCATGACTAGTGGCAGCAGCTTCAGCACGAGGTGGAAGTGGATCTTGATCTTTCCCTATTTTTTTAACCTCCACATTTTTGTTCTCCATATTTTGCGCACAACTAAAAGCCACCACAGGTATACAATGTAGATGGGTGGATAGTATAGTATTATATTACTTATGGACGACGAGTGACGACACAGAGGTAGGTACAGCCGTGGCCTACCGTACTGCTGCTTATATATATAATATACTGTATAACGGACCTGGTGGACACTGTCAGCAGACTGCTAAACTAGTATGAAGAAAAAAACAACAACACAGGTATATAATGTAGATGGATGGATAGTATAGTATTATATTACTTATGGACGACGAGTGCACTGACAACACAGAGGTAGGTACAGCCGTGGCCTACCGTACTGCTGCTTATATATATATAATATACTGTATAACGGACCTGGTGGACACTGTCAGCAGACTGCTAAACTAGTATGAAGAAAAAAAAAACACCACAGGTATACAATGTAGATGGATGGATAGTATAGTATTATATTACTTATGGATGACGAGTGACGACACAGAGGTAGGTACAGCCGTGGCCTACCGTACTGCTGCTTATATATATAATATACTGTATAACGGACCTGGTGGACACTGTCAGCAGACTGCTAAACTAGGATGAAGAAAAAAAAACACCACAGGTATACAATGTAGATGGATGGATAGTATAGTATTATATTACTTATGGACGACGAGTGCACTGACGACACAGAGGTAGGTACAGCCGTGGCCTACCGTACTGCTGCTTATATATATAATATACTGTATAACGGACCTGGTGGACACTGTCAGCAGACTCCTAAACTACTAGTATGAAGAAGATAGAAAAAAAAACCCCACCACAGGTAGGTAGGTATACAATTTTGGACGAGCACTGACGACACAGAGATAGCCACAGTCGTGGACTACCGTACTGCGTCTGCTAATATAGAGATGATAGAGATGAAAAAAAAAATATAACACTACTGTAGGTAAATATTTATATAATATAATGAATGACGGACCTGCTGAACACTGTCAGGAGAATGCGTTTATACTATAGAATAAAAAAAAAAAACACCACAGGAGTGTTTAACTTTTTCAGGCAGACAATATACTGGTGGTCACCCGCAGCAAAAGTGTGCACTGTACTCCTGCTATAACTGCACCCCAGTCTCCCCCACAATTCAGCTGTGTGAGCAGTGAGCACTCAGCACAGTCAGATATACATAGATGATATATCATGCAGCACACTGAGGCTGAGCACAGATATGGTATGTGACTGTGTATCGTTTTTTTTCAGGCAGAGAACGGATTATAAATAAAACTGGTGGTCACTATCAGCAAAACTCTGCACTGTACTGAGTACTCCTAATGCTCCCCAAAATTAGTAAATCAAGTGTCTCTCTAATCTATTCTAAACGGAGAGGACGCCAGCCACGTCCTCTCCCTATCAATCTCAATGCACGTGTGAAAATGGCGGCGACGCGCGGCTCCTTATATAGAATCCGAGTCTCGCGAGAATCCGACAGCGGGATGATGACGTTCGGGCGCGCTCGGGTTAACCGAGCAAGGCGGGAGGATCCGAGTCTGCTCGGACCCGTGCAAAAAAGGCTGAAGTTCGGGCGGGTTCGGATTCCGAGGAACCGAACCCGCTCATCTCTAGTTATAACATTAGCTTGCTTATGCACTGTTTTCTGTATCTTCTTGTGTTGGATTTTAGACCCTGCTTACTTTGACTATCCTTGTCAGCTGCCCGCCCTGACCATATTTTTTTAACTCGTACCATTCTGTTTGCTGTATGCTACTATTTGGATCAGACTTCACTATTCTGCTTTTATATTCAGGGAGATACATGTACTAAGCCTTGGAGAGTTATAAACTGGAAAGATGTAAAATACCAGCCAATCAACTCCTAACTGCCATGTCAAAGGCTGTGTTTGAAATATGACAGTTAGGAGCTGACTGGTTGGTAGTTTATCTCTCCCCTCTTTATCTCTCTCCAAGGCTTAGTATTAGTACACTGGGGGGGTCTATGTATTAAACCTTGGAGAGAGATAAAGTGGAGAGAGATAAAGTACCAACCAATCAGCTCCTAACTGCCATGTCACAGGCGGTGTTTGAAAAAAAGACAGTAGTTGGTTGGTTGATACGTTATTTCGCTTCACTTTATCTCTCTCCAAGGCTTACTACATAGACCCCTCAGTGCTTCTGAGCCCCTAGACATTCCCCTTTAAGACTGACCATGCACTACACTTTAAGGCTTAGTACAGATGTGTCCTGCTGCAGCCCTGCTGCTTATAGCAGCGTATTGTAGCAGGATCGTGATGCATGCGCACCATGGCATGCCTCTGCGTACATATTGCTATCCGGCTCCCATTACATTGAATGGGCAGTGAGAGCGTGCATATGCATGCGACCGCTGGCTCCCATTTTAAAGCCGGCAGAGCGTATGCCACAACATAAGAGGACACATTTGTACATACCCCTGGTTCTCAAACATAGGGGCTCATTTATTGAGTAATAAAATTAGTTGTGAATGATAAAACTCGTTTGCGTATTATTCGAGGTACTAGTCTTCATTTTATCCTTTGCCTGCAACAGTTTTGTTATAGAAACCTATTCTATTGCCCAAAATATGGTGCCAACTGAGTACTCGTGATCACATACAGCTCTATGGGAAACCGACAGGTGTAGGTGAAGACTGAACATTCAGTTCTATATGTATAGTAGGTTAATTAATTATCTAAGTCTGGTGGCATGCATTACACTTTTAAATACAGTCATTGTGCTCTAGTATCCATGGAGCTGGTCTGTATTTTGTGCTTGATCAATGAAAATCTATGTCTGACTTTTACTTTACCCTTGCTGTAAACTTCAGAAGCAAGACAGAAAGTTAAAACAAGCAAAAGGTTTATTTATGTTGTGTGACAGTAGACATTTTATTTATGCCTGATTCCGTGAACCTGATGATACAGATGATCTTCACCTTGAAGCTTTTTGGAGAACTTTTATGAATAATGGTGTAGTTGCCCATAGCAACTAATCAGATATGTTGCTAAATGAGTAATGACTAATTAGCAGAGTTCTGGAGTTCCACTGAAGGAATTGAATGGATAAATATTTTCTTTCCTTTGTTCAAAAAATTGCCCAAATCTTAGCTGAATAAATGTGCATATTGGAAATGAGTCATTTAACACAGAAGTGCGTGAAAAGCTGAAATCAATGAATGAATCTTGTACAGGAAAAAGGAACTGGCACATCAATTTGCAAGAGACATTAAATGGATACTTGATGCTGGTGGCACTGAAAGTAGGATTACTAACAAGAGTATTTATGCACCAGCACACTCCAGGTTAGATCATTCGATTCTACATGACAGGAGCAATTAGTTGGAAATCAGTCACTATGGTTTGACGTATTATTGTTTTTTCCTAATGATCACACTGTGAAATATTCAAGGTTATTATTATCAAAGTCTTAAAAGTCCAAACTACTTTGTTCATTTGAAGAAAAATTCCATTTGATTTGACAATTTATTTGTTTATCATTGACAGGCTATAAATCTGGAGTTGGTCAAGGTCGGATTAAGTCCTCGGGAGACCCAGGATATCTAAGACTGGGGGGCACACCCCCTCCCACCAACAACCCATGGCTGCAACCTCCGCATGCCTCCACCCAAACAATGATCGCACCCCCAGACCAGGATAACCCCCCCTCCGGGACAAAGCTCTGCAGTGTAGCTCCACAACATCAATGCCGCACGCCCCAACAGTGCAGCTGGCAACAGGAGCCAGTGGGCGGAGAGCCCCATGTTGCAAGGGAGAGACAAGACCCCAGGCAATCGGGGAGGGCAGGCTCCATGCCGGGGAGGGGGCAGAGGGCTCCAGGCTGCTGGGGAGGGATGGTTCCATGCAACCGGGGAAGAAGTACAGTGAGTCCCATGCTGGTGGCTGTGTTATGTACCGCATGGGGCTGTGCGGCCCCGCCCTCCCCCTTCGTCTCGGGCAGCATGGGGTCTAATTCAGGCAATCTCCAGCTTCTGCTGCTGCCAGAAGAGCTGCTGCTGGTGGTGGAGGCTGGAGAGGGGTGACAGCAGCACTAGAGGAGGGTTAAAACAGCTCCGGCCAGGGGGGACCAAGGGGGCCCCCCTGGCCGGAGGCACTCACCCCCTTGGTCCCTTCCTTAATCCAGCTCTGGAATTGGTGTCTATCTACGCACCTATATTTCTATTATTTATCTATCTATTAATCTATATATCTCATATCTATAGCCTATTTGTTTATTTCTCACAATTTTCTAATAGTATTTCCAGAGAAAACAGAGTAATCAATCCCTGCCCCATGCAAACTCCATGGCACACAATCTATCATCTGTGTTACATATAATGTATACTATTGCCCAACTTTTATCTGTTTATATCAGCAGTAGAAAGAAATACTGAAGCAATAAGCCTAAAACAGACATTTTTTTTTTAGTTACAGTAAATAGCTTTACTTCCAAAGTTTTGACTGTTCACACAGTCTCATCTAAAAAGACTGAGATAGAGGACTGCATGGAAAATGCAATTTTTTTTATTTTGGCAGCAACATGTAGACTATCAAAAAGATAACAGAGATTAGCAGGACAATTTGTAGAAACATAGACTTTGAACAAGGCGGCTGCACCACCACAGCCACCATTTGAACAAGGGTGGCCGTGGGTGTGCAGACTGCTGAGGTGAAGGTGTAGTCAGACACTTGCCTTCTGACACTCACAAATACACTCTGGTCGATAGTCTTGAGTTAAGACACAGGTCAGATGCGAATGGTGTAAAGGCCAACCCTGCTACGGCCCTGCACAATACAGGCTAAACTGGGATGACCTCCACTGGGAGTAGTGAAGGGTCATCATTGGCACTTTTGGCTTCAGACTTGGATACATCTCATTGCCAAGCACCAGGGTAAAACACAAACAAATACGCTGAAAGGGAAGGATGGTGGGGACAATGCACACAACAACATGGTCTATGGCTATACTAGAATGGCCTCTTTACCTAGCTGGTACCACCTACAACAACCTAACTATAGTTTCACAGATCAGACGCTAACTCTAGCTGACCTGGTGGACAACAACAATGACAGGCTGGGCTCACAATACTCCTATTGCAATTAGGGACAAAGCTTGCGAGAAAGCTCTGTACATGCGATGCAACTCTGCAGACTCAACAGGGTTTCTTTTGTGAAAAATACCCCAAGTAATGGCTGCGCAAACATTGCCGACACCGCCGCTACTGCCGCTAGGCACCCACAACGTCGCAACTACCCCCCTACTCTCTGCTACCTCCCCTTCCCTGCATACTTACCTGATGATCTGTGCCTTCCTGAGCTCTCCTCTGCCTCTAGTCTCTGATTGCTAGCTTCCTGCACTGTGACCCGGTCATCTGATGCTGTAAACTGCTGTAAATGCCGGTTTACAGCAGATGATCGGGGACACAGTGCAGAAAGCCGGAAATCAGAAGACTGGAGCTGGATGAGAGCACAGGGCACCTACGGGCAGAGAAAGCTGTGCAGGAGGCAGCAATGCATATACAATTGACCACTCTGATAATGCTATCTCAGGATAGCGTTATTATCACAGGGCTCACTGCAATATTTTTTTTACATTTTTTTTAAAGTAAATTTGGTGAGGTGGCATTTCCCATTAAAAGTATGGAAAATCCGATCTTGTGACTAAAAAAAATTAATGTAAAAAGGGTGTGAAAAATAAACACACTTTCTTTTTCACATTATTTTAGTAAACATAATGCTAATAAATCTGCCCATGCTCTATCCTATAATATGAATATAGGAGGTTATTCAGAGTTGTTAACAAACAAAAAAGCACACTAATGGGCAAAACCATGTTGTACTGCAGGTGGGGCAGATGTAACTTGTGCAGAGAGAGTTGGATTTGGGTGGGGTGTATTTAAACTGAAATCTAAATTGCAGTGTAAAAATAAAGCAGCCAGTATTTACCCTGCACAGAAACAATATAACCCACCCAAATCTAACTCTCTCTGCAAATGTTATATCTGCCACACCTGCAGTGCACATGGTTTTGCCCAATTAATAACTTTTTTGGTTTGCTAACAACTCCCTAATACCCCCATTATTTATCTGTAAAATGTTATACAGAGGGAGAGAAGTGGAAGGAGAGAGTGTTATACAGAGGGTGATACAAGGAAGAAGAGAGAGTTATACAGATGGAGCGCGGAGGAAGGAGAGGGTAATATACAGAGGTAGAAAGAAGGAAGGAGAGGGTGTTATAGAGAGGGAGAGATGATGAAGTAGAGGGTGTTATACAGAGGGAGCAAAGAGGAAGGCGAGAGTGTTATACAGAGAGAGATATGGGAAGAAGAGTTATACAGATGGAGCAAGGAGGAAGGCGAGGGTGTTATACAGAGGTAGAGAGAAGGAAGGCGAGGGTGTTATACAGAGGTAGAGAGAAGGAAGGAGAGGGTGTTATAAAGAGGGAGCGAGGAGGAAGGAGAGGGTGTTATAAAGAGGGAGCGAGGAGGAAGGAGAGGGTGTTTTACAGAGGGAGCGAGGAGGAAGGAAAGGGTGTTATAAAGAGGGAGCGAGGAGGAAGGAGATATGTTATAAAGTGGGAGAGATGAGGAAGGAGAAGGTGTTATACAGGGGGAGAGGTAAGGTAGGGGAGAGTGTTATACAGGGGGAGAGGTAAGGTAGGGGAGAGTGTTATACATGGGGAGAGATAAGATGGGGAGAGAGTTATACAGAAGGAGAGATACGATAGGGGAGAGTGTTATACAGGGGGAGAGATAAGGTAGGGGAGAGTGTTATACAGGGGAAGAGATAAGATGAGGAGAGTTTTATACAGAAGGAGAGATAAGAGAGGGGAGAGTGTTATACAGGGGGAGAGATAAGGTAGGGGAGAGTGTTATACAGAGGGAGAGATAAGATGTGGATAATTTTATACAGAAGAGAGGGGAGAGTGTTATACAGAGCTATACAGAGGATATGAGGAATAGAGTGACAAACTTACACACTCCCTGTCACTCCTCCAGAGTGGACCTTCTGTCTCTTCCTCCTGTCCGAGCTTGGCTCCACCCCCTGACAACCTGAGAGCTCAGCTCCCAGCAGCGAGGGCTGTCTGACTGTGTCTCTTCTCCTGCAGTGCTGCACTGTCGGGCCGGCAACAGTAACAGCGCTAGGGCTGCATCACACGGCTGGACCCACTCTGACTGAGTGATGAAATGGGAAATAAACTACAGCTACCAGTAGCCCTTACTGCCTGGAGCTTCCAGCAACAAGGGCTGCTGGGTGCTGTAGTTTATTTCCAGTTTCTTCACTAGTGCGGTACTGCAGTGCGGTGGGTGCCTCTTGGCAGATTCATTCCTGCGGGTGGTGCTGCCAGATGGTGCAAGGCTCCACTGGCACACACCTAGTTACGGCCCTTGTGAAAGTATGTTTTATGAACGTTTACTATCACGGTGTGTTTGTGTTGTCTTTTTTGGAATATTTATTTTACTGTGGTACCAGTGGGACCCTTAATGCCCCGCATACTGGTACTTGTGGAGCCTGGTGCTGGTTTAAAAAATACGACGGACCCCTACGTCCTTTTCCCTTCATATTTTTAGAATCAGGACCAGTCCAAGAGCCCAGCGCGGGTTGTTAAAATGCGGGGAACCCCTACACAATTTTTCCCCTGTATTTTAGCAACTGGGACCGGCTCAAAGATCCCGGGGCTGGTTTTGCTTGGGGGGGGGGTTAGGGGACGGGACACCTCCACAATGTAGTAGCCTTGAGGTTAAAAACTCCCAGGCTGTAACATTGGATAAGTGTTGGTACAAACTCGCACCTTCTAATGTGCGAGGAGGTGTGGGTTTGTCCCACAAAAAAACTTGCACTCCATTACATGAGTGAGTGTAGAAATTAATTGGGTTTCATTGACATTTAGACCATTGAACAAATGGTTAATCAAATGGTTAATCACTCATGAGATTGCTGCAGAAGGCTGATGAGGCAGGCACGCTGCTGCTGCCGTGAGGGGCCATGCGTGGAGCTAGGGCCACCGCTGAAAGCTGAGGACTGTGATTGCAGGCCCACGTGGAGCTAGGGGGCTGCAGAGAGAGAAAGCCATGTGTGTGTCTGCCGCTGAAGGAGCTAATTCAGTTGATCGCAGCAGCAAATGTGTTAGCAGTTGGGCAAAACCATGTGCACTGCAGGTGGGGCAGATATAACATGTGCAGAGAGAGTTAGATTTGGGTGGGGTGTGTTCAAACTGAAATCTAAATTGCAGTGTAAAAATAAAGCAGCCAGTATTTACCCTCCACAGAAACAAAATAACCCACCCAAATCTAACTCTCTCTGCAAATGTTATATCTGCCCCACCTGCAGTGCACATGGTTTTGCCCAACTGATCACAAATTTGCTGCTGCGATCAACTCTGAATTGCCCCCTAAGTGAGATTCCAGGAGAGCCAGAACACAGAGCCCGTACTGTGGCTGCAAGGACATGTGGTGAGCAGAGCCAGACGCTGAGAGAGTCAGGCTGTAGTGGCGGAGATGCTGGAAGAAGTGGGCAGAACAGAGTCACATTGAACAGCAGCATCAAGTGGCATGGAACAAGTTACACAGTGTGCTGCTGTAAGGCCTTGCATTCACATGACAACTACTAATTGTTGTAGCAAGACTATTTACTGCAAAGTGTACAGTATCAAGATTAATTATTACTCCTGAAGTATTTCACATACTGTATTACACTATTAATATTGCATATTTTAATTAAAGTAAGGCCCAATAGCAGTGGCCATATTACAGAATATTACAGTAATTTTAGCCTCTACTGGTTTATTTAATTGAAAGATTGTTTTATTCTATACCTGTTATCAGAGCCGGCCATAGGCATAGGCAAACTAGGCAATTGCCTAGGGCATTTGATATGCCTAGGGGCATCAGCAGCTTCTGCTGATTAAAATGATATGTGGCATGCCTATATTCTGTGTGTAGCATTTCATATGCAGATACAGCCACAGTCTCACACAGTATATAGGCATGCTGCATATAATTTTAATCAGCAGAAGCTGCTTGTGCATCCTAGCCACATAGCAATGCAAATAAGATGCATTTTCATAAAAAAAAGGTGCCCGACGTTAGCATTGAGGCAAGATTTATGAGGACACATCTGTATCCAAGCAGAGGCAGAGGTCACAGTGTTAGTGGCAGTGTGAGTGCTGTGTGCATGTGAGTGGGTTGGTTGTGCAGTAGTGTTCGGAATATGTGTAAGGAGCATTATGTGTGTCATGTAAAAATGCATTAATAATGTGCAACATATGTGTTGGGGGCACTATGTGTGTCATTATGTGTATAAGGACATTAATAATGTGCGGCATATGTGTAACAGGGTACTACTGTATGTGTGTCATTATGTATATAGGGGCACTAATAATGTGCAGCAAATGTGTAGGGGGCACTATGTGTGTCATTATGTGTATAAGGGCATTAATAATGTACGGCATATGTGTAAGGGACATTATGTGTAAATAGGCATTAATAAAGGTTGTCATAATGTGTGAGGCGCATTATGTTTATAAGGACATTAATAATTTGTCTTATATGTGTAAGGTGCATTACTGTGTGGAATTATGTGTATAAATGCATTACTAATGTGTGGCATTATGTGTATAAGGTGCTCTACTATGTGGCGTTGCGTATAGAAAGGGCACTACTGTGTCATCTAATGTGAATAAAGAGCAATATGGTGTGGTGTAATGTGAATAAGGAGCAATTCAGTGTGATATAAAGTGAATAAGGGTCTCTACTGTGAGGAGTAACGTTTAAGGTAAAGTGATACTACTGTGGGATGTAATATGAATTATGGACACTATCACATGATCAAATGTGAATAAAGTTGCAGTACTGTGTGGCGTAATTGGAATTGGGGTTACTATTGTGTGGCCATGCCTCTTGCCAGCAAAAACACACCCCTTTTTGGGCCAAATGTGCGAACTGTTGATATTTAAAATATAGGGGGTACAAACACCAAAATAAGGACTGCTATGGGTGAGGGTGTTGGTGCTGGGAAAGAGGTGCAAGGTCAGAGGCGGAACCAGTGGTGGTGCTAAGGGGCACCAGCTAAATTCTTGCCTAGGGCATCATATTGGTTAGGGCCGGCTCTGCCTGTTATTGACTCCTTTACATTTGAACCATTACAGTATTAAATTCAAATGTCACTTCACTTTCTGGCGTCCGCTTTCTATTGGGGAATTGGGGGTTCTCTGTTCCTCTGCTGTGCCGTGACAGGAAGAAGATAAAGAAGGGCCTTCTGAAACCAGGCACGATCTACACAACAACACAATACCCACCGCTAGGGGTGTCACACATGACCTTGGCATACAGTTGAAAATACGCTGTATCATGAGTACTTTTTTAAGGTTTACCTTCGGCCCATTTTGCGAATCACTCTACAACAGCCCCTAGTATCTTAATTCAAAGAAAATGCTTTCGCAATTGCTTCACAATATTGGAGATATGCATACAGTACCTCCCAACTGTCCCGATTTTCGCGGGACAGTCCCTTTTTTTGGGACTGTCCCGCTGTTCTACCCGCGGGCCACAGTGTCCCGCGGTGTGGGGGGGCAGTTGGGAGGCTCCTGCACTCGCCGTTCTGCTTAGTAGAGCAGCGGTGAATAGACGCTGTGCGCAGTGGAGGCAGGAGGAGAGGGGGCATGCCAGCAGCTCACAGAGCGCTGGGCATGCCCCCTCAGTGCCGAAAATGGGGCGTGGCCCTCCCACAAAGCCACGCCGTGCGTTTGTACCTCTTTACGTATTTATAAAGTTGGGAGGTATGGATATGTGCTGTGATTACTAGGGAGGCCAATCCCGGGATTGGAATCGGCGGGATCCCGGGATTTGGGCCCAAAAATGCCGGGATTTGAATCCCGGGATTGGAGCATCCAATCCCGGGATTCACGGGATTACACTGCGCATGTGCGGGAGGGTGGGTGTGTAAGTAATACTACTTACAATTAGGCGGGCGGCAGCCATAGACAAACGCTAAATGCGGCAGCACTTCAAATGTGGCGCCGGCCGCCAGCCAACCAGAGCTGGCGGACCGGCAGCCAATCAGGGAAGCTGCCGCAGCAGCGGCAGCCAATCAGGAGCGACTGCTGCGGCCGCTTCACTGATTGGCTGGCGGACGGTTCTTCATTTGAAATTCCGCCGCATTCAGTGTGTCCATGGCTGCCGCCCACCTAATAGTAAGTGGTATTACTTACACCCACCCTCCCTCCGTGCAGTGCTAACAGCCTCCCTCCCGCGCCGCAACCTACACCCTCCTGCACCGCTACCTACATCCTCCCGCCCAGCTACCTACACTCTCCCGCACCGCTACCTACATCCTCCCATACCGCTACCTACACCCTCCCTCCCTTCCGTGCCGCTAGCTACACCCTCCCGCACCGCTACCTACTCTCCAGCGCTGCTTCCTACACCCTTCTTCACTGATCCCTACTGCAATCCCGGGATTGAGCGTTTTTCAATCCCGAATCCCGGGATTGAAAAAACGGCCCGGGATTGGCCTCCCTAGTGATCACCCATTTTCAATGGCAAAAGTAGTTCCATAGTTTTCTATGGGTATGGTTCATGAGGCTGAAAGGTCGACAGTGTCTAGGTTGACTTCAAAAGGTCGACTTGCACAAGGTTGACATAAGCACAATGTCGATGTGAACATGGTCGACACTTAGAAAGGTCAACATGAGTTTTTTTAGGTTTTTGGGGTGTACAATTTTAAGTTTTAGCACATGGACCCCCAATTAGTGCAGCACGTCCCCTCCCAGGCAAGGTGCCCCCACCCTGCTACTACTGCGCTTCTAATCGTAGTCCATGTGTATGGTAAAGCAGGGCCGAAACTAGGATTTCCGGCGCCCGGGGCAAGGCAGTAGTTTGGTACATAATAAAATAAAATAAAAATATAATAATAAAAATACAAATTAATAAATATATATTAAAAAAAATTACAACTGTAAACTATTACTGTAAACTTATTCTAATTACACTGCACAGTAGTACCCCTCATTACGCCGCCCCACGGGGGGAGAGACGGAGAGAGAGAGAAATGGGAGTGAGGGGTGAGGGAGAGTAATAACACACACTTACGTACATACAGTGCCCCTTTCCAGAGTCACACTCAGCATTTAGGCAGGCTCAGGTTAATGCTGGTTATGCTGCTTTCACATCGCAAAACCTGCTTTTGAAATGGTTCTTTAAATGGTTCTTAAAACGGGTCTGAGCAGTTAAACCCCCTTCACATCGCATGTTGTAACCAGTATATTACCATTTCATTACCGTTTTGGTACCTTTCACACTGAACCCGTTTCACCCATACAAAACAGTGGTTGTCATTTTAAATGTTTATTTCCTGCTTCTGCCTGGTGACATCACACATGGAGACAGCCTATCACCTTCTGGGGCTTGCAAATACCGTTTCAGACCCTTTCACACTGCACAATGAAACGGGTCTGAAACGGGTAGGACCCTGCCTTTTTACCGTTTCAAAATACTGGTATTTTGAAAACGGTAAATTGAAGGTGACCCTTTCACATTGCAGCTCGAACCGTTTAGGAAGCCTTAAAAATCGTCAATTTACCGGGTTCAAGCTGCGGCGTGAAAGGGGTATTAGTGAGGTCTCCACTCTCCTTCCCTCCTCTCTCCCATGCTGGCTGGACTTGCTGGCTTGCCTGGCACTGACAGAGCAGTGCCTTGTAGCCCCGCACCTTTTTCAGATTGCACCTGCGGTTGCACTGTGGCTGATAAAAGACATTTGCAGGGCTGAGGTAACTTGCCCCCTGTGATCCCTCTTCATTTGGCTCCCCCTGACACCCCCTCCCTCTGTGACTGCGGTTGAAAGGAGCTGAACGCACTGCAATGGATAAACTGAAAGTAAACTACAGCCCTTGCAAGGGCTGCTGGATACTGTAGTTTATTTTCATACCCCTTTGACACCGCAGCTATAACCCGGTAAATTGTCGTTTTTTAAGCCTTCCACTACTGCCATCTAGTGTTCAGCTTTATTTATACATAACTTTAATGTGCATTTTCCAACAATGGGGGTAATTCTGAGTTGATCGCAGCAGGAACTTTGTTAGCAGTTGGGCAAAACCATGTGCACTGCAGGGGAGGCCGATATAACATGTGCAGAGAGAGTTAAGGCCTGTACACACTGGTCGATATATCGGCCGTTCTCTTGAACGGCCGATATATCGCGGGACCGTCGGCCAGTGTGTACGGCCGATACGTCTGTGAACTCCGTCGTTCACAGACGTATCGCGTCGGCCGCGCAGCACAGCCGACGGCCAATATATCTACCGATATATTGGCGCATCGCTTTGTGTGTACGGGGCGGTCGGCCGACCGCCCGTACACATGCTGCGGCGGCCGGCGGTGATTGACAGCTGAACTGGGCTGGCATGTGTACACGCCCAGAGACAAAATATGGAGAAAAAAGAGACTCTTTTGTGGGCGCACTCTTAACTTGGAATAATGTATAAGATATTGAGAGTAATTTGTAAAATAAAATGTAACTTTTATTTATATCGTCAAATAAAATTAGTCAGTGGTCACTCATGTGGAATAACATTCGATTATTACAATCAAGTGAGTAACAAGTAAAATACTAATGCTAACATAAGTGAACTGAGTAACAGTGCAATCAATCACAATTGAATGCTAATATTAGCATTCAATTGTGATTGATTGCACTGTTACTCAGTTCACTTATGTTAGCATTAGTATTTTACTTGTTACTCACTTGATTGTAATAATCGAATGTTATTCCACATGAGTGACCACTGACTAATTTTATTTGACGATATAAATAAAAGTTACATTTTATTTTACAAATTACTCTCAATATCTTATACATTATTCCAAGTTAAGAGTGCGCCCACAAAAGAGTCTCTTTTTTCTCCATATTTTGTCTCTAGTAGCTTTCACTGACTCAGGGTGCACCACCAAATTAGAATCAGAAAACCACGTTTTCAGGTTATCTTGTATTTTGGTATTCAAATTGATACTTTATATCTATTATATACACCAGTGCGGTTTCTCCCCTAACATACAATGTGTACACGCCCGCCCAGTTCATGACGTCAGTCCCCGACGGATCAAGCAGTGTGTATGCTGAACACACTGCTCGATCCGTCCATAGATATATCTGCAGATCAATTGATCTGCAGATATATCTATTAGTGTGTACCCACCTTTAGATTTGGGTGTGGTGTGTTCAATCTGCAATCTAAATTGCAGTGTAAAAATAAAGCAGCCAGAAACAAAATAACTCACCCAAATCTAACTCTCTCTGCACATGTTATATCTGCCTCCCCTGCAGTGCACATGGTTTTGCTCAACTGCTAACAAAGTTCCTGCTGCGATCAACTCAGAATTACCCCCAATAAGTGGCCTATATTTACAAAAGGAAATTTACAGGATATTCCCTGACAACATCCGTTTTTACTCGAACACCCAAATCAAATGTTTGTTAATTGTAAACACCCTGTTAGACTCATTTAGCCGCCAGTGGAGATTCAGCTGACTTCTATGCTATTTAGCATATCTATAGAGCTGTGTAACATGAGCATGCGTAGTGCGACAAATCGCAGCTGCAGCCCTTAATGTGTGACTCTGAAACAGACACACAGGGCGGTATTCAAATGATATATCACGCCCAATCTCCTTTCTAAAGTGATCCCCGTTATCGAGCATATCGCACCCATAGTAATCAGGTTTAGCTGTGTAAAGGATTGGGTGCCCTCACTACCCCAGGGGTAGCGAGCGGAAATGATTATACCACGCCCGTCAGCAGAAACAGAAAGGGTGTGGAAAGGGGTGAAAAGAATTGAATGCCGCCCACAGTATCTACTGGTGTCAGTCAGCAATGGGCTGTGGCTTTAAGGTAAGTATGGTTTATGGTTTATACTGTATATTAAAGTAATTTACACCAAATGTAATCCGTTTCAAGTAGTGATGAGCGGGTTCGGTTCCTCGGAAACCGAATCCACCCGAACTTCACCCATTTTACACGGGTCCGAGGCATACTCGGATTCTCCCGTATGGCTCGGTTAACCCGAGCGCGCCCGAACGTCATCATCCCGCTGTTGGATTCTCGCGAGATTCGTATTCTATATAAGCAGCCGCGCGTCGCCGCCATTTTCACTCGTGCATTGGAAATGTTAGGGAGAGGACGTGGCTGGCGTCCTCTCCGTTTATTGTTGAACTTGATTGTGCTTTATTGCTTAATTGTGGGGAGGACTGGGGAGCAGCTGTATAATATAGGAGGAGTACAGTGCAGAGTTTTGCTGATCAGTGACCACCAGTTTTATCCGTTCTCTGCCTGAAAAAAACGCTCCTTATCTGTGCTCAGTGTGCTGCATATATGGGAGGTCTTCTGTATGCCGACTGACGGGATCCCGGCGCACAGTATACCAGCGCCGGGATCCCGACAGCCGGCATACCGACACTTATTCTCCCTCTTGGGGGTCCACGACCCCCCTGGAGGGAGAATAAAATAGTGTGGCGCGCGTAGCGCGCCAACCTTGCCCGTAGCGTGGCGAGCGCAGCGAGCCCGCAAGGGGCTCATGTGCGCTCGCCACACTGACGGTAAGCTGGCGGTCGGGCTCCCGGCGTCTGTATGCTGGTCGCCGGGAGCCCGACCGCCGGCATATCGTAGTGAACCCGCATACTGTATATCTGTGCTCACACTGCTTAATTGTGGGGACTGGGGAGCAGCTCTATTATATAGCAGGAGTACAGTGCAGAGTTTTGCTGACAGTGACCACCAGTATACGTTGTCTGCCTGAAAAACACTCCATATCTGTGCTCAGTGTGCTGCTTTATTGTGGGGACTGGGGACCACCAGTATAATATTATATGGGAGCAGTACAGTGCAGAGTTTTGCTGACTAGTGACCACCAGTATACGTTGTCTGCCTGAAAAACACTCCATATCTGTGCTGCATTGTAGACAGTATATAGTACGAGTACAGTGCATAATTTTGCTGACCACCAGTATATAATATATAGGAGTACAGTACAGAAGGCCACTGCTGTACCTACCTCTGTGTCGTCAAGTATACTATCCATCCATACCTGTGGTGCATTTCAGTTTTGCACAGTTTGCTGACCACCAGTATATAATATATAGCAGTACGGTACAGTAGGCCACTGCTGTACCTACCTCTGTGTCGTCAAGTATACTATCCATCCATACCTGTGGTGCATTTCAGTTTTGCACAGTTTGCTGACCACCAGTATATAATATATAGCAGTACGGTACAGTAGGCCACCTCTGTACCTACACAATACAAAAATGATGGGATAGGGACCAACTGGTGGCGCAAAAAAAAATGTCAAATGAGAAAGGGCAATTACCTATACACAGCTGATAATATGCAATGTCCTTATAATTCAATGAGAGTCCAAAATACTGGGAATTCCCAGAAAAACTTCTCACGAGTGTCCAAGTCCAAATGGTACCATGTAAGAAAACACAAGTGGTATATTCTAGTTCAGAAAAACATCCAAATGGTGGTAATATTCAGTGTTAATACTTCTTCCCGGATTCCTTATATGAAGGTGTCTATGGGAGGTGGTGATATAGCCGTACGGGTTCACCTCGGTGCAGAAGGTTATATCGGTTCCTCACATGTATGCTTACTTAAAATACTTGCAAACAAACTTATATGGGTTTCTTTGGAATTCTAGACATATTAACTATATGTCATACACTCATCAAAATAGTAGCTCACATTCAGGCTTACTTCAACAGATGTCGTTCTTCCATATAGCGGTTTCTTTACAGGTTACTGCTCCTGCTGTCCTCAGATGTCTCCTCGCTTCGTGATGTGCTCGATATAAAGCATACAAACGAGGGGACGTATGAGGATAAGTGCAAAATTTATTTTATAAAATAATGATAAAAATTCCTTCCAAGAATGATACAGAAAATAGGATCCCCACAGGGAAAACCAGAATATCAAGATCTTATAAATCACAGTCAGACAGTGGGAAAAGATGGTACCCCGGGGAGTCTCACCGCTTTCTGGCTGGAAAAACCGGTTGCTGTGGTGATCCAATCTGTCACATGCTCCCACCATTTCTTCTTCATAATCCTTCTGGTCCAAAATAACAATACCACCGCCCTTGTCGGCTGGTTTAATTATAATGGATGTTTGTTCCTTCAGTTTCTTCAATGCATCTCGTTCTTTCCGATTTAAATTATTCGATCCATTCTTCCAAGGGATTTCCTGTTCGAGGTCTTCTTTCACAGCTTTTTCGAATGTTTCTATAAAACAGCCTTTCTTATGGGCTGGGTAGAAGATGGATTTTGGTTTGAAGATATTATTCGTTCCCTCGTTCTGTATTGGTTGTTCATTAAAGAATTTTTTGAGCGTAAGTTTTCGTATGAACTTCTGTAGGTCCACATATACCTCAAAATTGTCAATCCTTGATGATGGGGCAAACTTTAGTCCCCTGGATAGGACCTTCTCTTCCTCATTCGTCAAGTATACTATCCATCCATACCTGTGGTGCATTTCAGTTGTGCGCAGTATATATAGTAGTAGGCCATTGCTATTGATACTGGCATATAATTCCACACATTAAAAAATAGAGAACAAAAATGTGGAGGTTAAAATAGGGAAAGATCAAGATCCACTTCCATCTCGTGCTGAAGCTGCTGCCACTAGTCATGGCAGAGACGATGAAATGCCATCAACGTCGTCTGCCAAGGCCGATGCCCAATGTCATAGTAGAGAGCATGTAAAATCCAAAAAACAAAAGTTCAGTAAAATGACCCAAAAATCAAAATTGAAAGCGTCTGATGAGAAGCGTAAACTTGCCAATATGCCATTTACGAGGAACGGCTGGGGCCCTGGCCTATGTTCATGGCTAGTGGTTCAGATTCACATGAGGATGGAAGCACTCATCCTCTCGCTAGAAAAATGAAAAGACTTAAGCTGACAAAAGCACAGCAAAGAACTGTGCGTTCTTCTAAATCACAAATCCCGAAGGAGAGTCCAATTGTGTCGGTTGCGATGCCTGACCTTCCCAACACTGGACGGGAAGAGCTTGCGCCTTCCACCATTTGCACGCCCCCTGCAAGTGCTGGAAGGAGCACCCGCAGTCCAGTTCCTGATAGTCAAATTGAAGATGTCACTGTTGAAGTACACCAGGATGAGGATATGGGTGTTGCTGGCGCCAGGGAGGAAATTGACAAGGAGGATTCTGATGGTGAGGTGGTTTGTTTAAGTCAGGCACCCGGGGAGACACCTGTTGTCCGTGGGACGAATATGGCCATTGACATGCCTGGTCAAAATACAAAAAAAATCAGCTCTTCGGTGTGGAATTATTTCAACACAAATGCGGACAACAGGTGTCAAGCCGTGTGTGTTAGGAATGTCTGTGTTTGTGTTGCCTTGCATTGTCTCATTCCTGCCTCTAGGGGTCTCACTTGCTGCCTTAGGTCTGAATGGCAGTTGCACACTCTGTCCCTGCAGGTTGATTACCTGATTGTGAGCAGCTGTGGCCAACACCTTGTGCTGCTATTTAGCTCCAGCTCACCAGCATTCATGTGCAGATCATTGTGGTTCCGTCTGGAGTGTGACTAGGCTCTCTCCAGTTATCCTGTCCTGCTTCTGCCATACCTACATCTTGGAGACATTTCCTGCAGTTTGCCGTTACATATGCCTTGCTACAAGACTTCTAACCCTGCTGGATCAACATCTGCATTCCTGTATTATTATTTGCAGTCTGTTTCCACCCCTGTCTGATTACTACGTTTTGGTATGTTATTTTTCCCCTGCTTGGTTTAAACCCGGATTTCTTCATGTTTATTTCACCTCTGTAATTAACCTGGACTATACCTATATTCAAGCATAATCATCCTCCCTGTTTCTATAACAAGCCATTACAATTATCAGGGAATATTGTGTTCTGTTCCATGTTAATCAAGGATCCAGTTTCTGTATGCTGATATTTTTCTGGTTCTTTTCTACAATAAACCTTGTTTTAATTTTCACCTGGCTTCAGCTGACCTCATTTCAGGTATGCACACACAGAGAAACCTAGTAATCCTAACAGTGTGTTGCCTTTGTCAAGCTGTAATAAGTAGGGGTAAGGACGTTAACCACCTAGGAACATCCTCCCTTATATGTCACCTGGACCGCATTCATCAGAAGTCAGTGACAAGTTCAAAAACTTTGGGTGACAGCGGAAGGAGTCCACCGACAACTAAATCCCTTCCTCTTGTAACCAAGCTCCTGCAAACCACACCACCAACTCCCTCAGTGTCAATTTCCTCCTTACACAGGAAAGCCAATAGTCCTGCAGGCCATGTCACTGGCAAGTCTGACGAGTCCTCTCCTGCCTGGGATTCCTCCGATGCATCCTTGAGTGTAACGCCTACTGCTGCTGGCGCTGCTGTTGTTGCTGCTGGGAGTTGATCGTCATCCCAGAGGGGAAGTCGGAAGACCACTTGTACTACTTCCAGTAAGCAATTGACTGTCCAACAGTCCTTTGCGAGGAAGATGAAATATCACAGCAGTCATCCTGCTGCAAAGCGGATAACTCAGGCCTTGGCAGCCTGGGCAGTGAGAAATGTGGTTCCGGTATCCACCGTTAATTCAGAGGCAACTAGAGACTTGATTGAGGTACTGTGTCCCCAGTACCAAACACCATTTAGGTTCCATTTCTCTAGGCAGGCGATACCGAAAATGTACACAGACCTCAGAAAAAGACTCACCAGTGTCCTAAAAAATGCAGTTGTACCCAATGTCCACTTAACCACGGATATGTGGACAAGTGGAGCAGGGCAGACTCAGGACTATATGACTGTGACAGCCCACTGGGTAGATGTATTGCCTGCCGCAGCAAGAACAGCAGCGGCGGCACCAGTAGCAGCATCTCGCAAACGCCAACTCGTTCCTAGGCAGGCTACGCTTTGTATCACCGCTTTCCAGAAGAGGCACACAGCTGACAACCTCTTACGGAAACTGAGGAACATCATCGCAGAATGGCTTACCCCAATTGGACTCTCCTGGGGATTTGTGACATCGGACAACGCCACCAATATTGTGCGTGCATTACATCTGGGCAAATTCCAGCACGTCCCATGTTTTGCACATACATTGAATTTGGTACACAGCGACCTTGGTGCATCATGTGCTGTTTGGGGACTATTTTTTTGAAGTGCCATCCTGCCATCCTGCCTGACACTGCAGTGCCACCCCCTAGATGGGCCAGGTGTTTGTGTCGGCCACTTGTGTCGCTTAGCTTAGCCATCCAGCGACCTCAGTGCCAATTTTAGAACTAAAAATAATATTGTGAGGTGTGAGGTGTTCAGAATAGACTGAAAATGAGTGTAAATTATGGTTATTGAGGTTAATAATACTATGGGATCAAAATTACCCCCAAATTCTATGATTTAAGCTGTTTTTGAGGGTTTTCAGGGAGGTTTTGCCAAAACACGCCGAATCCAAAACACGGCCGCGGAACCGAATCCAAAACCAAAACACAAAACCCGAAAAATGTCCGGTGCACATCACTAGTTTCAAGTGCTCCCAAGTATGTGGAGTATATATGTCTGGGTACTTTATGTATGTATGTATGTATGTATATGTATGTATATATGTATATATATATATATATTTCAGACATCTAGGGGCATACAGTATTTGCTAATTATAGTATTTAAACCTGATAAGTGTGATTTCTTATTGCCACTATTCTTAGCAATAAAAAATTATAGCTCGGCGGAATGTACTATTAATCACATTCAGGGACAGGGACTGCGAAAGGAGCTCGCCCCTGCAATGTGTAAGAAGTGAACTGATTGCAATAGTGATCATTAAAATTTCTATCATAGAATATTCTGCAATCATCCGCATACTCCAGACACACTCTAATTAAATAACTGACACCAACAACTGAATAATTTGCCAAATAAAACTGTCAGCTTTATTAATAAATCGGTATGGTGGCAAAGGAGGGATGGCCTATTTAATTAATGTACCTGTTTAGTTCTGATTTTAATTTTTCACTGTGGCTGAACTACAACTTTTAAACTTACAAAAAACCACAAGAAGAGGCAAGGGCAAATCCAGCCCCGACTCCATTGCATAAACATGGGGTAATATGGGTCCGTTTGCCACCCCATGTGTTAATTCAACTTTCCAGGAAGACAGTGGCCAACTCTCCACTCAAGGTCTTCCACCAGCTCCAAACAAAGGTGCCCAGATGTCTTCCCACTCCACAGGAGACTGAAGCCCATCTGGTCCGATGGTACTCCGGCCCCGTTACAGATTAAACTCCTACACCTTCTCATCTCCTGGGCGCGTATAAACTCCCATTACCCACAGCCACAATTTCCAGGCCTTCCCAACCGGCCACAGTTTCAACGAAACCCCGCCACCATACCTCTAAACCTTATACACCTTAAACTTTCTTCCCTCCACCTAACTCTTCCTACATGCTAACCTCCCAGTTATAAATAGAATACATTATGTCTTCCAAAAACATTTCCATACCCCTCAAATTCAAATGGATGTAAATCTGAGGGGCAGAAATAAAAATGGAGGGAAGCAGGACCACAACCCCCCAATTCTCACTCACAGTCTGACCCACCACTGAACTGATCTGGCGCCGGACCATCTCGATGGCAGACGGCCTTTCTTCACCTCTCCATATTAAGCGCAGGACGATATCAGACCATCCCACACTCATGAAGGATAACCTATTTTGCAAATTAACTAAGTCCCTAACTATTGTTTTTCTAGGTCTAGACCCGACCTCCTGGTCAAGTCATTTCCCTCAGCATGGAAAACCACTCGTAGCAGGCATCCCGACCTCTGTAACTGCTGCCAGAACAAGGGCATGATTGCTCCCACCGCAGGCCCCGTACAGCGATCCTCCGAATCAGCTCCGCTTCCGGGGACTTTAAGCACTCCAACCCCAATCTCTCATTATGAAACACATATGAGTGCTCCACTATCCAAATTGGACACTCATCCAAACGCATATCTAGAAAAGATAATGAACAAATTTAAACCTACCATTTTCACAATCTAATTCCAAAACAACATAACACACAGAAAAACACCAAGTCTACATAGCCCTGCTTTATCTGACTAATATGGTGAATTTTAGAATATTAAAATATTTGAAATTGGGCTCTAAGATGACATGCTTAACTGGGGGGGTGGGGGGTGGGGGGGGGGGGGGGGGGGAATTGAATAAACAGACTTGAGGAGAGGTGAAAAACAAACCTGCCGAGCGGGTAGAGCCCTAAAGCTTAAGGCACCCGACGGGATAAAAAATTCCTCAAGACCCCCAAATATGGCGAGTGGCTAATAACTTCAAGTCTGGCTTCAATTACCAATCTGTCAAAACCTGATGTATTTGTGAAGTACATCAGTCTTTCTGCTGTGGGGTACACTGGGCTCCACAAGGATAGACATTGGGGTGTAGAGTAGGATCTTGATCCAAGGCACCAACAGGCTCAAAAGCTTTGACTGTTCCCAAGATGCATAGCGCCACCTCCTCTATAACCCCGCCTCCCTGCACAGGAGCTCAGTTTTGAAGTTGGTGCCGCAGATAGCAGGCACTTAACAGAAGGGCTGCTTCTAGTAACCCTAAAGAAGCTTTATAATAAGAAGACTTCAAGGGCTGTAGCAGTGTGTAGACGTCAGGAGACATTCACTGCTGCAGCTCCATCTCTCCCCAGCGGCGCTGTACACTCCCACGCCCTGGTTGCCGGGTAACTACAGCGGGAGGCTCCGGTTTTCTTCCTGTCAGGCACACACGGCTGGGGCTCTCCGGGATCGCGTGGCCGCGCTTCGGGAGGTGGTGAGTCGCGATCCGGCGTGGTCGTTGGTAGGCGGGCCACGCACGCTGGCGGTGGACACTGTGGCATACAGGCGATCCCACTAGATCACCAGGGCATGGGTGCAGGTCAGGTTTTCTCTCTAAACCTTTTTACAAGTAGCCCGCAGTACCAGGTGGTTTTGCCAGCAGAGGGGATAAGGCTTAGACCTGGAGCCCCTCCCCCAGCCCCAGGGCGCCATTTACAGTAAATGTTCCTGCCCTGGAGCTGCATATCTGTCTCTCCCTCACTCCCTGTCAGTGTTTGGGCGCCATTTCTCTCAGCTATACTGTTCCTGGGACTGCTTGGGCAAATCCTCCCTTGTAAAGCCGCCTGATAGTCAGTGCTGTGACTTTACAAGACACATGAGTATTCTACATGTCGTTTAGACAGTGATAGTTAAGAAAAAGTGCATTTAGTCAGGGTTCTCTGGTACAAGTGCCCTGTGATATATCTCTGTTCTCAGCGCTCCGTTGATTGGATCACATTGGCTGTAAACACCGCTGCCTGATTGACAGGCAGAGGAGGAGGGTGGGGGGCGGTGATGGACCATTGCGGAGGCGGCGTGGGAAAAACGGGGTCAGGCCGTCTGCATTTTCGGGGCGGCTAAATGACATCACACGCAGCCACCCCTATGTGAAAAATGGTGACAGACCACCTGCATACGCAGCCTAGCTGCAGCTGCAGGGGGTCATCCACAGTTGCTGTGACCACAATTAAATTGCGGTTGCAGTCGCTGAGCAGGCCATTCAGCATGCTGAACAGCCTTGCCCTACGATGGATGATCATCCCCCAGCATGCAATAGAAAGGATTGCAGATTCATCTTTTTAGCAGAATCTGCAATCCTTACCGACTAAATCCCACTGCCATTAGTACATCTGATCCAGCCCATAGGCACACACATATACACTTACATACATACTGTCACACACAAAACACATACAGTACATATGATATACAGTACAGTCACACATGCAGTATATACAAATAGTTCAAATAGTTACACACATACACACATATATTAGAGATGAGCGGGTTCGGTTCCTCGGAATCCGAACCCCCCCGAACTTCAGCCATTTTACACGGGTCCGAGGCAGACTCGGATCTTCCCGCCTTGCTCGGTTAACCCGAGCGCGCCCGAACGTCATCATCCCGCTGTCGGATCTCGCGAGGCTCGGATTCTATCGCAAGACTCGGATTCTATATAAGGAGCCGCGCGTCGCCGCCATTTTCACACGTGCATTGAGATTGATAGGGAGAGGACGTGGCTGGCGTCCTCTCCGTTAGAATAGATAGAGACACTTGAGTTGATTTACTACTAACTTAGTAATTTTGGGGAGCATTAGGAGTACTCAGAGTGCAGAGTTTTGCTGATAGTTACTAGTGACCACCACCAGTTTTATATATTATTTAATATAATCCGTTCTCTGCCTGAAAAAAAACGATACACAGTCACATACCATATCTGTGCTCAGCCTCAGTGTGCTGCATGATAATATCATCTATGTATATCTGACTGTGCTGAGTGCTCACTGCTCACACAGCTGAATTGTGGGGGAGACTGGGGTGCAGTTATAGCAGGAGTACAGTGCACACTTTTGCTGCCAGTGTGACTGACCAGTGACCACCAGTATATTGTCTGCCTGAAAAAGTTAAACACTCCTGTGGTGTTTTTTTTTTTTATTCTATAAACGCATTCTGCTGACAGTGTCCAGCAGGTCCGTCATTCATTATATTATATAAATATTTACCTGCAGTAGTGTTATATTTTTTTTGTTCATCTCTATCATCTTTATCATCTCTATATTAGCAGACGCAGTACGGTAGTCTACGGCTGTGGCTACCTCTGTGTCGTCAGTGCTCGTCCATAATTGTATACCTACCTGTGGTGGGTTTTTTTTTTCTATCTTCTTCATACTAGTAGTTTAGGAGTCTGCTGACAGTGTCCAGCAGGTCCGTCATTATATTATATATACCTGCAGTAGTGATATATATATATTTTTTATATCATTATCATCTCTATACTAGCAGACGCAGTACGGTAGTCCACGGCTGTAGCTACCTCTGTGTCGTCAGTGCTCGTCCATAATTGTATACCTACCTGTGGTGGGGTTTTTTTTTCTATCTTCTTCATACTAGTAGTTTAGGAGTCTGCTGACAGTGTCCAGCAGGTCCGTCATTATATTATATATACCTGCAGTAGTGATATATATATATTTTTTATATCATTATCATCTCTATACTAGCAGACGCAGTACGGTAGTCTACGGCTGTAGCTACCTCTGTGTCGTCAGTGCTCGTCCATAATTGTATACCTACCTGTGGTGGGTTTTTTTTCTCTATCTTCTTCATACTAGTAGTTTAGGAGTCTGCTGACAGTGTCCAGCAGGTCCGTCATTATATTATATATACCTGCAGTAGTGATATATATATATTTTTTATATCATTATCATCTCTATACTAGCAGACGCAGTACGGTAGTCCACGGCTGTAGCTACCTCTGTGTCGTCAGTCACTCGTCATCCATAAGTATACTAGTATCCATCCATCTCCATTGTTTACCTGAGGTGCCTTTTAGTTGTGCCTATTAAAATATGGAGAACAAAAATGTTGAGGTTCCAAAAATAGGGAAAGATCAAGATCCACTTCCACCTCGTGCTGAAGCTGCTGCCACTAGTCATGGCCGAGACGATGAAATTCCATCAACGTCGTCTGCCAAGGCCGATGCCCAATGTCATAGTACAGAGCATGTAAAATCCAAAACACAAAAAATCAGTAAAAAAAGGACTCAAAAATCTAAAATAAAATCGTCGGAGAAGAAGCGTAAACTTGCCAATATGCCATTTACCACACGGAGTGGCAAGGAACGGCTGAGGCCCTGGCCTATGTTCATGGCTAGTGGTTCAGCTTCACATGAGGATGGAAGCACTCAGCCTCTCGCTAGAAAAATGAAAAGACTTAAGCTGGCAAAAGCACAGCAAAGAACTGTGCGTTCTTCGAAATCACAAATCCACAAGGAGAGTCCAATTGTGTCGGTTGCGATGCCTGACCTTCCCAACACTGGACGTGAAGAGCATGCACCTTCCACCATTTGCACGCCCCCTGCAAGTGCTGGAAGGAGCACCCGCAGTCCAGTTCCTGATAGTCAGATTGAAGATGTCAGTGTTGAAGTACACCAGGATGAGGAGGATATGGGTGTTGCTGGCGCTGGGGAGGAAATTGACAAGGAGGATTCTGATGGTGAGGTGGTTTGTTTAAGTCAGGCACCCGGGGAGACACCTGTTGTCCGTGGGAGGAATATGGCCATTGACATGCCTGGTGAAAATACCAAAAAAATCAGCTCTTCGGTGTGGAAGTATTTCAACAGAAATGCGGACAACAGGTGTCAAGCCGTGTGTTGCCTTTGTCAAGCTGTAATAAGTAGGGGTAAGGATGTTAACCACCTCGGAACATCCTCCCTTATACGTCACCTGCAGCGCATTCATCATAAGTCAGTGACAAGTTCAAAAACTTTGGGCGACAGCGGAAGCAGTCCACTGACCAGTAAATCCCTTCCTCTTGTAACCAAGCTCACGCAAACCACCCCACCAACTCCCTCAGTGTCAATTTCCTCCTTCCCCAGGAATGCCAATAGTCCTGAAGGCCATGTCACTGGCAATTCTGACGAGTCCTCTCCTGCCTGGGATTCCTCCAATGCATCCTTGAGTGTAACGCCTACTGCTGCTGGTGCTGCTGTTGTTGCTGCTGGGAGTCGATGGTCATCCCAGAGGGGAAGTCGTAAGACCACTTTTACTACTTCCACCAAGCAATTGACTGTCCAACAGTCCTTTGCGAGGAAGATGAAATATCACAGCAGTCATCCTGCTGCAAAGCGGATAACTGAGGCCTTGGCATCCTGTGCGGTGAGAAACGTGGTTCCGGTATCCATCATTACTGCAGAGCCAACTATAGACTTGTTTGAGGTACTGTGTCCCCAGTACCAAATACCATCTAGGTTCCATTTCTCTAGGCAGGCGATACCGAAAATGTACACAGACCTCAGAAAAAGACTCACCAGTGTCCTAAAAAATGCAGTTGTACCCAATGTCCACTTAACCACGGACATGTGGACAAGTGGAGCAGGGCAGACTCAGGACTATATGACTGTGACAGCCCACTGGGTAGATGTATTGACTCCCGCCGCAAGAACAGCAGCGGCGGCACCAGTAGCAGCATCTCGCAAACGCCAACTCTTTCCTAGGCAGGCTACGCTTTGTATCACCGCTTTCCAGAATACGCACACAGCTGAAAACCTCTTACGGCAACTGAGGAAGATCATCGCAGAATGGATTACCCCAATTGGACTCTCCTGTGGATTTGTGGCATCGGACAACGCCAGCAATATTGTGTGTGCATTAAATCTGGGCAAATTCCAGCACGTCCCATGTTTTGCACATACCTTGAACTTGGTGGTGCAGAATTATTTAAAAAACGAGAGGGGCGTGCAAGAGATGCTGTCGGTGGCCAGAAGAATTGCGGGACACTTTCGGCGTACAGGCACCACGTACAGAAGACTGGAGCAACACCAAAAACGCCTGAACCTGCCCTGCCATCATCTGAAGCAAGAAGTGGTAACGAGGTGGAATTCAACCCTCTATATGCTTCAGAGGTTGGAGGAGCAGCAAAAGGCCATTCAAGCCTATACAACTGACCACGATATAGGAGGTGGAATGCACCTGTCTCAAGCGCAGTGGAGAATGATTTCAACGTTGTGCAAGGTTCTGCAACCTTTTGAACTTGCCACACGTGAAGTCAGTTCAGACACTGCCAGCCTGAGTCAGGTCATTCCCCTCATCAGGCTTTTGCAGAAGAAGCTGGAGACATTGAAGGAGGAGCTAACACAGAGCGATTCCGCTAGGCATGTGGGACTTGTGGATGGAGCCCTTAATTCGCTTAACAAGGATTCACGGGTGGTCAATCTGTTGAAATCAGAGCACTACATTTTGGCCACCGTGCTCGATCCTAGATTTAAAACCTACGTTGTATCTCTCTTTCCGGCAGACACAAGTCTGCAGGGGTTCAAAGAACTGCTGGTGAGAAAATTGTCAAGTCAAGCGGAACGCGACCTGTCAACATCTCCTCCTTCACATTCTCCCGCAACTGGGGGTGCGAGGAAAAGGCTCAGAATTCCGAGCCCACCCGCTGGCGGTGATGCAGGGCAGTCTGGAGCGACTGCTGATGCTGACATCTGGTCCGGACTGAAGGACCTGCCAACGATTACGGACATGTCGTCTACTGTCACTGCATATGATTCTCTCACCATTGAAAGAATGGTGGAGGATTATATGAGTGACCGCATCCAAGTAGGCACGTCAGACAGTCCGTACGTATACTGGCAGGAAAAAGAGGCAATTTGGAGGCCCTTGCACAAACTGGCTTTATTCTACCTAAGTTGCCCTCCCACAAGTGTGTACTCCGAAAGAGTGTTTAGTGCCGCCGCTCACCTTGTCAGCAATCGGCGTACGAGGTTACTTCCAGAAAATGTGGAGAAGATGATGTTCATTAAAATGAATTATAATCAATTCCTCCGTGGAGACATTCACCAGCAGCAATTGCCTCCACAAAGTACACAGGGAGCTGAGATGGTGGATTCCAGTGGGGACGAATTGATAATCTGTGAGGAGGGGGATGTACACACACACACACACACACACACATACATGTAGTCACATACATAAAGCAGATACACATACAGACAGACTATATAGTGTTTACCCTCCTCACTTCACAGACAGGGTACACTCAATGCATGTACTTTAGTAGCTCCTTCTCCTCTCCCCCTCTCCTCCATGCTGCTTGGTTGCCTGGCACTGACTGAGTGCCATGTAGCCCCGCCCCCTGTTTCCATTCCGTCCACTTCCCGAAGGGCAATGCCGTGCAGCGCAGTCCTGTGCCACCCCTCCCCTCACTTAATCCGGATTGTACCTTGTGACTGTCTGTTACTGCCGGCGCCGGTGTCCAGCGGCACAACCCTGCACTAGTGATCAATCAGACTCAAAATAAACTACAGCTCATGGCAACTGGTGATGCTGGGAGCTGTAGTTTATGTTGAGTCTGATTACAAGTGAGGAGTGGTGCGCTGCGGCCTGACACTGGCACCGGCACTAACAGACAGTCACCAAGTCTGACAGTACTACTGGATTCTACCCCCTGGACGTCAATGGCACAGCCAGGCGGCTCCCCCTCCTTGCCTGGAGCCCCTGGCGGGTGCCATCCTGGCCAATGGGTAGATATACCCCTGAGTTTGTGCCTCACAAGAAGATGCTGACTCGCTATCCCCTCGCGCCAGAGCTGTCAAAAAATTGGGAGACGCC
This sequence comes from Pseudophryne corroboree, assembly GCF_028390025.1. Classification (NCBI taxonomy): domain Eukaryota; kingdom Metazoa; phylum Chordata; class Amphibia; order Anura; family Myobatrachidae; genus Pseudophryne; species Pseudophryne corroboree. The sequence goes on from NC_086444.1 coordinate 208,367,751, forward strand.
TCCTCCAGTGGACTTGCATGTGGCAAGGAGGGTGTGGCAAGGATGGTGGTTACCTCAGCTCTACCGGTCACTACCGTCACGTCTCTGAAAGAGCCTACAGATAAACGTGTGGAGGGTTGTCTGAAAGCGATTTACACCCTCACGGGTGCTGCACAAAGGCCCACTATTGCAGCGACATGGGCCGCAGAAGGTATTGAAGCGTGGGCCCTAGAGTTGGAAGCTGAAATCTCTTCTGACCATGCTAGACAGTGCTTGTCATATATTGTCACAGCTTCTCACTATATTAAAGAGGCGGCTTCTGATGCCGGTATCCTAGCAGCCAAGGCCTCTACTACGTCAGTCCTGGCCCGCCGAATATTGTGGCTGAGATCCTGGTCCGTGGATCTGGATTCTAGAAAAACCCTGGAGGTACTCCCTTTTAAGGGGGATATTCTGTTTGGGGAGGACTTATGGCTGATTTGGCTACTGCCAAAACTGCCTGTCTGCCAAGTACCGCTCCTTCTGTGCCGAAGGCTAAAAGTACTTCCTTTCGTCCTGTTCATCCTTCAGGTAAAGCAAAAGGTCAGGCGTACCACAAACAGGCACCCACTTCCAAACCTGGTAAGCCGAAGCCCAAAAGAGCTTGGGCTGCCCGGCAGCCAGCTTCCAAGACCGATAAGCCTACCGCATGACGGGGCGGGCCTCCCCTTGGGGGACCCCAGGGTGGGGAGCCGGCTTCTAGGGTATACCCAGGAATGGTTGAAGACCACTTCAGATGCCTGGGTACGGGAAGTCGTCACTCGAGGTTACGCCATAGCCTTCAAAAACCGTCCCCCTCGCCGATTTTGCCTGACAGACGTACCTTCGGATCAGGTGGAGGCAAAGACTCTACATTCGGTGGTACAGACCCTCCTGGACACAGGAGTGGTAGTACAGGTGCCTCTTGCTCAGAGCGGCCAGAGGCACTATTCTCCACTGTTTCTGGTCCCGAAACCGAATGGGTCCTCCCGGCCCATTCTCAACCTCAAGGCATTGAACAAGTTTGTGAGAATCTCCAAATTCTGTATGGAAAGCCTTCGCTCTATTGTTCTGGCCTTGGAACCTGGGGATTATATGGTCTCCCTGGATATACAGGATGCTTACCTGCATATTCCTATAGCAGCGTCGCATCAGCAATACCTGAGATTTGCGGTTGGCTACCTCCATTACCAGTTTCGGGCATTACCTTTTGGTTTAACCACGGCTCCGCGAGTCTTCACCAAAGTTATGGCGGTGATGACGGCGGAACTCCGCCGTCAAGGGGTCAGGATCCTACCGTATCTGGACGACTTGTTGATCCTGGCAAATTCCCCAGAAATTCTCCTACGTCACTTGGATCTGACTGTCCGGTTTCTGCAAGCCCACGGGTGGCTCATCAACTGGAAGAAATCCTCGCTGGTCCCTGCTCAGAGCATAGTGCACCTGGGAGTGCTATTGGACACACACAACCAGCGGTTGTTCTTGTCTCAGGAGAAAGTCATGAAGCTTCAGGACAGGATTCGGTGCTTCCTCTCTCGTCCGCAAGTGTCAATACATTCGGTGATGGAGGTGCTGGGCCTCATGGTGTCAGCATTCGACATGGTGGAGTATGCTCAATTCCATTCTTGTCCCCTCCAGAGGCTGATTCTGGCCAAGTGGGACGGCCTGCCTCACCAGATCAGGTCTCACATGATCTCATGGACTCCGGAGGTCCGTCTGTTGCTGTACTGGTGGCTCCAGGACCAACGATTGTGCAGGAGCCGTCCCTTCTGGATATCCGACTGGGTCCTGTTGACGATGGATGCCAGTCTAAGGGGTTGGGGCGCGTTGTTGGAGCAACACTCCCTTCAGGGTCGGTGGACCAAGGAGGAGTCTCTCCTCCCGATCAACATTCTGGAATTGCGGGCGGTCTTCAACTCTTTGAACCTGGCCCAGCATTTAATACAGAACCGTCCTGTTCAAGTACAGTCGGACAACGCCACAATAGTGGCTTACATAAATCATCAAGGCGGTACTCGCAGCACTTGGCAATGAAGGAAGTCTCACAGATTCTTCAATGGGCGGAACGCCACCTACCGGCCATATCGGCAATATTCATTCCGGGAGTCCTGAATTGGCAAGCGGACTTTCTCAGTCGTCAGGACGTACACGCCGGAGAATAGGGCCTCCATCCAGAAGTGTTTCAACTCATAGTGGAAAGGCGGGGCCTTCCAGACATGGATCTGATGGCGTCTCGACACAATCACAAGGTTCCGGTCTTCGGAGCAAGGACAAGGGATCCTCAAGCAGCATTCGTGGATGCGCTGGCGGTGCCATGGAACTTTCGGCTGCTGTATGTGTTCCCCCCGGTGTCACTCCTGCCCAGGGTAATTCGGAAGTTCAAGCAAGAAGGAGGAATCCTGCATCTCATAGCTCCAGCGTGGCCCAGATGGCATTGGTTCTCAGACCTGCAAGGCCTATCGTCAGAGCGTCCAATTCTACTTCCACAACGCCCAGATCTCCTCGTTCAGGGCCCCTGTGTCTACCAGGACCTGGCCCGGCTGTCTTTGACGGTGTGCCTTTTGAAGCTTCCGTCTTGAGGGCTAAAGGTTTTTCTGAGGTGGTCATTAAAACTATGTTGCGGGCCCGGAAACCGGCTTCTGCTCAGATTTACCATAGGGTCTGGCATTCTTACTTTGTTTGGTGCGCATCTAACAATTATGATGCTTCCAAGTTCAGTACAGCCAAACTTCTTCAGCAGGACCTAGACTTAGGCCTGCATCTGGCCTCCCACAAGGTTCATATTTCTGCCTTGTCGGTGTGGTTTCAGAGAAAAATTACGACCTTGCCTGATGTTCATACCTTTACTCAGGGTGTGTTGCGTATCCAACTTCCCTATGTCCCGCCTGTGGCTCTTTGGGACTTGTCGGTAGTGTTGGAGGCGTTGCAAGAGTTTCCGTTTGAACCTCTCGGCTCAGCTGACCTTAAGTGGCTTTCCCTTAAGGTGGTGTTTTTGTTGGCTATTGCCTCCGCTAGAAGAGTGTCGGATTTGGGTGCCTTGTCCTGTAGTTCCCCATATCTGATTTTTCACCGTGACTGGGCGGTTCTTCGAACTCGTCCCGGATATATTTACGTAAGGCGGTTTCTTCGTTCCACCTTAATCAGGAGATTGTGGTTCCGGCCCTGGTCTTTCCTGACTTGTCTCCCAAAGAGCGGTCTTTGGATGTGGTACGGGCTCTCCGTATCTATGTGAAGAGAACTGCTTTTATTAGGAAATCTGATTCTCTCTTTGTTCTGTTTGGTTTTCACAAATGTAGCTGGCCTGCTCACAAGCAGACTTTGGCCAGATGGATTAAAATGGTGATTGCACATGCTTATGTGAAGGCTGGTCTGTCAGCTCCTTCTCACATTACGGCCCATTCTACTCGGTCTGTTGGACCTTCTTGGGCGGCCCGCCGTGGTGCGACCCTTGAACAATTGTGCAAGGTGGCTACGTGGTCCTCAGTGAACACGTTCATAAGGTTATATGCCTTCGATACTGCCGCTTCCCATTATGCTTCCTTTGGACGCCGGGTTCTTGTGCCCGCTACAATGCGTCCCCTCCTATAAGGAACTGCTTTAGGACATCCCCAATGTCTATCCTTGTGGAGCCCAGTGTACCCCGCAGCAGAAAATGAGTTTTATGGTAAGAACTTACCTTTGTTAAAACTCTTTCTGTGAGGTACACTGGGCCCCACAAGGCGCCCACCCTGACGCACTTAGCTTCTTTGGGTTGGTATGGCATTAGCCCTAGATATTTCTCCTGTCGTGAGAATGTGGTGTATGTGGATACTAACTGTTGTCGTCTCTTTTCCTGCTACTGCATTGGGCTGGTTAACTAACAACTGAGCTCCTGTGCAGGGAGGCGGGGTTATAGAGGAGGCGGCGCTATGCATCTTGGGAACAGTCAAAGCTTTTGAGCCTGTTGGTGCCTCGGATCAAGATCCTACTCTACACCCCAGTGTCTATCCTTGTGGAGCCCAGTGTACCTCGCAGAAAGAGTTTTAACAAAGGTAAGTTCTTACCATAAAACTCGTTTTCACCTACCCAGAAATTGAATTTGCTTGCTCAAACGGCCATGCACAACCGCTGATGTTGCCGCTCCGTTTCGAAATGAATGGGTACAATATTCCATAATGGGCACTCCGAGAATGCAAATACAGCATTTCAAAACCCACCGGAACTGATATTGAGTAACTTTCACACCGTCTTCATACTGCAACCAGGGACCTGGAACATCTATACGGACCCTCAAGTACCTCTTGGCCAAGACTACCGGGCAAACCCTGGTATCCTCAAAACTTTTCATCACCACCCAACTCCCTTTACCTGTTTAATCGGTTTTGGAATGCTGTATTTTGCACCATAACGCGCTATTTTCTAAAAACACGTGATCAAGCAGCATGGGTGACATCGCCCCTCTTGATGCCGCAACCAACTCTCCAACTCTGAAAGCCCCAAAGAAGGCCAAGCAATCCTTTTTCCAAGCACTCATCTCTTCTCAGTCCTCCTGTCCACGCCGTCTCTTTGAAACTTTCAACACTCTCCTTCGCCCCCCTCCTCCTCCCCTCCCATCCTCCCTCACTGCCACTGACTTTGCCTCCTTCTTCATCTCCAAAATTGAGGATATCCGACACGACATCTCCCGCCATCACCCCTCTGCTACCCCCCTGCCCCCTCTATCCCTCCCCTCCATCTATCCCACCCTGTCCTCCTTCCATCCGACTTCAGAAAAGGAAGTCCACTCCCTCATCTTATCCTCCCCCCCACCACCTGCCCCCTGGACCCCCTCCCCTCCCGTCTTCTGCGCTCCCTCTCCCCCACTGCCTGCTCCCACCTTGCTCACCTCTTTAACCTGTCCCTCTCCACCGCCATCTTCCCCTCACCATTCAAACATGCTCTGGTCTCACCTATTCTCAAAAAACCCAACCTCGACCCCTCATCACCCACTAACTACCGCCCCATCTCTCTTCTCCCTTTCGCCTCCAAATTACTTGAACGACTAGTCTACAGCCGTCTCACAAGCTACCTCTCTGACAACTCCATCCTCGATCCACTACAATCTGGCTTTCGCCCACTCCACTCAACTGAGACTGCCCTGGTGAAAGTCACCAATGACCTGCTTTCAGCCAAATCCAGGGGCCACTTCTCTCTGCTCATCCTTCTGGACCTCTCTGCTGCCTTTGACACCGTAGATCATCCTCTCCTCCTCGGCACACTGCAAAACGCTGGCCTCTCTAGCACTGTCCTTGACTGGTTTTCTTCTTACCTCACTAACCGCTCCTTCTCTGTGTCTGCCTCAAGCACCACCTGACACCCTTCCATCCTTCCTGTTGGTGTCCCTCAGGGTTCTGTCCTTGGACCCCTTCTGTTCTCCCTGTATACCTCTTCCCTGGGTGCGCTCATTAACTCATTTGGCCTTCAATACCACCTCTATGCTGATGACACACAACTCTACCTCTCATCTCCTGATCTGTCCCCCTCTGTCCTCTCTCAGGTTTCCAGCTGCCTCTCTGCAATCTCCTCCTGGATGTCTGAACGCTCTCTAAAGCTCAACATGGACAAAACGGAACTAATCATCTTCCCCCCATCCAGAGCAACACCCCCGACCAATATCTCCATCATTGTTGACAACACCACCATCTCCCCCGTTCCCCAACTCCGCTGCCTGGGCGTCACTCTTGACTCCTCCCTCTCCTTTGCACCCCACATCCAAGCTCTGGCACAATCCTGTCGTTTCCAGCTACGCAACATTGCTCGTATCAGGCCATATCTCTCCCAGAGTGCAACTAAACTCATCATCCACTCACTGGTCATCTCACGACTTGATTACTGCAATGTCCTCCTCACTGGCCTCGCTTGCTCCCATCTTGCTCCCCTCCAATCTGTCCTGAACTCCGCAGCTAGGCTTATCTTCCTCTCCCGCCGCACCACATCTGCCACTCCCCTTCAACAAAATCTACACTGGCTCCCATTCCCCTACAGAATCCTCTTCAAACTCCTCACCCTCACATACAAGGCCATCTCTAATTCCACTGCTCCCTACATCTCCAACCTCCTTTCCCTTCATACTCCCTCCCGCCCCCTACGGTCGACTAATGACCGTCGCCTCTCCACCGCTCTGGTCACTGCTTCCCATGCACGAGTTCAGGATTTTGCACGTGCTGCACCCCTTCAGTGGAACGCACTCCCCCGCTCCATTAGACTCTCCCCAACCTTGCAAAGCTTCAAACGGGCTCTAAAAACCCACCTATTCATCAAAGCGTACCCTTCTAATGCATAACCCAGAGCTGAAGCCGCGCCTCCACCCCCTGCCTCATGCCGTGAACATCTCAGCTTTGCTTGCATACTGCCATCAGGCTACCTCCCGCTTGCCTGCACCTCTTGTCATCTGTCTGTCGCCCCTCCCCAATAGATTGTTAGCTCTTCAGAGCAGGGCCCCCTTTCCTCTTGTTATCTAAGCCCTCGTCTCAACACATTTCACTCACAGCTCTCCCCTACTCAACGACCATTTTTATCCTGCTAGTAAAGGCTCATCTCCATCTATGACCACCAGCCTCTAGTAGTACGATGATCACTCCCTCAATACTTACATCTTAGCTGTACTATGTCTTGAGAATGTGTGGTGCTCTGTTACCTGTACTCTATTTCTGTTATTTATTTACTGTAATGCAATGTTTTGTCCCCTGTACTGTCCTTTGTACGGCGCTGCGAAACACATGTGGCGCCTTATAAATAAAATGTAATAATAATAATAATAATCTCAAAGCTCAATTTAAATAAAAGCATTTTGTAAACAGAGTCGCAAACTTCATGTAAAATATTCGGCATGTGCCACAACATTGAAATATCTGTCAGTCTGCGAGAGTCCTGTGCAGCGGGCATCGCTCGTGCCCATCCTTTCAACACTCTTGCTAAAAAGAAAGACTTAGTAAAGTCATGCAGGCCCTTTAGTTTCAATAAATAGGATAGCCCAGCCAGCAAATGCACCATTGACCCTCTTGACCTGCCCTCATTAAAGCATCTCCACACATAATCCAAAAGCAAAGCGTAATTGCTCCTACCTTGATTACGGCGCAGCCAAGCATATTTTTCCCACTCCTTTACTACTGCTCTGTATGCCCGAAGGGTGGAAGGTGCCAAGGATCTCAAGGCTAGCCCCTCCAATCCGGTCGTATCACCTGCCAGGCATAAGATGGGCAAGGGTCACCAGATACACTCACATTCGGTGCTAACACCCTAAACCTGTGCCAATCGAAACATGATAAAGCAAAAGCATCTGACACGCCATTTTGTACACCTGGGACAAAATGTAATGTTCCCTTGCAAACATACAAAACTATTTGAGCTAGCAGGCGTAAAACTGGTAAACCAGACGCTTTTTGCTTGTTAACCACTTGCACAACCCCCAGATTATCACAACAAAAAACAACTGATAAATTGGCCAAAACTTCATGCCACAACTCCAATGCAACCGTAATAGGGAATAATTCAAGCAACAACATATTCCCTGTAATACCTTCATCAAACCACTCCTTAGGCCAGGGGGACGCACACCACCTGCCATCTAAGTAAGCTCCAAGAGAACCCACCACATTGGTAAACAACTGCAACTCTACATTTGACTTGAGTTCAGACTGCCAAATATGTACGCCATTGAAATCTGCCAAAAACTTTTCCCAAATATGCAAATACCTACGAGTTTCTTTTGACAGACGAATATAGTGGATAGGTCGCTTTACACCAGCTGTAGCCCTCTCTAACTTTCTACAAAACACTTTGTTCAGGATAACTCTACAAGCAAAGTTAAACAAACCCAATAACGATTGCGCCCGCTGCAAAGTTACTTTGCCATTTGCCAGTGCCACCGCTATATCATTCCTAAGGCGTACCGCCTTATCCATAGGCAGACAACAACAACAACCCATAACCGTATCAATCTCTATGCCTAAAAAGGTCAACACTGATACCAGGCCAACTGTTTTGTCATCAGCTACAGGGACCCCAAATTCAGCAAACAACGGCATGGCACTCACCAAAATCTTTCCACATCTATCTGACTCTGCAGGACCAATAAACAAAAAAACATCTAAATAATGTGCCATTCCAGATTTACCCGAATATTCTGAAATACACCAGTGCAAAAAACAGCTAAACTTTTCAAAATACAAACAAGATATTGAACATCCGATAAGAAGGCACTTGTCCACATAAAAACCACCTGCCAAGCGAAAACCCAAATAACGGAAAAATGCAGCATCTATAGGCAACAAGTGGAAAGCCGACTCTATATTAAGCTCCCCTACCAAATGACCGAACCTTCCCCAACGCCTCCACAAATGATTGATAGATCATCATACTCAAAGCTTCCGGAATAGCATCATTAACTGAAGACCCTACTGGACATGACAGCTGTTGAATCAATCTAAACTTTCCTGGAGTCTTTTTAAGAACCACACCCACAGGAGACAAAATGAAATCTGATATTGGGGACGAAAGAAAAGGACCTGCCATCCTTCCCGAGGAAACTTCCTTGTCTACCTATTCTCTTAAAATTTCTGGGAATTGGTCAGCCGAGCGTAAATTACGTACAATACCCGACCTAACCTGACCCACTATCGGTAATAGGAAACTTTTTCAAAAACCAACCCTCTACAGATCGACAACCTCCTTATGCGGGAAACTATCTAACCAACGTGACAATTTATCTGCCCTTACTGGAGAAGGGCCCTACTTAGCACCGGCAACTGTGGGAGCGCGGTTCTGCGGCCTGCTAAAACCTCCTCTACCTCCTGCGAGCCGTGTGCAGTTCTTAATGGGATGCGACCCTCCACAGCGGATACAAACAGGCTGAAATCAACATATAGACCCAAGGGTACATTAACCATTATTAAAAGCATAACACCTGCCCTGATTACCTTTTCCTGACTGCAACCTACTACTTGACCCAAAACATTTTTGTGTAACCACTTCTGACCCACCTTTCTGTGGCTACATAACATCCACAAAAATATCAACATCCTTCTTGCTAAAATCCATGACGGCTCTACCATGCTGCTTCCTGCAGAGCTCCTCATCATATATTCTCCAAGCTACGCCACGGCCCGATCTCGATAACTCATGCAACAAATACATGTACTTAATTATATTTAAATGCTCTTGTGGCCTTGTTTCCAAATAGCAAGCTGCATAAACCAGCATCCCTTTCTGCCAATTAGAATAAGACTTCTCTACCCCTATGCCTGATTTTTTCCGAGCAGAGGCCAGTGCCTTCTTGGACTTACTCATTAAGGAAAGCATGTTAACATACCTCCCTTTGCGTATGGGATCCTTAATTCTGGGACAAACGCCCCTCAGCACTGCAGTGTTAGCACATTGGAGGGAATGCATAGGACCATGTATAGATGACATGCTAGAGCTGCTGTGCTTGCGCTTCATCTTATGTTTCCTTTTGCAACAACTACTCTCACTATCCTCTGTCTCCGAAGACTCGCAAGAAGAGGTGGAAGAGTTCCCCTTCTTTCTACGCCTGCGTCTGCACTGACGCTTATCTTTAGCTTTCTGCTTGCAGGATTTTTCAGGGACAACTGTCTTATTGAGGACACTACCCTCAGCACCCACCTGTAACGCCCAATCAGGATCAGATGCAGACTCACTAACCGCCCTTTCTGCATCATCCTTAGTAGACTCGACCGCAGCAGCCGACTCACCAGAATACTCCTGTAAATCAGCACCGATCACAGACTCTGACACCTCCACTAACAACTCATCATGAATATCCTGACCAACCCTTTCTTTACGTGCTTTTACACTTGACCCCGCAGCAGCTGCATTCATAGCACTGTTCACTCTAGACTCTATATCCACATGCCGGTTTCTGGCATTCCTAACTTTGCGTCCCGATGTAAGAACGGGGACAAGCGCTGATCTCCCCGAGGTGCATATAGAAGCCACCTCAGACAAGTTAAAAACCTGTATTATTAAACCCCGCAGCATAATAACCACGCCCGAAACGCACTGCATCTGCATATGACCGACCGGGGACCGTAAGCTGGCCCTGTGCTCCATCAGAAACACTACTTCTGCATCCTCGCACTTGGGTTATCAGGCTCTGCTCTATGCAGTACCCCGGTACTAACTTCTCCCAAAATGGCCGCGTGCTGTCGAGGGGCTCGCATACCTTCATTACGGCCCTTCACCAACCTGGCTCCTTCCCTCCTGAAAGATACCCGTGATGCTACCGATCCATGCACCGCTATCTGCACAGAGGCCCCACGTACATCCCCTTGAGACAGCTCACCTCTAGATAGGCCAGGCCTACCCCGTCCACCTCTCGCTGACACAGTCCACCACGGGCCCACGGGGTGACCACAGTGAACCGTTGGGATGTATAATCCTGAGATGACCCCTCTTGTAGCTACTGCACCTCGCATAGCTCTTATCCCTGGTTCTGACATGGCACCCACACTGCGTGACATGCTGTTATCAGACTGCTGGTCCACAATAATAGAGCTCCTTCTGATATCTCTGCCTCCGGAACGTGTCGCAGATGTACTGGTCACCCGACTTCTGTGTGACGCAGAGACGCCCTTAACAAAGGCCCTCTCTGGAGGTCGTGCCCGACCCCTGGCGGTAGTACAGCAACCCTCATTAGTTCCACCACGCACCGACTCCTCCGTCCTCAATATACCGGAGGGGAGGGCCCATGGTGCGGCTGAGGCTTGACATACTGAGTAAAGGATAGAATAAATGAAAGAAAAGTATAGGAAGAGTGGAAAAATATAGAACAGAATAAAGGATAAGAAAAAATGTAAAAAGAAGAAAGCACAAAGATGTAAAGAAAACTGTTAAAGAGATTCTAGTCACAGCACAAACATAGAGCACTTCACTATTCAAATTTCAACAGGAAAAGATGGAGAATCTAATCAATCCTCGCATCATTCATAACTGCAAAACCACACCTACAGTATCACCTGATTTATCTGCCTCCTTATAGGCTAGCCTGTAACCATGGTAATGACCAGGGTCAGACTGGCCCCCAGGGGAACAGGGGAAACCACCTAAGCGCCCCACAGCTTGTGGGCCCACCCCTTCCTTAGGGATCAGGTTCCAGATTGTGCACTTGATCTATATATTATACATATGGTACATTATATTGCACAAGACTATGGTGTAATTCCTACAGTGCATTGCCGTTATCAATCTGGTACATTATCATGCATGCACTAGTAGTATTTACTGTACTGTATATTATGCACTCGCCAATGGTTAGCTAAGCCTCTAAACATGTGCCCCTACCACTGCATTCTCCCGGTGGGCCCTTCATACCCCAGTCCGACACTGGTAATGACTAACACCTATTGCTGGCTACATCATGCAGCATACTACTCAGAATGTCCTCCGTTCTATTTATATAACACCCATTCTCTGCTCCCTGCACAGGCTGCCAGTAAAATAGTGACCTGTCTTCAAAATTGGCTTGCAGACTTTCAAAGCCATACATGACCAGGGCCCAAGGTACCTGAAGCAGCTTCTGATTCCATACTGCCCCACTCAATTACTGTGATCTGTACTGTAGATGAAGGGCTATTAGCAGCACCTAGAATCTCCTGTAATTCATCTGGGGGTCGAGCTTCTAGCTATGTGGCTCTAACTCTATGGAACTCACTTCCCCTGTACAGTTCGAGAGGCCCCCACCATAGGCGTGCGCAGGGGGATGCCTGGTGCACATAGGCACCCCCTAATGTCCAGCATCCCCCACACAGATGCCTACTGCTGCAGCGATGGGTAATCCCTTGAGCACCACTCCTGTCCCACCACCCAGTGCCAGATTAAGGTCCACATGGGCCTGGAGCTGAAATGTATGAAGGGCCTATTGTGTGCATTGGCAGGAGGTATGACAAGCGCTGTAGTGAGGGTGGTCTAATAGGGGGTGTGACCTGTGCCATGGGTGTGGCTATCTCCATGGAGGTCATAGTGCCTACCTTCAACCATTTAATAGAGGGGCAGAACAACAGACCCATACACATATACATACAGTGGTCGTCAAAGTGGGAATTTTGAAGTTGGGGTAGGGGAAATGAAACAGGATTACTGTTGCGCGCACCTAAAAAGGTAGCATGGCCACAGAAAAGGAGTGTGTCCTTCAAACTACATGCATTAGTGTGACCCCTCACCTCCTAGTCTGTACAGCTACCCATTACTGAGCCCCCCTTTCTTCCTAGTCTGTATATGCATCAGTGTGCCCCATCCTAGTCTGCATATGCGTCAGTGTGCACCCCTCCCCTCCTAGTCTGTATATGTAGTCAGGGCTGGTTCTAGACCTTGTGGCACCCAGGGCGAATGTTTCCTTTGGCACCCCCCCTCTCCCCATTGAAAACAGGGACAGGTAGCCCCTTATGCATGTTGTACCAGGCAGAGCCCTGTATACACATTGCGCCAAGTAGCCCCCTACACACATTGCGCCATGTAGCCCCTTCCACACCGCACCAGGTAGCCCCTTATACACACGTTGCCCCAGGTAGCCCCTTACACATGTTGCGCCAGGTAGTCCCTTACACACGTTGCACCAGGTAGTCCCTTACACACGTTGCACCAGGTAGTCCCTCATATACGTTGCACCAAGTAGCCCCTCATATACGTTGCACCAGGTAGCCTCTCATATACGTTGCACCAGGTAGCCTCTCATATACGTTGCACCAGGTAGCCCCACATATATGTTGCACCAGGTCAGAGGTATATCTAGGGGTCCAAGCGCCCATGGCAAAAGTAAGGGACTGGCGCCCCCCCCCCCCAATATATTTGAAATGGGGAAGACCGAAAAAAGCGCATAGCCACACAATAGTACTCCAATTCAAATTACACCACATAGTAGTGGCCCTGACTCACATTACACCACACAGTAGTGTCCATTACTCATGTTATGCCACACAGTATTACACCACACAGTAGTACCCCTCAGCCCTCCCTTCCCTGTGTGCCCCCTGCAGCAGCCTCAGCCGTCCATTCCCCCTGTGACTCTGCAGCAGCCTAGCCTCAGTCCCCTCCCCCATTGCTTCTGCAGCAGCCATCCACCCACTGCCATCCCCTCCCCATCCCCTGTTACTCTGCAGCAGCCTAGCCTCAGCCCCCTCCCCGATTGCTTCTGCAGCAGCCATCCACCCACTGCCATCCCCTCCCCATTCCTTGTTCCTCTGCAGCAGCCCTGGATTCTCCTCTTGTATCAGTGGCGGCGGCACCAGGCTCCTCAGTCTACACTCATTCTTAAGCGAGCGGACGTCACGACTTTATTCTGCTGACTGCAGAGTGATCCCGGCCTCTACAGAGCAGGCACGGGGAGGTCATGGGAGAGGGGACAGTAGCAGCAGCAGCAGCCAGTCAGAGTGGGGTCGGAGGCTGAATTAAGAGAGGAGGGTACTGGGGTACTTAACCCCTGTACCCGCCTATTAATCTGGCTCTGGGTGGGGCAAATCGGGAAGAAGTAGCACAGAGCTGGTGCTTGACCGGCCGATGTCCGGTGCCGCACTACAGTTAAGCCACTCTACCATAAATCTGGCCCCTTGCAACCGTTAGAGCTGGGGGCCACTTTGCAAGGAATGTTATATTCATTTTATTTATGTAAAAACGTGTCCAATGCTCTGAGTTGCCTGTTCAGTGCTTTCAGTGGGATGTTGGGGAATGTTAGAGCATAAGTGGGGTGTTTAAGTACTTGTGGGAGTACTGGCAGCAGTTATACTGTGTCATGGCGCTGTAGTGCAAAAAAAAAGATTAATATTAGATTTGTGTTGGTGGTAGAGGTAAATGGTAGAAGAACATGAGGGGTACACAGACATAGAAAATAGAGATGAGCGCCGGAAATTTTTCGGGTTTTGTGTTTTGGTTTTGGGTTCGGTTCCGCGGCCGTGTTTTGGGTTCGAACGCGTTTTGGCAAAACCTCACCGAATTTTTTTTGTCGGATTCGGGTGTGTTTTGGATTCGGGTGGTTTTTTTTTTAAAAACACTAAAAAACGGCTTAAATCATAGAATTTGGGGGTCATTTTGATCCCAAAGTATTATTAACCTCAAAAACCATAATTTACACTCATTTTCAGTCTATTCTGAATACCTCACACCTCACAATATTATTTTTAGTCCTAAAATTTGCACCTAGGTCGCTGGATGACTAAGCTGGGCGACCCTAGTGGCCGACACAAACACCGGGCCCATCTAGGAGTGGCACTGCAGTGTCACGCAGGATGTCCCTTCCAAAAAACCCTCCCCAAACAGCACATGACGCAAAGAAAAAAAGAGGCGCAATGAGGTAGCTGACTGTGTGAGTAAGATAAGCGACCCTAGTGGCCGACACAAACACCGAGCCCATCTAGGAGTGGCACTGCAGTGTCACGCAGGATGTCCCTTCCAAAAAACCCTCCCCAAACAGCACATGACGCAAAGAAAAAAAGAGGCGCAATGAGGTAGCTGACTGTGTGAGTAAGATAAGCGACCCTAGTGGCCGACACAAACACCGGGCCCATCTAGGAGTGGCACTGCAGTGTCACGCAGGATGTCCCTTCCAAAAAACCCTCCCCAAACAGCACATGACGCAAAGAAAAATTAAAGAAAAAAGAGGTGCAAGATGGAATTGTCCTTGGGCCCTCCCACCCACCCTTATGTTGTATAAACAGGACATGCACACTTTAACCAACCCATCATTTCAGTGACAGGGTCTGCCACACGACTGTGACTGATATGACGGGTTGGTTTGGACCCCCACCAAAAAAGAAGCAATTAATCTCTCCTTGCACAAACTGGCTCTACAGAGGCAAGATGTCCACCTCATCATCATCCTCCGATATATCACCGTGTACATCCCCCTCCTCACAGATTATCAATTCGTCCCCACTGGAATCCACCATCTCAGCTCCCTGTGTACTTTGTGGAGGCAATTGCTGCTGGTCAATGTCTCCGCGGAGGAATTGATTATAATTCATTCTAATGAACATCATCTTCTCCACATTTTCTGGATGTAACCTCGTACGCCGATTGCTGACAAGGTGAGCGGCGGCACTAAACACTCTTTCGGAGTACACACTTGTGGGAGGGCAACTTAGGTAGAATAAAGCCAGTTTGTGCAAGGGCCTCCAAATTGCCTCTTTTTCCTGCCAGTATAAGTACGGACTGTGTGACGTGCCTACTTGGATGCGGTCACTCATATAATCCTCCACCATTCTTTCAATGGTGAGAGAATCATATGCAGTGACAGTAGACGACATGTCCGTAATTGTTGTCAGGTCCTTCAGTCCGGACCAGATGTCAGCATCAGCAGTCGCTCCAGACTGCCCTGCATCACCGCCAGCGGGTGGGCTCGGAATTCTGAGCCTTTTCCTCGCACCCCCAGTTGCGGGAGAATGTGAAGGAGGAGATGTTGACAGGTCGCGTTCCGCTTGACTTGACAATTTTCTCACCAGCAGGTCTTTCAACCCCAGCAGACTTGTGTCTGCCGGAAAGAGAGATCCAAGGTAGGTTTTAAATCTAGGATCGAGCACGGTGGCCAAAATGTAGTGCTCTGATTTCAACAGATTGACCACCCGTGAATCCTGGTTAAGCGAATTAAGGGCTCCATCCACAAGTCCCACATGCCTAGCGGAATCGCTCCGTGTTAGCTCCTCCTTCAATGTCTCCAGCTTCTTCTGCAAAAGCCTGATGAGGGGAATGACCTGACTCAGGCTGGCAGTGTCTGAACTGACTTCACGTGTGGCAAGTTCAAAGGGCATCAGAACCTTGCACAACGTTGAAATCATTCTCCACTGCGCTTGAGACAGGTGCATTCCACCTCCTATATCGTGGTCAGATGTATAGGCTTGAATGGCCTTTTGCTGCTCCTCCAACCTCTGAAGCATATAGAGGGTTGAATTCCACCTCGTTACCACTTCTTGCTTCAGATGATGGCAGGGCAGGTTCAGGCGTTTTTGGTGTTGCTCCAGTCTTCTGTACGTGGTGCCTGTACGCCGAAAGTGTCCCGCAATTCTTCTGGCCACCGACAGCATCTCTTGCACGCCCCTCTCGTTTTTTAAAAAATTCTGCACCACCAAATTCAAGGTATGTGCAAAACATGGGACGTGCTGGAATTTGCCCATATTTAATGCACACACAATATTGCTGGCGTTGTCCGATGCCACAAATCCACAGGAGAGTCCAATTGGGGTAAGCCATTCCGCGATGATCTTCCTCAGTTGCCGTAAGAGGTTTTCAGCTGTGTGCGTATTCTGGAAACCGGTGATACAAAGCGTAGCCTGCCTAGGAAAGAGTTGGCGTTTGTGAGATCCTGCTACTGGTGCCGCTGCTGCTGTTCTTGCGGCGGGAGTCCATACATCTACCCAGTGGGCTGTCACAGTCATATAGTCCTGACCCTGCCCTGCTCCACTTGTCCACATGTCCGTGGCTAAGTGGACATTGGGTACAGCTGCATTTTTTAGGACACTGGTGACTCTTTTTCTGAGGTCTGTGTACATTTTCGGTATCGCCTGCCTAGAGAAATGGAACCTAGATGGTATTTGGTACCGGGGACACAGTACCTCCAACAAGTCTCTAGTTGGCTCTGCAGTAATGATGGATACCGGAACCACGTTTCTCACCACCCAGGATGCCAAGGCCTCAGTTATCCGCTTTGCAGTAGGATGACTGCTGTGATATTTCATCTTCCTCGCAAAGGACTGTTGAACAGTCAATTGCTTACTGGAAGTAGTACAAGTGGGCTTACGACTTCCCCTCTGGGATGACCATCGACTCCCAGCAGCAACAACAGCAGCGCCAGCAGCAGTAGGCGTTACACGCAAGGATGCATCGGAGGAATCCCAGGCAGGAGAGGAATCGTCAGAATTGCCAGTGACATGGCCTGCAGGACTATTGGCATTCCTGGGGAAGGAGGAAATTGACACTGAGGGAGTTGGTGGGGTGGTTTGCGGGAGCTTGGTTACAAGAGGAAGGGATTTACTGGTCAGTGGACTGCTTCCGCTGTCACCCAAAGTTTTTGAACTTGTCACTGACTTATTATGAATGCGCTGCAGGTGACGTATAAGGGAGGATGTTCCGAGGTGGTTAACGTCCTTACCCCTACTTATTACAGCTTGACAAAGGCAACACAAGGCTTGACACCTGTTGTCCGCATTTCTGTTGCAATACCTCCACACCGAAGAGCTGATTTTTTTGGTATTTTCACCAGGCATGTCAACGGCCATATTCCTCCCACGGACAACAGGTGTCTCCCCGGGTGCCTGACTTAAACAAACCACCTCACCATCAGAATCCTCCTGGTCAATTTCCTCCCCAGCGCCAGCAACACCCATATCCTCCTCATCCTGGTGTACTTCAACACTGACATCTTCAATCTGACTATCAGGAACTGGACTGCGGGTGCTCCTTCCAGCACTTGCAGGGGGCGTGCAAATGGTGGAAGGCGCATGCTCTTCACGTCCAGTGTTGGGAAGGTCAGGCATCGCAACCGACACAATTGGACTCTCCTTGTGGATTTGGGATTTCGAAGAACGCACAGTTCTTTGCGGTGCTACTGCTTTTGCCAGCTTGAGTCTTTTCATTTTTCTAGCGGGAGGCTGAGTGCTTCCATCCTCATGTGAAGCTGAACCACTAGCCATGAACATAGGCCAGGGCCTCAGCCGTTCCTTGCCACTCCGTGTGGTAAATGGCATATTGGCAAGTTTACGCTTCTCCTCCGACAATTTTATTTTAGGTTTTGGAGTCCTTTTTTTACTGATATTTGGTGTTTTGGATTTGACATGCTCTGTACTATGCCATTGGGCATCGGCCTTGGCAGACGACGTTGCTGGCATTTCATCGTCTCGGCCATGACTAGTGGCAGCAGCTTCAGCACGAGGTGGAAGTGGATCTTGATCTTTCCCTAATTTTGGAACCTCAACATTTTTGTTCTCCATATTTTAATAGGCACAACTAAAAGGCACCTCAGGTAAACAATGGAGATGGATGGATACTAGTACTAGCTAATAATACTAGTACTAATACTAGCTAATAATAATAGTACTAGCTAATAATACTAGCTAGATACTAGCTGCTAATATAGACTGGTTGATAATGAGATGTAGTATGTATAAAGAAGAAAGAAAAAAAAAACCACGGGTAGGTGGTATACAATTATGGATGGACTGCCGAGTGCCGACACAGAGGTAGCTACAGCCGTGAACTACCGTACTGTGTCTGCTGCTAGTATAGACTGGATGATAAATAATGATATAAAAAATATATCACTACTGCAGCCGGACAGGTATATAATATTATATAATGACGGACCTGCTGGACACTGTCTGTCAGCAGAATGAGTTTTTTATAGAAGAAAAAAACACCACACAAGTCACACGAGTCCACGACGAGTGTACTTTTTCAGGCAGACAATCAATAAATATAGTACTATAGTACTGGTGGTCAGTGTGGTCAGGTCACTGGTCACAGTGGTCAGTCACACTGGCAGTGGCACTAGTCTCTCTCTGGCAGCAAAAGTGTGCACTGTTTAATATGTACTCCTGGCTCCTGCTATAACCTATAACTGCTCCCCAGTCTCCCCCACAATTAAGCTGTGTGAGCACAGTCAGATATTAATGACGGACCTGCTGGACACTGTCTGTCAGCAGAATGAGTTTTTTAAAGAAGAAAAAAACACCACACAAGTCACACGAGTCCACGACGAGTGTACTTTTTCAGGCAGACAATCAATAAATATAGTCCTATAGTACTGGTGGTCAGTGTGGTCAGGTCACTGGTCACAGTGGTCAGTCACACTGGCAGTGGCACTAGTCTCTCTCTGGCAGCAAAAGTGTGCACTGTTTAATATGTACTCCTGGCTCCTGCTATAACCTATAACTGCTCCCCAGTCTCCCCCACAATTAAGCTGTGTGAGCACAGTCAGATATTAATGACGGACCTGCTGGACACTGTCTGTCAGCAGAATGAGTTTTTTAAAGAAGAAAAAAACACCACACAAGTCACACGAGTCCACGACGAGTGTACTTTTTCAGGCAGACAATCAATAAATATAGTACTATAGTACTGGTGGTCAGTGTGGTCAGGTCACTGGTCACAGTGGTCAGTCACACTGGCAGTGGCACTAGTCTCTCTCTGGCAGCAAAAGTGTGCACTGTTTAATATGTACTCCTGGCTCCTGCTATAACCTATAACTGCTCCCCAGTCTCCCCCACAATTAAGCTGTGTGAGCACAGTCAGATATTAATGACGGACCTGCTGGACACTGTCTGTCAGCAGAATGAGTTTTTTAAAGAAGAAAAAAACACCACACAAGTCACACGAGTCCACGACGAGTGTACTTTTTCAGGCAGACAATCAATAAATATAGTACTATAGTACTGGTGGTCAGTGTGGTCAGGTCACTGGTCACAGTGGTCAGTCACACTGGCAGTGGCACTAGTCTCTCTCTGGCAGCAAAAGTGTGCACTGTTTAATATGTACTCCTGGCTCCTGCTATAACCTATAACTGCTCCCCAGTCTCCCCCACAATTAAGCTGTGTGAGCACAGTCAGATATTAATGACGGACCTGCTGGACACTGTCTGTCAGCAGAATGAGTTTTTTAAAGAAGAAAAAAACACCACACAAGTCACACGAGTCCACGACGAGTGTACTTTTTCAGGCAGACAATCAATAAATATAGTACTATAGTACTGGTGGTCAGTGTGGTCAGGTCACTGGTCACAGTGGTCAGTCCCACTGGCAGTGGCACTAGTCTCTCTCTGGCAGCAAAAGTGTGCACTGTTTAATATGTACTCCTGGCTCCTGCTATAACCTATAACTGCTCCCCAGTCTCCCCCACAATTAAGCTGTGTGAGCACAGTCAGATATTAATGACGGACCTGCTGGACACTGTCTGTCAGCAGAATGAGTTTTTTAAAGAAGAAAAAAACACCACACAAGTCACATGAGTCCACGACGAGTGTACTTTTTCAGGCAGACAATCAATAAATATAGTACTATAGTACTGGTGGTCAGTGTGGTCAGGTCACTGGTCACAGTGGTCAGTCACACTGGCAGTGGCACTAGTCTCTCTCTGGCAGCAAAAGTGTGCACTGTTTAATATGTACTCCTGGCTCCTGCTATAACCTATAACTGCTCCCCAGTCTCCCCCACAATTAAGCTGTGTGAGCACAGTCAGATATTAATGACGGACCTGCTGGACACTGTCTGTCAGCAGAATGAGTTTTTTAAAGAAGAAAAAAACACCACACAAGTCACACGAGTCCACGACGAGTGTACTTTTTCAGGCAGACAATCAATAAATATAGTACTATAGTACTGGTGGTCAGTGTGGTCAGGTCACTGGTCACAGTGGTCAGTCCCACTGGCAGTGGCACTAGTCTCTCTCTGGCAGCAAAAGTGTGCACTGTTTAATATGTACTCCTGGCTCCTGCTATAACCTATAACTGCTCCCCAGTCTCCCCCACAATTAAGCTGTGTGAGCACAGTCAGATATTAATGACGGACCTGCTGGACACTGTCTGTCAGCAGAATGAGTTTTTTAAAGAAGAAAAAAACACCACACAAGTCACATGAGTCCACGACGAGTGTACTTTTTCAGGCAGACAATCAATAAATATAGTACTATAGTACTGGTGGTCAGTGCGGTCAGGTCACTGGTCACAGTGGTCAGTCACACTGGCAGTGGCACTAGTCTCTCTCTGGCAGCAAAAGTGTGCACTGTTTAATATGTACTCCTGGCTCCTGCTATAACCTATAACTGCTCCCCAGTCTCCCCCACAATTAAGCTGTGTATCGTTTTTTTCAGGCAGAGAACAAGAACAGAACGGATTATTATTTAAATATTAATAAATTATAAAACTGCACTGGTGGTCAGGTCACTGGTCATCAGTCACTAGTAGTATAATATAATAACTCCTCCTAAGCTCCAGTAAGTATAGTAATGAACGTGTCTCACTCTCACTCTCCTATTTTAATTTCTAAACGGAGAGGACGCCAGCCACGTCCTCTCCCTATCAATCTCAATGCACGTGTGAAAATGGCGGCGACGCGCGGCTCCTTATATAGAATCCGAGTCTCGCGATAGAATCCGAGCCTCGCGAGAATCCGACAGTGTGATGATGACGTTCGTGCGCGCTCGGGTTAACCGAGCAAGGCGGGAAGATCCGAGTCGCTCGGCCCCGTGTAAAAAAAACTGAAGTTCGGGCGGGTTCGGATTCAGAGGAACCGAACCCGCTCATCTCTAATAGAAAAGGGAGCTAAAGAGACAGCTGGAAGACATATGGACACATACGAATTTAGAGACAAACACAAAGATGGAAAAAGAAAGGCCAAGACACGTACATGTACCCACCAGAGCCGTAACTTGATATTTTGGTGCCCTGTGCCAGAAAGAGAATTGGTGCGCCCTAACATTAAAAGTAGGGACAGTGCTAAACATACACGCATTATACACGTTACGCCAAATAGTCGAGCCCCTCATACACATTACGCCACACACATTTTAGAAACATACACTGAATTTGACAGCAGATAAGAACCATAATAATAATAATAATAATAATAATAATAATAATAATAATATTTCCAAAAAACAATATGCAGACATAAAAAATCTACACAAGAAAAATGGATATGAATAACTCATAAGAAAAGGAACACTTATATACCTAATAATTGAGCTTGACTAAAAAAAAACAAAAAAAAACTTGCTATAAAACATTTTTTTTTTTTTAAATTCAGCTTCAGATAATAACCGCTTTATAATGCTGGATACAAAGGGAAAACTAAGTCCACACATGTATTAATTTTCTCAATATTAAGCTCCTCAAAAAAGCCCCCTGTTACACTGACAGCAGCACTGTGTCAGTAGGACAAAGCCCATCATCTACCTGGCAGCCCCCAACTCCCTGTGACACTGGTGATAACACACAGCCAGCCGGCTGCTCCCCCCTATATGTACCACACATTGCCTCTGCACTTACAGACACAGGGTGTTCATTCCGAGTTGATCACACGCTGCAACATTTTGCAGCCTGTGCGATCAGATAGGTGCCGCCCAGGGCCGGACTGGGACTAAAAATAGGCCCTGGCATTTTTGAAGCATACAGGCCCACCTCGGTGTCCGCATCTGACTCCTCCCCTTACTATTCCTGACTTCTCCTACTTCTTAGTCTATGCTCTTACAAATATAATTAATATTATAACAACATACAAGTGTTCATAATTCTCTATTAAAATACACACAACCAGTGGTTGAAGTGGGCGCATGGAAAAGCAAAGGTTGTAACCAAGCGCGCGCTCCAAAAAGGGGCATGGCCACTCAAAATGGGGCGTGTCCTTCAGTGTAGTTTACCACACCATATACCTCTTATACACATTATGCACCACAATAGTAGGACCCCTTATACTATCTAGTACTGGTGCCCCTTTCACATTATAGCACACGGAATGAGCCGAAGGTCACATTATAGCACACAGAATGAGCCGAAATTCACATTATAGCACACGGAATGAGCCGAAATTCACATTATAGCACACAGAATGAGCCGCATTTCACATTATAGCACACAGAATGAGCCGCAATTCACATTATAGCACACGGAATGAGCCGAAATTCACATTATAGCTAGAGATGAGCGCCTGAAATTTTTCGGGTTTTGTGTTTTGGTTTTGGGTTCGGTTCCGCGGCCGTGTTTTGGGTTCGAACGCGTTTTGGCAAAACCTCACCGAATTTTTTTTGTCGGATTCGGGTGTGTTTTGGATTCGGGTGTTTTTTTCAAAAAACACTAAAAAACAGCTTAAATCATAGAATTTGGGGGTCATTTTGATCCCAAAGTATTATTAACCTCAAAAACCATAATTTACACTCATTTTCAGTCTATTCTGAATACCTCACACCTCACAATATTATTTTTAGTCCTAAAATTTGCACCGAGGTCGCTGTGTGAGTAAGATAAGCGACCCTAGTGGCCGACACAAACACCGGGCCCATCTAGGAGTGGCACTGCAGTGTCACGCAGGATGTCCCTTCCAAAAAACCCTCCCCAAACAGCACATGACGCAAAGAAAAAAAGAGGCGCAATGAGGTAGCTGTGTGAGTAAGATTAGCGACCCTAGTGGCCGACACAAACACCGGGCCCATCTAGGAGTGGCACTGCAGTGTCACGCAGGATGGCCCTTCCAAAAAACCCTCCCCAAACAGCACATGACGCAAAGAAAAAAAGAGGCGCAATGAGGTAGCTGTGTGAGTAAGATTAGCGACCCTAGTGGCCGACACAAACACCGGGCCCATCTAGGAGTGGCACTGCAGTGTCACGCAGGATGTCCCTTCCAAAAAACCCTCCCCAAACAGCACATGACGCAAAGAAAAAAAGAGGCGCAATGAGGTAGCTGTGTGAGTAAGATTAGCGACCCTAGTGGCCGACACAAACACCGGGCCCATCTAGGAGTGGCACTGCAGTGTCACGCAGGATGTCCCTTCCAAAAAACCCTCCCCAAACAGCACATGACGCAAAGAAAAAAAGAGGCGCAATGAGGTAGCTGACTGTGTGAGTAAGATTAGCGACCCTAGTGGCCGACACAAACACCGGGCCCATTTAGGAGTGGCACTGCAGTGTCACGCAGGATGTCCCTTCCAAAAAACCCTCCCCAATCAGCACATGATGCAAAGAAAAAGAAAAGAAAAAAGAGGTGCAAGATGGAATTGTCCTTGGGCCCTCCCACCCACCCTTATGTTGTATAAACAAAACAGGACATGCACACTTTAACCAACCCATCATTTCAGTGACAGGGTCTGCCACACGACTGTGACTGATATGACGGGTTGGTTTGGACCCCCCCCAAAAAAGAAGCAATTAATCTCTCCTTGCACAAACTGGCTCTACAGAGGCAAGATGTCCACCTCATCATCACCCTCCGATATATCACCGTGTACATCCCCCTCCTCACAGATTATCAATTCGTCCCCACTGGAATCCACCATCTCAGCTCCCTGTGTACTTTGTGGAGGCAATTGCTGCTGGTCAATGTCTCCGCGGAGGAATTGATTATAATTCATTTTAATGAACATCATCTTCTCCACATTTTCTGGATGTAACCTCGTACGCCGATTGCTGACAAGGTGAGCGGCGGCACTAAACACTCTTTCGGAGTACACACTTGTGGGAGGGCAACTTAGGTAGAATAAAGCCAGTTTGTGCAAGGGCCTCCAAATTGCCTCTTTTTCCTGCCAGTATAAGTACGGACTGTGTGACGTGCCTACTTGGATGCGGTCACTCATATAATCCTCCACCATTCTATCAATGTTGAGAGAATCATATGCAGTGACAGTAGACGACATGTCCGTAATCGTTGTCAGGTCCTTCAGTCCGGACCAGATGTCAGCATCAGCAGTCGCTCCAGACTGCCCTGCATCACCGCCAGCGGGTGGGCTCGGAATTCTGAGCCTTTTCCTCGCACCCCCAGTTGCGGGAGAATGTGAAGGAGGAGATGTTGACAGGTCGCGTTCCGCTTGACTTGACAATTTTGTCACCAGCAGGTCTTTCAACCCCAGCAGACTTGTGTCTGCCGGAAAGAGAGATCCAAGGTAGGCTTTAAATCTAGGATCGAGCACGGTGGCCAAAATGTAGTGCTCTGATTTCAACAGATTGACCACCCGTGAATCCTTGTTAAGCGAATTAAGGGCTCCATCCACAAGTCCCACATGCCTAGCGGAATCGCTCCGTGTTAGCTCCTCCTTCAATGTCTCCAGCTTCTTCTGCAAAAGCCTGATGAGGGGAATGACCTGACTCAGGCTGGCAGTGTCTGAACTGACTTCACGTGTGGCAAGTTCAAAGGGCATCAGAACCTTGCACAACGTTGAAATCATTCTCCACTGCGCTTGAGACAGGTGCATTCCACCTACTATATCGTGCTCAATTGTATAGGCTTGAATGGCCTTTTGCTGCTCCTCCAACCTCTGAAGCATATAGAGGGTTGAATTCCACCTCGTTACCACTTCTTGCTTCAGATGATGGCAGGGCAGGTTCAGTAGTTTTTGGTGGTGCTCCAGTCTTCTGTACGTGGTGCCTGTACGCCGAAAGTGTCCCGCAATTCTTCTGGCCACCGACAGCATCTCTTGCACGCCCCTGTCGTTTTTTTAAAAATTCTGCACCACCAAATTCAAGGTATGTGCAAAACATGGGACGTGCTGGAATTTGCCCATATTTAATGCACACACAATATTGCTGGCGTTGTCCGATGCCACAAATCCACAGGAGAGTCCAATTGGGGTAAGCCATTCCGCGATGATCTTCCTCAGTTGCCGTAAGAGGTTTTCAGCTGTGTGCGTATTCTGGAAAGCGGTGATACAAAGCGTAGCCTGCCTAGGAAAGAGTTGGCGTTTGCGAGATGCTGCTACTGGTGCCGCCGCTGCTGTTCTTGCGGCGGGAGTCCATACATCTACCCAGTGGGCTGTCACAGTCATATAGTCCTGACCCTGCCCTGCTCCACTTGTCCACATGTCCGTGGTTAAGTGGACATTGGGTACAACTGCATTTTTTAGGACACTGGTGAGTCTTTTTCTGACGTCCGTGTACATTCTCGGTATCGCCTGCCTAGAGAAGTGGAACCTAGATGGTATTTGGTAACGGAGGCACACTGCCTCAATAAATTGTCTAGTTCCCTGTGAACTAACGGCGGATACCGGACGCACGTCTAACACCAACATAGTTGTCAAGGCCTCAGTTATCCGCTTTGCAGCAGGATGACTGCTGTGATATTTCATCTTCCTCGCAAAGGACTGTTGAACAGTCAATTGCTTACTGGAAGTAGTACAAGTGGGCTTACGACTTCCCCTCTGGGATGACCATCGACTCCCAGCAGCAACAACAGCAGCGCCAGCAGCAGTAGGCGTTACACGCAAGGATGCATCGGAGGAATCCCAGGCAGGAGAGGAATCGTCAGAATTGCCAGTGACATGGCCTGCAGGACTATTGGCATTCCTGGGGAAGGAGGAAATTGACACTGAGGGAGTTGGTGGGGTGGTTTGCGTGAGCTTGGTTACAAGAGGAAGGGATTTACTGGTCAGTGGACTGCTTCCGCTGTCACCCAAAGTTTTTGAACTTGTCACTGACTTATTATGAATGCGCTGCAGGTGACGTATAAGGGAGGATGTTCCGAGGTGGTTAACGTCCTTACCCCTACTTATTACAGCTTGACAAAGGGAACACACGGCTTGACACCTGTTGTCCGCATTTCTGGTGAAATACCTCCACACCGAAGAGCTGATTTTTTTGGTATTTTCACCTGGCATGTCAACGGCCATATTCCTCCCACGGACAACAGGTGTCTCCCCGGGTGCCTGACTTAAACAAACCACCTCACCATCAGAATCCTCCTGGTCAATTTCCGCGCCAGCAACACCCATATCCTCCTCATCCTGGTGTACTTCAACACTGACATCTTCAATCTGACTATCAGGAACTGGACTGCGGGTGCTCCTTCCAGCACTTGCAGGGGGCGTGCAAATGGTGGAAGGCGCATGCTCTTCACGTCCAGTGTTGGGAAGGTCAGGCATCGCAACCGACACAATTGGACTCTCCTTGTGGATTTGGGATTTCGAAGAATGCACAGTTCTTTGCTGTGCTGCTTTTGCCAGCTTGAGTCTTTTCATTTTTCTAGCGAGAGCCTGAGTGCTTCCATCCTCATGTGAAGCTGAACCACTAGCCATGAACATAGGCCAGGGCCTCAGCCGTTCCTTGCCACTCCGTGTCGTAAATGGCATATTGGCAAGTTTACGCTTCTCCTCCGACAATTTTATTTTAGGTTTTGGAGTCCTTTTTTTTCTGATATTTGGTGTTTTGGATTTGACATGCTCTGTACTATGACATTGGGCATCGGCCTTGGCAGACGACGTTGCTGGCATTTCATCGTCTCGGCCATGACTAGTGGCAGCAGCTTCAGCACGAGGTGGAAGTGGATCTTGATCTTTCCCTAATTTTGGAACCTCAACATTTTTGTTCTCCATATTTTAATAGGCACAACTAAAAGGTACCTCAGGTAAACAATGGAGATGGATACTAGTATACAATTATGGACTGCCTGCCGAGTGCAGACACAGAGGTAGCCACAGCCGTGAACTACCGTACTGTACTGTGTCTGCTGCTAATATAGACTGGTTGATAAAGAGATGTCTATGTAACTATGTATGTATAAAGAAGAAAGAAAAAAAAACCACGGTTAGGTGGTATACAATTATGGACGGACTGCCTGCCGAGTGCAGACACAGAGGTAGCCACAGCCGTGAACTACCGTACTGTACTGTGTCTGCTGCTAATATAGACTGGTTGATAAAGAGATGTCTATGTAACTATGTATGTATAAAGAAGAAAGAAAAAAAAACCACGGTTAGGTGGTATACAATTATGGACGGACTGCCTGCCGAGTGCAGACACAGAGGTAGCCACAGCCGTGAACTACCGTACTGTACTGTGTCTGCTGCTAATATAGACTGGTTGATAAAGAGATGTCTATGTAACTATGTATGTATAAAGAAGAAAGAAAGAAAAACCACGGTTAGGTGGTATACAATTATGGACGGACTGCCTGCCGAGTGCAGACACAGAGGTAGCCACAGCCGTGAACTACCGTACTGTACTGTGTCTGCTGCTAATATAGACTGGTTGATAAAGAGATGTCTATGTAACTATGTATGTATAAAGAAGAAAGAAAAAAAAACCACGGTTAGGTGGTATACAATTATGGACGGACTGCCTGCCGAGTGCAGACACAGAGGTAGCCACAGCCGTGAACTACCGTACTGTACTGTGTCTGCTGCTAATATAGACTGGTTGATAAAGAGATGTCTATGTAACTATGTATGTATAAAGAAGAAAGAAAAAAAAACCACGGTTAGGTGGTATACAATTATGGACGGACTGCCTGCCGAGTGCTGACACAGAGGTAGCCACAGCCGTGAACTACCGTACTGTACTGTGTCTGCTGCTAATATAGACTGGTTGATAAAGAGATGTCTATGTAACTATGTATGTATAAAGAAGAAAGAAAAAAAAACCACGGTTAGGTGGTATACAATTATGGACGGACTGCCTGCCGAGTGCAGACACAGAGGTAGCCACAGCCGTGAACTACCGTACTGTACTGTGTCTGCTGCTAATATAGACTGGTTGATAAAGAGATGTCGTAGTAGTATGTATGTATAAAGAAGAAAAAAAAACCACGGTTAGGTGGTATACAATTATGGACGGACTGCCTGCCGAGTGCAGACACAGAGGTAGCCACAGCCGTGAACTACCGTACTGTGTCTGCTGCGACTGGATGATAAATGATATAAAAAATATATATATATCACTACTGCAGCCGGACAGGTATATATTATATATTATATAATGACGGACCTGCTGGACACTGTCTGTCAGCAGAATGAGTTTTATTTTTATAGAATAAAAAAAACAACAACACACAAGTGAAGTCACACGACGAGTGTTTAACTTTTTCAGGCAATCACAATATAAGTATACTACTAACTATACTGGTGGTCAGTGTGGTCAGGTCACTGG
The DNA here is from genome assembly GCF_028390025.1 of Pseudophryne corroboree. Lineage (NCBI taxonomy): Eukaryota > Metazoa > Chordata > Amphibia > Anura > Myobatrachidae > Pseudophryne > Pseudophryne corroboree. The sequence continues at coordinate 208,396,318 of NC_086444.1, forward strand.
TCAGTCACACTGGCAGTGGCACTCCTGCAGCAAAAGTGTGCACTGTTTAATTTTAATATAATATTATGTACTCCTGGCTCCTGCTATAACCTATAACTGGCACTGCAGTGCTCCCCAGTCTCCCCCACAATTATAAGCTGTGTGAGCTGAGCAGTCAGACAGATATATAATATATATAGATGATGCAGCACACTGGGCTGAGCCTGAGCAGTGCACACAGATATGGTATGTGACTGAGTCACTGTGTGTATCGCTTTTTTCAGGCAGAGAACGGATATATTAAATAAACTGCACTGTCTGGTGGTCACTCACTATATAATATTATGTACTCCTGGCTCCTGCTATAACCTATAACTGGCACTGCAGTGCTCCCCAGTCTCCCCCACAATTATAAGCTGTGTGAGCTGAGCAGTCAGACAGATATATAATATATATAGATGATGCAGCACACTGGGCTGAGCCTGAGCAGTGCACACAGATATGGTATGTGACTGAGTCACTGTGTGTATCGCTTTTTTCAGGCAGAGAACGGATATATTAAATAAACTGCACTGTCTGGTGGTCACTCACTGGTAAACTCTCTGCACTCTCTACACTTCTACAGTACTCCTCCTAGTCCTAAGCTCCAGTAAATCTCTCTCTCTTATAATCTAAATGGAGAGGACGCCAGCCACGTCCTCTCCCTATCAATCTCAATGCACGTGTGAAAATGGCGGCGACGCGCGGCTCCTTATATAGAATCCGAGTCTCGCGATAGAATCCGAGCCTCGCGAGAATCCGACAGCGTCATGATGACGTTCGGGCGCGCTCGGGTTAACCGAGCAAGGCGGGAAGATCCGAGTCGCTCGGACCCGTGAAAAAAAACATGAAGTTCTGGCGGGTTCGGATTCAGAGAAACCGAACCCGCTCATCTCTAATTATAGCACACGGAATAAGCCGAAATTCACCTTATAGCACACAGAATGAGCCGCATTTCACATTATAGCACACAGAATGAGTCACAATTCACATTATAGCACATGGAATAAGCCGAAATTCACCTTATAGCACACAGAATGAGCCGCATTTCACATTATAGCACACAGAATGAGCCACAGTTCACATTATAGCACACAGAATGAGCCGAAATTCACATTATAGCACACGGTATGAGCCAAAATTCACATTATAGCACACAGAATCAGCCAAAATTCACATTATGCCACATGGAATGAGACAAAATTCAGGGATATTGACAGCAGGGACATAGGGACAGGGAGAGTGAGGGACAGGGAGAGTGACAGAGGGACAGGGAGAGTGACAGCAGGGACATAGGGACAGGGAGAGTGACAGAGAGAGGGACAGCAAGGGCATACAGTATGGACTAGGGAGAGAGAAAGGCAGCAGGGTAAGATTACCTATTTAGCAGCGGCAGTGCTGAGGATGCTGTGGTCTGCGGTGTGGTGGATGAGGCGGCTGTGGTCGATGCAGGGCGGAGGAGGCTGTGGGCCTCGAAGATGGTGCGGAGGAGGAGGCTGTGGGAGCTGGCGGAGGAGCAGAGAAGGACCGAGGGCACAGGTCTATCCAATTTAGCTCCTCACTCTACGCCCATCTAGAGCAAGGCAATCTATATTTTAAAGCCAAACAGAGAACCTCACCCATACCGATGTCGGCAGAGAAGGCCGAGGGCAGCGCCGGTGCAGCGGAGGAGGAGGCAGAGGGCGGCGGCGGTGCAACGGAGGAGGAGGCGGCTGTGGTCAGCGGCCTTTGGTGCGGCACTGCAGTTCGGCTCCTAGGACCGCGGCGCTACTATTTCAAATCAGCTGTAGATCGGCAGCCAATCAGGAGCGGCTGCACGGACAAGAGAGCGAGGTGAGGATGAGAGAGAGAGAGAGAGGTGAGGACAAGAGAGAGAGAGAGAGTTGAGGACGAGGAGAGAGGTGAGGACGAGGAGAGAGTAAGGAACAAGATTGAGAAAGAGAGGTGGGGATGAGAGAGAGCAAGAGATGTGGGCAGAAAACATACGTAAAACCAAACGGGTCTAACCAAGCTGAGACTTGGATCTGCACCTGTGGAAAAGGAGCCAATACTTACTAAGGTACCTTACACATCTGGATTTGTGTATTATACACTAGCCTCTAGAGTCCAGGTATTATATTCTAGAAGGTACTAGATAAATGAGAAGTGGAATCTTATTGGTTGCTATGGGAAACTTCCCATCTTAAATAGAACTCCCATCTTAGTAAATTTACCCCCATGGGTGGGATGTAATAGCGTCTGAGATTGCCGGAGGTGCAGGTTGCCAGCCGAACTCAGACGTTTTTTAAGCAGCAATCATTTACAAGGCAAAACCATGCCTTGATTGCTGCTTTAAAAAAACATCCGAGTTCGGCCGGCATCCCGCACCTCCAGCAAACTCGGATGCTATTACATCCTGCCCTATATGTTAGAGATGAGCGGGTTTGGTTTCTCTGAATCCGAACCCGCCAGAACTTCATGTTTTTTTTCACGGGTCCGAGCGACTCGGATCTTCCCGCCTTGCTCGGTTAACCCGAGCGCGCCCGAACGTCATCATGACGCTGTCGGATTCTCGCGAGGCTCGGATTCTATCGCGAGACTCGGATTCTATATAAGGAGCCGCGCGTCGCCGCCATTTTCACACGTGCATTGAGATTGATAGGGAGAGGACGTGGCTGGCGTCCTCTCCGTTTAGACACTTGATTTACTAATTTTGGGGAGCATTAGGAGTACTCAGTAGTGTACAGTGCAGAGTTTTGCTGATAGTGACCAGTGACCACCACTTTTATTTATAATCCGTTCTCTGCCTGAAAAAAGCGACACACAGCACACAGTGACTCAGTCACATACATACCATATCTGTGTGCACTGCTCAGGCCAGTGTGCTGCATCATCTATATATATTATATATCTGTCTGACTGCTCAGCTCACACAGCTTATAATTGTGGGGGAGACTGGGGAGCACTACTGCAGTGCCAGTTATAGGTTATAGCAGGAGCCAGGAGTACATAATATTATATTAAAATTAAACAGTGCACACTTTTGCTGCAGGAGTGCCACTGCCAGTGTGACTAGTGACCAGTGACCTGACCACCAGTATATAATATTAGTAGTATACTATCTCTTTATCAACCAGTCTATATTAGCAGCAGACACAGTACAGTGCGGTAGTTCACGGCTGTGGCTACCTCTGTGTCGGCACTCGGCAGCCCGTCCATAATTGTATATACCAGTGACCTAACCGTGGTTTTTTTTTCTTTCTTTATACATACATACTAGTTACGAGTATACTATCTCTTTATCAACCAGTCTATATATTAGCAGCAGACACAGTACAGTGCGGTAGTTCACGGCTGTGGCTACCTCTGTGTCGGCACTCGGCAGCCCGTCCATAATTGTATATACCACCTAACCGTGGTTTTTTTTTCTTTCTTTATACATACATACTAGTTACGAGTATACTATCTCTTTATCAACCAGTCTATATATTAGCAGCAGACACAGTACAGTGCGGTAGTTCACGGCTGTGGCTACCTCTGTGTCGGCACTCGGCAGCCCGTCCATAATTGTATATACCACCTAACCGTGGTTTTTTTTTCTTTCTTTATACATACATACTAGTTACGAGTATACTATCTCTTTATCAACCAGTCTATATATTAGCAGCAGACACAGTACAGTGCGGTAGTTCACGGCTGTGGCTACCTCTGTGTCGGCACTCGGCAGCCCGTCCATAATTGTATACTAGTATCCAATCCATCCATCTCCATTGTTTACCTGAGGTGCCTTTTAGTTGTGCCTATTAAAATATGGAGAACAAAAATGTTGAGGTTCCAAAATTAGGGAAAGATCAAGATCCACTTCCACCTCGTGCTGAAGCTGCTGCCACTAGTCATGGCCGAGACGATGAAATGCCAGCAACGTCGTCTGCCAAGGCCGATGCCCAATGTCATAGTACAGAGCATGTCAAATCCAAAACACCAAATATCAGTAAAAAGCCTCTTTTTTTCTTTGCGTCATGTGCTGTTTGGGGAGGGTTTTTTGGAAGGGACATCCTGCGTGACACTGCAGTGCCACTCCTAGATGGGCCCGGTGTTTGTGTCGGCCACTAGGGTCGCTAATCTTACTCACACAGCTACCTCATTGCGCCTCTTTTTTTCTTTGCGTCATGTGCTGTTTGGGGAGGGTTTTTTGGAAGGGACATCCTGCGTGACACTGCAGTGCCACTCCTAGATGGGCCCGGTGTTTGTGTCGGCCACTAGGGTCGCTTATCTTACTCACACAGCGACCTCGGTGCAAATTTTAGGACTAAAAATAATATTGTGAGGTGTGAGGTATTCAGAATAGACTGAAAATGAGTGTAAATTATGGTTTTTGAGGTTAATAATACTTTGGGATCAAAATGACCCCCAAATTCTATGATTTAAGCTGTTTTTTAGTGTTTTTGGAAAAAAACACCCGAATCCAAAACACACCCGAATCCGACAAAAATAATTCGGTGAGGTTTTGCCAAAACGCGTTCGAACCCAAAACACGGCCGCGGAACCGAACCCAAAACCAAAACACAAAACCCGAAAAATTTCAGGCGCTCATCTCTACTATATGTCCAACTTCACCCACTTGGTCATCCATTTAGTAAAGTGATCGGAGAAACTACCCAGATAACCATCTTCAGGTTTAAGTAAGAACTGCACCATCTAAACAGAGCTATACAGCTCTGCGTATAAAGGAGCCTGTTGTGTTCCCTTATAACTGCACTTAATTGAAAGTCATGGTAAAGCACTTATCCTAGG